>NC_137108.1:39319684-39652184 GCF_949357685.1 Gobio gobio | reverse complement strand
CCTGGGATGTGGTCACACACACCCAACAAGAAGCAATTTTATCTACCTTATGAGAGAGTGGATTTGTAGTCAGATTGGAAGGATGAGTGGTTAGGGATCCCTTTCACGGGCTGAAGCAGAAACCCTGATCTACTGTACAAGCAATGCATTTCAAATAACTGCTGACAGGGCAACTTTAGCCTACATCTCCATACTATGCCACATGTGTCATTGAGAAGCTGAGGCCGAGTTAGCTAGAGTAATTGAGGCAGGGGTCACATGACTCTCGTCAGGGGGATTGGCACCACACTCCGGCAGCTGTCATCAACTCATAAAAATCTGTTGAGGGGAAATCTGACCTCGCTTCCACCATGGCCTGTCGCTCCCAGCAGCTCTCAAACAAAACCCTTAGGATCTCATCTTCCCTCTCACTTTGACTCGGAGCTCATGGGGAGGGGGCGCATATAAGTGTCTCTGGTTGATGGCCCAGGGCTTCTGTTGTGTATTGATTTTGTTCTCTCATTGTGAGTCGATGCATCAACCAATACCAAAACAAGCGGGAAAAGGAGACTACTTCTTGAACAACGGGAACAAACGGGCACTCAATTTCCTGAAGATCTACCTTCATGCAGTTTAGTTTAACTAGATGGTTCAGTTGCTGTTGGTTAAAAAAAATTCTACAGGGTTCACTTGAAATGTAAAGTTGGAACCAAATGCTGCATGTAGGTCAAAATCAAAATAACTACACACCATCTATAGAAGGTGTGTGTGACGTCACCGTCGGCCCGAGTGACTGCGGTTACGCCCACGGAGTGGCAAAGAGACTGAGCGGCAGCATTGGTTTTCAGTGTGAATGCCGCGAAAATCACATCTAAAATGGGAAAGAGCTGTGAGATTGACTGTATAAATAGATTTGACAAGAAATCTGAGGTATATTTTTACAGATTTTATTACATGCAAATCCAGGCAGCCAAACGTGGATTTACAGTAATCATTTTGTGTCAATATGCTGCATTTTGAGGTAAAATCATACTCTATATATTGTATTGTTATATATTGTATTGACAACTCATCAATTAAAATATTTACCATCGTATATTCTGCATAATTGGATGTTTTTAAATACACACTGTCAAAAAACTATACAATTTGTAGGGCTGGACAATATGATGATATGTATATTGATAAAAGTAATCACCCGGACTTAGACCTACCTATATTATATTTATATAAAGCATTCAAAGGCAAAATATCTTTATGTATTTTGCCGTTGAAATCAGGCACATATAAATGTCAGGAAACACGATTCCTGGCTGCATGTCAATATCCATGTATCACTGGATCTTTGGTAAGTTGTAAGGAACACTATATATCGAGTCCAAACTTTATTTCAAACTGATAATCGTTAGTTTTACTTTCGGTTTCCCCTATTAACTCCAGTCATGCAGCAGCTCTTTTGCCACTCAGTCCGGCTGAGAGGGCGTGTTCCGGCGGGAAAGTGATGTCAGTGCATACCCTCTATAGTTGAGTAACTTCACTTTCATTAACATTCTTTTATTTATTTTTGCATTAGGGATGCACAATCTGAACCATATCAGTAACTACAGTTTTTTTTTACGATTCCACGATCGCTGAACACAACGCAAAAATCAACAAAATGTATAACATAGTTCCCCATTTCACCACAAAATAATTGCACCAAAAAACTATTATATTATATTATATTAAATTAATATATATATTAATATATATATATATATATATATATATATATATATATATATATATATATATATATATATATATATATATATATATATATATATATATATATATAATTATCATAAATTGTAATGCATTATTTTTTTAACGAGGATACAGATTATCCTTCATGTGATGACAGTGAGTGGTCTGTGTAACACATAGTGAAAGTGAACCTGTCAAAAAAGAAACACAAAATTATGTTAGGATATATACACATATATGCCAATATTGCATAATTGTATCCTCTATTTTAAAATTTAGATTAACTGTGGCGTCATCTAGCACTCACTTAATCTATAAATACATCAGGGCCTGGTTTCACACACAGGGTTTAGATTAATCCAGGATTAGGCCTTAGTTAAATTAGGACTTTTAAGTAGCTTTTGTCTTAGAAAAAAAAACCTTACTGGTATGCATCTTGAGACAAAAAAGCTACTCAAACATGCATTTTAGTCTGTAAAGCCAGGGGTAAACATTTTATTTAAAGGCTGTTAAATGTAATCGTTATCAAATCTCAAAATTAATATCAATTTAAAATGACTGATCTGAATTTTTAATATTTTACTTTACATTTATTGAGAACAAAAATAGAGTAGAATTTGAATATATGTTATCAGCCATAACTGAAAATAAATTATCAGCTTATTGGTATTGGCCAGAATTTTAATATTGTGCATCCCCAATTCAAATAACTAGGACCCTTGAATTACACCAAAATAATACAATGGAAAAGATTAAAGAAATAACTCACATTTACCGTCATTTTAATAGGAATCCATGCGATCTGGAATTTCGCATGAGGGTGAAATATTTCCACATGCAGATTTCGCAGTGGGTTCAAGTTGGTCATGCGGATTTGCCATGTTGAACAACAGAAAGCTGCTTGGTATAAAAGTGACTTCTGTGTGAGCTTTGCTTCATATATTGCTACACTATTAAGGCAAATTGACCTTTTTACTCTTGAAATTTCACCAAAATTGTGCTAAGATTACCTTTAGCTTGGCTAGACTGATGCAAAACAAAATTAAATTATACAAAACTTAAAATCAGTCTCATACTTCAACAAACCTGCCTACAGTGGAAACACAGGAACTTAGGGGCTGTTTATATGACACCAGTTTCAACTAAAAATTTAAAACTTTTTATGCATTTTGGGCTAGCATGTACACTACAATGGCGTTTAGGTGCCAAAAAAGCTAACTTTTGAAAATGGGTTTCAAAGTACAACCCTAAACCTAACCCTAGACCCTAAACAACCAAAACGTGAACCTGTGAAAACGATGACATCATGCACATATTACATTAATATATATTTACTATTACAGCAAAAACTGCTCATCATGATGGCAGGATATAAAGTATCTGTGAGTTACGTCATCGCTCACCTTTCAGCACAAAAGTGAATTAATTTCAGGCAAAGGTAGCCTGCCAATAAACTTTAGTTGTCCACTGCCAAAACTCCATCATCCCTCACCTTTAAGCCAAAGACGATGTCATTTAAGAGGACTGGGTGACATTCAAGTGAACTAGAAATGGCAAACAAGGGTAACAGCAGTGCCCTGTCCTAACAATAAACCATCAAGTGATAAATAAATGGCAGCGTTTTTTTTAACCCGACAAGCACACAACTGTCAACAGAGCTGCACATCACAATGCTTTGACGGATGCTTAGTTTCTATTTTTAAGCCCTCGTGCTGGATAACCCTACACACGGTGATGCGTCACACCTAGTTATGAGGAAGATATCTAACAATTCGAGAAGTAGCATCTCCAAATTTAACTTAGAGAGGATGCAGATCTGTATTCAGCAAGGCATACTTATTTTTCATACCGCAGAGACAAGGACAAAGGATAACAGCTGTAGGAGGATGTCAGTGTTACGGCACCCCGGAGAGATCGTTCCAGCCAGCCCAAAATGAGTTTACTTGCAAAAATGTAATCCATTGGGTGCAACCTTTTTTAGATCGTATAACAACATTTACATACTGCACGATAAAACACCTAAGCTTTATCATGCAATCTTTAAGGGTCCTTGGGTTGCCGTCTTTGGTCTCATGCTGTCAAACTGATTTAATACCCGTCAAACACTGAGCCCCAATAAAGACTCTTTACAATTTAAAACACTGCATTTTCTGTCTCTGATCTACCCGCTGCTTGAAGAGCAGTGATATGTGTGTGTGTGTGTGTGTGTGTGTGTCTGGAGGAAGTGTAGATGAGGAAGGGCTCTGAGCCACTGAGCTCGCAGCCTGTCTTCATTATACTCTAAATGTGCTGTACAACTACATCCTGCTGTTATGGAGCCAAGAGTGACAGTCACAGTATTCTGTCTGAAAGCTGACATAATGCTTCATTAATCTTTCCTGATGATCCACAGGAACGTCTGAATGATTCTGATGGGGTCTAAATGGTACAAGTGCACAAATATCAATCATTTTAAAGGGATAGTTCACGCAAAAATGAAAATTGTCTCATGTTGTTCCAAATGGGTATGCATTTCTTTCTTTTTTAGTACTGGAGTAATGGGCAATGACTGGTGGGTAAACTTCCTTCTCCACTTCCCGAGGGCATTTACGGTCGAATGGAATACACCATTGGTGTTTGTGTGTGTGTGTGTTTAATTTTGTTTTGTATGGATCCCATTGGTTTTCAAAATCTCTTCATTCTACAAAAGAAAGCAAGTTATACAGGGTTCGGAGCGAAATGAAGCTGCGTAATTGATGACAGAAATTTCATTTTTTGGTGAACTATCCTTTTGAGGATGTGTGAACAGCAAAAACAAGTGTGAACCAAAAATAACAACTTGGATTGATGCTTTTATTATTTATATTCCTGGAAAACACCAGAAGCAACTTTAAAACTGCTTCAAACTTGCTAATGATTTTGATCTTTTGGATAACCCCTAAAAGCTCAGTCATTTTTAACAACACAATATTTTCTGAGTAAAGTGAGAGATCCAATATAGGGAATCCAAACCACAATATATAATATCCCAGGGCCTCTATCTCTGGATCACTCCCAATGACCTCAGCAGCTCCAAGCAAGAAATGAGGAGACAAAAGAAAAGACATTCTCCCTGTCTCTGTCTCTCTCCCAAACTCTTCTACTTGTGATTTGCCACAGAATGGGAGCTGGCCAAGGCCTTCAACTCCAGCACTGCACTCAGAAATCAATATACAGAGTGTATTGAGCTTGGAGAGCACACAGAGGAAGCAGAGATCAAAACTGTTTTATCGAGCACACCAATCTTGGGTTCGAGCCAGAATCTTTTTATTTCAAGGAACTCATCAAGTTATTTGACTTAAAACCAAACTGCTATATAATGAGACTAGGAAAGGAGAAAGAAGAAAAAAAATCTAGTCTCCTGTGAGGTTGAATGAAAGCTAAATGTGAGTGAATGCTTGAATACAATAACATCTGACCGTCACTCACATTAAGAATCAATGATGCCACAACACTGCGCAGCATCTGGTTGTGAAACTGCCAAGATTTCAATTCCCGAATAAATGGGATAATCTTTCACAGGTGAGAATTTATTGGTTTGTGCATTTATATGCATCAATCACAATATCACACTCGATATGAGTTTTTAAACTATGGTAACTTTATAATGTTACATTAGCTGATGTCCTTCGTCTTGTTGTATTGTGTTAGTTTAGCAAAATCGTCTAACTAGCCTGCGGTTGCAGACGCTCTCAAGTGTTCACAGATCAGCTTTGACTATTCCAATATGGTGGATGGCTTATGTATAGCGGTCCATAGAAACTATGTAATCTATGTATATACACTTTATAGTATTGGGACACCCCTCCAAATCATTGAATTCAGGTGTTGCAATCACTTCCATGGCCACAGGTGTATAAAATCAAGCACTTAAGAGAGCCTGACTGCATTGTGCCAAGTGTAACGTTTGGTGGAGGGGGGATTATGGTGTGGGATTGTTTTTCAGGGGTTGGGATCGGCCCCTTAGTTCCAGTGAAAGGAACTCAATGCTTCAGAATACCAAGATATTTTGAACAATTTCATGCACCCAACTTTGTGGGACCAGTTTGGAGATAGCCCCTTCCTGTTCCAACATGACTTCGCAACAGTGCACAAAGCAAGGTCCATAAAGACATGGATGAGCGAGTTTGGTGTGGAGGAACTTGACTGGCCTGCACAGAGTCCTGACCTCAACCCGATAGAACACCTTTGGGATGAATTAGAGCGGACACTGCGAGCCAGGCCCTCTCGTCCAACATCAGGCTCAGGAAAGCTCCAGCATGGTCACCGTATGTAACTTTTAACAAGATCCACTCATTTAAAACTCCCTAAATTACATTCTCATATAACCTTTATTTTGCTAATAAACATCTAAATAATTCCAGCTATGTGGAAATCAATTATCTCTGCGAGAGAAGTTAGCATAGATAAAACAGTGCATACAAAAATTACAGTATAGATTTTTTTTTAAAAAAAAACAGATTTGTTCAGTTCTGTTATCAAAAAAAGTGAACATGTGCTCGGTTCTACGGATGTCATGTGTAGTTCACACAACTTCATGAATGAACTCTGTGACAAGTCTTCTCTTCTCCAAATCGCTAAACTCTGTCAAGACAACTTGTTCCACAGTGTCTGCTCCGTATCTTCATCCAGACGACACAAAGAATGCGACGGCAGCATAGGCAAACCCGCCATTGCGATGTTCTTCACAGCGCCGAATAATGTCCAGTACTTCCATAAAAATTTATTTTGAATTTGATGTGAGATTAAAGCAATGGCCAGTAACATGCATACTGTATAAGTATATACTATAAGTATAACCATACTTATTAGCGAATAATCAGAATAATGAAACCTAAGTTGGGTTGAAAATGGACAACCCAGCAAATGGGTTGTTTTAACCCAGCGATTGGGTTGTTTTAAGAAAATATTTAACCCAAACGCTGGATTAAAACAACCCAATTGCTTTTTTTAAGAGTGCATGTAAACGTAGTCAATGAAGAACCTTTAACATTCATCGCACCTTTTAATTGGACAAATGGTTCTTTATAGTGGAAAAAGGTTATTTCGAACATTAGGATTCTTTTAGGAACTGCTCACTGAAAGGTTCTATGGGGAACCCAAAATGGTTCTTCTGTGGCATTGCTGTGAAAACCCCCTTTGGAACCTTCAGGAAGAATGTTGGAAGGGTAACTTGATCAGTTACCATGTAAAACCATTTGAAGCTTAGGAAGTGTTCCACTTACAGCCAAGTGGCAGCTCAAGAAGTTATCTCTAATGAAAAGGTCACTTTACAGACTCTCCTTTATTGAAAGGGTATAAAAATGATTTGCTAAACCAAGTCTCACTACAGTTAAATGAATAGAGTATCAGTTAAAATAAGGAAAAAAGAAGAAAAAAACTCCCACTGAAAACATTGCGACAGAAAGCCACGATATGATATTTTCTCCTATCCAAGTCAAACTTGCAAAGACAATTATACATTAGTAGGTTATACATTATTTTTGCAATAGATTTGGTGAGATTTAACACGTTTGCATCCTTGCATAAACGCATACCTTTGACAATGGAAAGATATACAGTATTTGAAGGACAAGGAAAAAACTCAAACGAACCAGCTCAAGACCCTCCTCTAAATTATGTAATAAAATAATCCACAACACAATAATTGAGAGGGGCTCAAGAGTCTGAGTAGAAAGTGTGGCGCTTCCTACTGAGTGTGAGACACAGACAGACTGTTGCAGAACAGGGCCGCATCCTGTCCTCTGGCCTTCATCCAGCTACACATACACAGTCACCCTCCCTTACACTCTGGCACACATAAACATATCGTCCTTAATCTTATTTACTGGTAAGCTGACATGTCCATTTTCTGGGTGCTAGCATGGCTGTAAGGGGTTGAGGTGGGGAGGTCTCCTCCAGGCAGACCGAAGGCCTGAGTCAGCTCTAACAGACAGAGGGCCAAGAGCATGATGGATAGATCCAGTCACGCCCAGAACATTAGGAGACAGAGGGGCCCCTGGGTCAGTCACATCTAGTCCACACACTGTACAGTGCCTCCATTGAGCTGCTTATGGTCTAAACATCTTTTGTTATGGTCACAAAACTGCACAAAACTCATGTAACCATTAAACTCATAATAAATACATAAAAATACTAACATTACTATTCAAAATTACACTTATCACATGTTTTAGATTAAATATGAATATAAAAATTACATTATAATAATAATATTACAATACAATGTTTTATACTCTTGGACCCTTTTCACTGACTGTGATGATGCGTTTTCAGTTATTAACATCGTAAATCTAGTTTTTTATATTTCATTTTTGAAAAGTTTAATGTACATTTATGACACTATACTTTGTGTTAAATTGCCCTGGCACTAAAGTACAGATTAGATAGCGCTGCTGCATGAGTATCTCTCATACAACGGCTGAGGAAGTGACGGCGAATAATCATATCTCAATATTTTTTCCTCTTTTAAAAAGTCCTAAAAAATGCTCTTATGATTTTTTCTTTTTGCTATTGCTAATATAAAAAAAATTATATTATTGTAGTTTCCATTCACCACTATAGAAGTTTACCAAACTATGATGACTTATACTTCAGAGAACTTCGGAAATGTGAAAAGGGTCCATCAAATGTTTTAGATTAATTATTTTTATTTACATTTAAATTATTTTCCCCCATAAAATCTCACTTTTTTTTAACAAAAAGGCAACAACAAATAATCTAAGCTTTTACTTTGCAATTACACAATTTTACAGCTATACTTAGATTCATGAACACATTTATTTTTTCTGGAAAATTATGACATACAGTCTTTTGTTTATAATATTATCACTGCATCTGATGCTTCCTAGACCAGGGGTGTCGAATCCTGCTCCTGGAGGGCCAGTGTCCTGTAAAAAAGTTTAACTCTAACCCCAATTAAAACACACCTGAGCCAGCTAAATCAAGGTCTTACTACTAGAAACTTCCAGGCAGGTGTGTTGATGCAAGTTGGAGCTAAACTCTCCAGGACAGTGGCCCTCCAGGACAGAGTTTGGACACCCCTATCCTAGACTATCATCACATATGATTCTTATAGACTTTAAGACTTTTCATGGCAGCAAGTTAACTTTACCAAGGTATCATATTTAAACCAGCTGAAAAAACAACAAACACCAAATGCTTAAAGGGTAAATAACACACAGTTTCTGCCAATCCCATGTTAATCTTGAGTACATATAGAGTGGTATTGCATCCTTCATTTCTCCGAAGAGTTTTTAGTTTTATCATATTTATAAAAGATAGATACACTGTACCGATTCTTTCCGAAAACAGCCAAACTCATGGAGGCATCCAAGTGGGCAGAGCTAAAGAGTCACAAGCACACACAATACATCATGGCATTGTGGCATCCCTGGATAACTTTCGATTCACTATACTTTCATGTTGTTTCCATTATATGCATTTACGCGCCGACTGCCAACAAAACACAGACATTTGATGCAGTTTCACTGGGAACCGGGAACAAACAAACACACTTGAATCCGTTGCTGCTCCTGGAAAACAAACTGCATCCACTGTTTCTTTAATGCTGGGTTATTTGGGAAGCTGAACCAGGCTATCTTTCCCTCACAATCAAAAACACACTTCTTTAGTGACATTGTGTTTTCGCGGTCTAAAAACAAAATGACAGCGCTGTCAACAGCTTCCGTAACCCAAACGAAGCTCATTGATGGACGCGCACGCACCCATACAAGGAATTCCGCCCTTTATGACGTCATATAGGGCCATACTTGAAAAAATACATTCCGAAACTTGTTCAAATCCTGTAGGAGTGTATTTGGCACAGAAATACTCCGTCATACGTCCAACTCGTTTTTTGAAATCTTGGCCATGTTTAGCATGAAAACACAACTCTTTAACAGTGCCCATACAATGTATAAGTCAGAGTGGATGAAATAGCATTAGACTCCCCCCTTTAAGTTTATAAAGCAAAAATGTATATGCCCAACAAATGTAAGACCTATTAATAACACAGCATAGTGCCAAAATGTCAGCATGTCTAAAAGAGACAGTTCTCCATTGTCAGTTGAATAGAGTTGTTAAACTGAAAATTGCTCAGACCAATTTTTATGCTAATCATTCAGACTGATTTTGTGATCCAGATCGAGATTAATTGAAAAGAATCAGTTCTTCTTTCCTCGAGACTGGGTGCATCCCAGCCAAAACAGAGTACAGAGAACATGCATAAATAGCTGGAATGAAAATGGGGGGAAAACAACCTCTACAGTGACTAAGCACAGGCGTTTCAGTACAGTCTTCCACAGACTACTGACACAGCCCAGCTGCTCCAAGTTGAGAAAACGGATGGAGCGAAGGAAAATAATGGATGTACACATCCACTCCGCTCCCTCCTGCTGGCGTCTGAGAGGAGCTGTCACAGCCTGGCAGGGTTGAGGAACTTCAGACGAAAGGAATCTGCATGATGTCTTTACAGCACGTAAGCCTGTACATCCCAATGCATACACACAGACAAAGAAAGGCACTGTCAGACACTCTGAGGTGATTGAACAACACCGCACAATTTCCTGAAATTCAAAAGCATTCAGATAAGCTCAGAATTTAATACTAAACCTACTTTTGATCTCAGTAATAGGTGTTTCTCTGGTGAACAGCACTGCATGCAGCAATACTGCTTCCTGTAAGCACCACTGGGTCAGATGTGAGGATGAGGCGGATTCAAGCCCATCCATCTTTATGTGCAGAGGGAATTCCTCACAAAATCACAATGCTATTACAAATGGCCTACTAGGTTGACCATTAGGGCTTGAGAGAGTATAAATTGCCTTTTATGTTTCTAAAGAGCTGAAAAAAGCTGATCTTGAGAGGCTAACACAGCGTACTAACCAAAGTGGTAACTGAAACAAGTGATGAGCAATAGGACATTTACGATTACAATTGGTTTGGTCAGTGTATTATATATATATATATACTTGCAAAATAGCAGGGTGTTCAAATACTTATTTTACACACACACACCACACACACACCACACACACACACAAAACACAACACACACACACACACACACACACACACACACACACACACACACACACACACACACACACACACACACACACACACACACACACACACACACACACACACACACACACACACACACACACACACACACACACACACACACACACACACACACACACACACACACACACACACACACACACACACACACACACACACACACACACACACACACACACACACACACACTGAGGAAAATAAGTATTTGAACACCCTGCTATTTTGCAAGTTCTCCCACTTAGAAATCATTGAGGGGTCTGAAATTGTCATCGTAGGTGCATGTCCACTGTGAGAGACAATCTAAAAAGAAAATCCAGCAATCACAATGTATGATTTTTTAACTATTTATTTGTATGATACAGCTGCAAATAAGTATTTGAACACCTGAGAAAATCAATGTTAATATTTGGTACAGTAGCCTTTGTTTGCAATTACAGAGGTCAAACGTTTCCTGTAGTTTTTCACCGGTTTGCACAGGATTTTGGCCCACTCCTCCACACAGATCTTCTCTAGATCAGTCAGGTTTCTGGCCTGTCGCTGAGAAACACGGAGTTTGAGCTCCCTCCAAAGATTCTCTATTGGGTTTAGGTCTGGAGACTGGCTAGGCCACGCCAGAACCTTGATATGCTTCTTACAGAGCCACTCCTTGGTTATCCTGGCTGTGTGCTTCGGGTCATTTTCATGTTGGAAGACCCAGCCTCGACCCATCTTCAATGCTCTAACTGAGGGAAGGAGGTTGTTCCCCAAAATCTCGCAATACATGGCCCCGGTCATCCTCTCCTTAATACAGTGCAGTCGCCCTGTCCCATGTGCAGAAAAACACCCCCAAAGAATGATGCTACCACCCCCGTGATTCTAATTTAGGATAATAAATGTAGTGGAGGTGGACATTTTAAAGGCAGACTAAAGCCGCGTTTCCACCGCAGGAACTTTCCCCCGGAACCAGGAACTTTGGGGGGGAACTCGGTGTGTTTCGACCGCAGGAACTAGGGTCTAAATGAAGTTCCGGGTAAATATTTCCCCCTCCAAACGGCCCTGCTTGCGAGGTGGTACTTTTGAAAAGGTCGGGAACTTTCGGGGGTGGGACTTGGGCGCTGAACATGCTGATTGGTTGAGCTCTCCCAGCATTTTTTTCCCCACCGCCATTTTTACAAGTTTTTTGCGAGTTGGGTTCTGCGTTCAGTAAATATTTTCTTTGCAACAATGGAGTTCAACAAAAAAATTCGACCGACGACGAGGTTCAGGCTTTGAGCATATATGCGGAGGAGGACATCCAGCGGGAACTGGAAACGGCGACCCGCAATGAAAAGGTATAACGTTACCTGAAGATATCGACTCGGTTCCAGTCACACTGGAAAACAGTGCAGAGAGAAGTTAAAGAAATTAAGACAAGATTACAAGAAATTAAAGGATCATAACAACCGGAGCGGTTCCGACCGGCGTATCAACAAGTGGTATGACCGCCTGGAAGCGTTGTTGGAACACAGACCGTCATTTTCTGGTGCAGCTGTAACGAAAGACTCGGCTAGTGCGTTGTTGGAAACCATCCCGGAATCCGAGTGGGTTGAAGGTAAATATCTCATCTTGGTATCATCTATTAAACTCGTTGCAGTGTAACGTTGCAGTAACTTTTTTCAACGTGCTTTTCCAGACGTAACGGGTGGCCCTGATGAATTGCAGGCAACGGAGACCAGCGTGTTTTCCCCCGCGGTCACCAGTACGTTAGCTCTCGTCCCGTGTCTCCTGCCGAAACACACACATGCCAGAGGTATAAAGCTGACAAAATGTGTATATATTTAAAAACTGATGTGTAATCCATAATGGTTTTGAGTAGTTTTGTTGTTTTTAATTGTAAACTTAAATTGCCAATGATAGAAATTGCACACTGGGCATTGTTCAAGCTGGGCAAGCAATTGTTCATTATTTGTAGTGAAAACACTAAATAATTAATTGATGGTTTCTATTGTTTCATGGTTGCCTTGTGTATTAATTTCCATGTGTTTCTGTGCAATTTTTCTACTTAGGGAAAAGGAAAAGGGACTGACTTTTCTTGATGCACTGAGGGACATGGAGGATGCTAACCGGGCCGTCCTGCAGCATGGACAAGAACAGCGAGACCAATATATTCAGCTGTTACTGGAGAGCCAGGCCGAGGAGAGATGAGGAGGCAAGAGCTGGCATTCCACCAGTCAGAAGCGGAAGAAAGCAGACGGCAGCAGAGGGACTTTCAGACCGGGTTTCGGTCTGTTCTTGGACCGTTTGTCCAGTCGTTCAAGGAGTAGCCACAACGACCAGCCACTTGAATGAAGCATTTGCTCTACCACATTTGTACTTTATATATTGTACGTGTTGGCACAGCTCTTGGACAGGTTACTGAAAAATACACTTTTTTATATTGTTGTTTTCACATTTTATAATTTCATTTTATTCTAGTAATTTATTTGTCTTTGCACACTTATTTTAATTTTGTAAGAACTAATCTGTCTAAAATAAAGTCAAATGTGTAAAATGTCACTGTGTCTTTTTAATTTCCACATTCTATATAACTACTTTCTAATTGTAGTGTTGGAAGCAAATAAAAGGGCTGCTGCTCGCAAGTCTTTCTGAATATGCACATAAACATATCTAGAAAACCCAAATATTATATTTTTAAATGTATAACTATGTGAATGTAGTATAATAACTTATAACCACAACTTAAGTGAAGCCATACGTGTGGTCCTGCTTCATTTCAAATTTGAGGAAGAAGTCTCTAAAATTATGCATTTAATGAAGCATATTGTAATACTAGTCATGTGATTTTTTTTTTTTAGTGAATACTAAGAGATGTTATTGTGGTAAATAAATACTTGCAGTCTAGAACCTAATCTTTCAACCGCTTAATTCAGTCTATTGTTTTCATTCAATTAACTTTTCACACATCTGTCTTGAATGACTGACCTCGTTATCCTTTTATAGAAAATATTTTGGAATTGAGCTATTGCAACACATTCAGATTTTGGATTGCCCATCATCCCATTTTGCATTAAAATGGTCAAACCAGGTGAAAGTGCACGTTTAAATAAGCTGTGTTGGTAATGTGTATGCAAAAGCAGCGCTGCTAGCATCTTCTCCACTTGTTGTTGCAGACAGTATCGCGCAAAAGTGATTCATGTCCGTCGGTGACTGGGAGGAGCAGCCGCGCGCATTCCCACGTCACCGGGCTAATTTGCCTAATCTTCCCGGTACTTTAGACCGCGGTGGAAACGCAGAAAGTAGCAGGTCTGGGGGAGAAAAAGTTCCTGGGAAAAAAGTTCCTGGTACAAATAGTTCCGGGTAATTTCGGTGGAAACGCGGCTTAACAGGTCTTTGAGGGTCAGAATTCTAGCTGATAGACAGGTGTTCAAATACTTATTTGCAGCTGTATCATACAAATAAATAATTTTAAAAATCATACATTGTGATTTATGGATTTTTTTTTTAGATTATGTCTCTCACAGTGGACATGCACCTACGATGACAATTTCAGACCCCTCCATGATTTCTAAGTTGGAGAACTTGCAAAATAGCAGGGTGTTCAAATACTTATTTTCCTCACTGTGTGTGTGTGTGTATATATATATATATGTGTGTGTGTGTGTGTGTGTGTGTGTGTGTGTGTGTGTGTGTGTGTGTGTGTGTGTGTGTGTGTGTGTGTGTGTGTGTGTATGTATTGGAATAAGAATGTATTTTATGTATTTATAAGCACATGTATTGCATAAAAGTCCCCCTGTATTTTATCTGTTAAAACTCATCTTTGACCACCAAAATTACATATTTAAACGTTTTTTCTCCTGTGAAAAATAATTTCTTCATGCTTTAAAATAGCTTGAATATAACTTTACACCCTTGCTTAATTGGAATAAGTATGTATTTTATCTGGGATGTTTCCCTGCCTTCAGCTTGAGAAGCTGGGATAGGATCGAGCATCCCTACATGGGACAAGCAGTTTGGAGAATGGATGAATGTTCAATAAAATAAAATTAAAAAGTAAATAAGAATTTAAAAAAAAAGAATAAAATGCTGTTTTTATCCTTTCACTTAAACTAAGGTTTCTCCTGTGAGACTGACCCTGTATGAGTTCATGGTGCCATTCCAGGGCTACATCACATAAATGCCCCTAAACCATGAGTGTGATCATGGAATCTCACAACTGGCCAATGAAATTCATTTCTGATTGGTCTGAACCAGACATGCTGTCCTTACACCTCACAGACTGTAAGGTCTGTCGCTGACCCAGCATACACTTATGACTAGTCATAGGTCTGTTGGGTTTTTAAAGTCATTAACAAGGCTCGGACAATACGCCGCTGGAGCTTCGGGTTTGGAACAAGAGTCTCGAGCGAGTGCCTTGTGTCAGTGCTCAGTCTATTCAAAGTCAGTGATCGCAGCCAAAACATTCAACCGGGTACTTCACTGACCTTCCTGAACAGTCTATTTTTCAGAAGTGGGAACAGTTGGGACCTGCGCCCGAGTTACAGAGTTATAGAGACTTCTAGTGTGTTTCCATGGTTACTGGTTTAGCAAGTGTGTCTGGGTTTTTATTTCATTTTAGGTTGCCAAGTTTAATATCAGCACACTAAGGTAAATATAGAGCATAGATGACACCTGAAACTACTGTGAAGACAGAGCATATCCTCCATTTTGTTGTAGAGTCCTCCTTAAAAAAAACATCTTAAATCAGGCTAAAGTGCTTTGTTGGACATAACCCACAATGACACACTACAGCAAAGCTGCAACACTTCAAGCTATAAAATAATACCCGTTTTGACAAAATATCATGTAAAACTACATATAACAAGAGTTCACAATCTGAAATATGACTTAGAAATTTGGAAGGAAATTATCTCCAATTTGAAAGTCCTAGCAAGCAAAAGACAACATAGGCTACGTTCAGACTGCAGGTAAATGTGGCCCAAATCCGATTTTTTTTCTCATGTGATCTGTTGTTGCCAGATAGTGTGAACAGCACAATATTTATCTGATCTTTTAAATTCCGATTTGAGCCACTTCCATATGTGGTCCTATATCCGATACAGATGTTTTGCAATGTGATCTCAGTCTGAACAGTCATATTCATGAATGTCGGAATTCATGTGACGTTTACGTCACTCTAGAGCAACATTCGTCACAATTCTGCGCTCATTGGAGTCACTTCAAAGATTTTACATACCCAAAGTTATCAAGACAGTTTCGAAAGGTAGTCAGTGGAAGGACAGTGATGGGTCAGAACTCATAAATATTGTAAGTATAGTGACAGCTCTATATACTGTACAAGCAAAACATGAGGCTTTGTATCGCTTGAAGTGTTTAAAAACTCTGCTCTCTTTTTTCACATTCCAGTCTTAGTTTTTTTATATTGCCTGCACATAAATTGGCTGGCTTCCGCGCCAGATCACACTATAAGTAAATGCATAATCGCTTATTTTAATGTCCTCTGTGTTTACTTCCGTATGACAGCGTGCTGTGTCGTCTTTTTATCATTCTTTTGCGCATGCGGGACAGTTAGGGACGATGACCTGTTTACACTGGCATCTGATATTTGCCACATTTAAAACAACAATGTGAACAGCTATACAAGAAATCAGATCAGAGCAATAAATCTGTACTGAACAATAAGGTGTAAACGTAGCCATAGTCACTGCCTACTGACACCACTGGTTTCAGATTTAATATTTGACCAATAATCCTCAGCATGCTTAGGGGACTGAAACTAGGTGGGTAGTGGGTACATACAGGTGCTGGTCACATAACATCAAAAAGTTGATTTATTTCACTAATTCCATTCAAAAAGTGAAACTTGTATATTATATGCATTCATTACACACAGACTGATATATTTCAAATGTTTATTTCTTTTAATTTTCATGATTATAACTGACAACTAAGGAAAATCCCAAATTCAGTATCTCAGAAAATTAGAATATTGTGAAAAGGTTCAATATTGAAGATACCTGATGCCACACTCTAATCAGCTAATTAACTCAAAACACCTGCAAAGGCCTTTAATGGTCTCTCAGTCTAGTTCTGTAGGCTACACAATCATGGGGAAGACTGCTGACTTGACGGTTGTCCAAAAGACGACCATTGACACCTTGCAAAAGGAGGGCAAGACACAAAAGGTCATTGCAAAAGAGGCTGGCTGTTCACAGAGCTGGAGTCAGTGCTTCAAGAACCACTACGCACAGACGTATGCAAGACATGGGTTTCAGCTGTCGCATTCCTTGTGTCAAGCCACTCTTGAACAACAGACAGCGTCAAAAGCGTCTCGTCTGGGTAAAGACAAAAAGGACTGGACTGCTGCTGAGTTGTCCAAAGTTATGTTCTCTGATGAAAGTAAATTTTGCATTTCCTATGGAAATCAGGGTCCCAGAGTCTGGAGGAAGAGAGGAGAGGCACACAATCCACGTTGCTTGAGGTCCAGTGTAAAGTTTCCACAGTCAGTGATTGTTTGGGGTGCCATGTCATCTGCTGGTGTTGGTCCACTGTGCTTTCTGAGGTCCAAGGTCAACGCAGCCGTATACCAGGAAGTTTTAGAGCACTTCATGCTTCCTGCTGCTGACCAACTTTATGGAGATGCAGATTTCATTTTCCAACAGGACTTGGCACCTGCACACAGTGCCAAAGCAACCAGTTTTAAGGACCATGGTATCCCTGTTCTTAAATGGCCAGCAAACTCGCCTGACCTCAACCCCATAGAAAATCTATGGGGTATTGTGAAGATGCGATATGCCAGACTCAACAATGCAGAAGAGCTGAAGGTCACTATCAGAGCAACCTGGGCTCTCATAACACCTGAGCAGTGCCACAGACTGATCGACTCCATGCCACGCCGCATTGCTGCAGTAATTCAGGCAAAAGGAGCCCCAACTAAGTATTGAGTGCTGTACATGCTCATACTTTTCATGCTCATACTTTTCAGTTGGCCAAGATTTCTAAAAATCCTTTCTTTGTATTGGTCTTAAGTAATATTCTAATTTTCTGAGATACTGAATTTGGGATTTTCCTTAGATGTCAGTTATAATCATCAAAATTAAAGGAAATAAACATTTGAAATGTATCAGTCTGTGTGTAATGAATTAATATAATATACAAATTTCACTTTTTGAATGGAATTAGTGAAATAAATAAACTTTTTGATGATATTCTAATTATATGACCAGCACCTGTATATAATATAAAAATATGATAAATCATAGTAAAAATGCCACGTTTAGACCAGGAAACTAGCTTAGATTGGTTCAAGCAGGGTTTTATTAAAGGGTTAGTTCACCAAAAAAAAAAATCTTTCACACCTTTTTAAAATGACTCACCCTCATGTCGTTCCCAGAATCCCAACCCATAAGACCTTCGTTCATCTTCGGAACACAAATTAAGATATTTTTGATTAAATCCGAGAGCTCTTTGACCCCTCCATAGACAGCTATTTAATTAACACTTTCAAGGTCCAGAAAGGTACTAAAGATATCAGTAAAATAGTCCAAGGGACTACAGTGGTTCAACCTTAATCTTATGAAGTGCCGAGAAAACTTTTTGTCTGCAAAAAACAAACAAAAATAACAACTTTATTCAACAATTTCTTCTCGTTCTGTGTCAGTCTCCTACGCAGTCATCAGAAATATCTTAACTTGTGTTCTGAAGATGAACGAAGAAGGTCTTATGGATTGGGAACAACATCAGGGTGTCATTTTAAAAGGGTGTGACAGAATTTAAATTTTTGGGTGAACTAACCCTTTAATAAAACCCAGCTTGAACCAATCTAAGCTGGTTTCCTTGTCTAAACGTGCCATGATGTATTATATTTTTATATTTACATTTTTATATTACGACATGAGAGTGAGTTATTCATGACAGAACTTTCATTTTTGGGTGAATTAACCCTTTATGCTGAGAGAGCAACTTCAACCTACTAGGCCTAAAACTTTCTTTCCCCCCTCACTAGCCTGAATTAAATCCTCTACTTTGGTGATCAAAACAATACTTTGGTGATCAAAACAGGGAAGGGAAAAATCAACAAATTTGTGTCTAGGCCTTGTTGCCTCTTTTTTCCTTTGTCAATCATACCCCAGTTTTCAAGCGAAGAGCCTTTCTGTCGAAAAACAGTGACCAAAAAAAAAAAAAAAATAATAATAATCACAGATCTAGTCAAAGAACACTTTTTTTTTTTCTTCTCCAGAACATGGAAAAATCCTCATTCAGCAACCAAAATGAAAATATGAGGAACAAATCTACACGTCTTCACATTTTCGTGATATGGGTACAGTTTTACTTAGAGATGGAGTATGACGATTCACAAAACCTGTACAAATGTTTCCCACAGGCTGACAAACAGCTTACTATAAACACACAGTCAACACTGTTTATTTTCCCAATTACAGCAGCAACAGTGGGCAGAACGGGGGGCACACATAAACGTCCCTAGGGGTCTGGAGGATTTCCTGAGGAGCCTTGCAGTGCCACAGTGCGGAGACCATTCGGAGATGTACACCAGTCCTAAACGGCAGGTCGGGAACATCAATGTTTGCTACACATATAAAAACATACACCTGGAGGAGTGCTACAACCCTTAGTATGCATACAGGGCAAAAACACACGTTATGAAACTATTCAAGCTCTTAATAATAAATCTAGTATAATCACTGATTGGGTGTGATATACAGCACTTCAGCTCGATATCAAATCGGGTCCCTATCTTCATTGGCCTGAGGGAATAGCAATGGATTTGACGCTAATGGCGGGCAGTTTACAAGCTAACATCCGTTCCATCGGCTCATGCCATACAATGTGATATTATGGCAGCACTGAAAATAGCTGCTGTTGTAGAAAGACGAACTGTGAGAGAAGCAGAACAGAGACATGAGTAGGCGTTCGTTTGTCAGAATATTTCTGTCCATTGAAATACCACACGGGTGTTGCGTAATGCAGCGCGGGCCATTATTGGATCTCGGGGTGAATCAGAGGAAATGAGCTAGTGCATTCAAGATTCTGTTTTACAGGTAAATTGGTTCATGCAGAGCAGGGGAAAAAAACAATTGGGGTCTCAGTTCTTCTAAGAATAAACATTAGTGTTTTATTCTATTTTTGAGCTTTTTGCCACTTTTATTAAAAAAAGAAGAAAAAAAAACCAGGAAAAGAGAGAAAGGAATCAGGACATGATACAGGCAGGGATTGAATATTTCCACATGAGCACCAATCTAGCTCAGATGAAAAGTTTGCTAAATCTAAGGCTGCGTTCACACTGCAGGGCTTAATGCTCAATTCCGATTTTTTGAAAAAATTTGATTTTTTTGCAAGGCCGTTCACATTTCCAATTAAATGCGACCTTTTGTGATCTCCTGTGTGAACGTGAAATGACCCAGAAGTGACCCGCATGCGCAGAAGAGTACTCAACGGTCAACGACGTCACTTGTTGTTTACGGAAGTAGCCAAATATGGGTGTCAGCATTGGAGTTCGTTTAGCTTTATTAAAGTTATTTTCGCAACGGAGCCAGCACCATTACAACCTTCTCATGTTAAGAAGAAAATTAAAAAAGAGGAGGAGAGCAAGGTTTTTGTTTAAAGGCTTTTTATTTTTCGCTGGCATTGGAGCCAGGATCGTCTGTAACCACGCTCGGCCATTTCGCTGGAAATGTTTTCAAAAACCGCCCGGTTCCGATAAGAGCCCTCGAGTTTGGCCTGAATAGAGCTGTCCCCCCAAATATTAATTAACTCCGAAATCTCGCTTCCCTTCCACTGACTGGTCTCCGCATCGTCCACCATAGTTGTTTATCTTCTCATTCCCGCCTACTTCAACGTACAATGATGACGTTTGTCGCGTATCAACGACGTGCGGGTCGGATACATGTGACCTGGCAGTTCAGACTGAAGACGCATTTCAAAAGATCGGATATGTATCGGATTTGGACCACATACCCAAGTGGCCTGGGTCGCATTTGAAAAGATCGGATCTGTGTCGTTCAGACTGTCATGAAAAGATCAGATACAGGTCGCATAAGGGCAAAAAAATCGGAATTGGGTCGTTTCAGCCTGCAGTGTGAACGCAGCCTAACAGAGCACTTATAAGCACTGCTAGCTTCTGTGCCTACAGAAACAACTTTAGCTACACGTTATTATGATTCAGTAATACGGAGAAACTATTAGGGGTGGCCGATATGACCGAAATCATATCACGATATGAGTAATTTTATTTCAAGATAATATATAATCACAACACAGTTACTCTTGCTGAAAATAAGGTTGTTACGATGAAGTTTATAACAACATTAAAATGTAACAAATATGCATTCTACACAATACTATACTAGCCTAACTAATACAAGTAAAAGGCTCAAGCTTACTGAAGAACACTACAGTCAGCAATAAAAAAAAAACAGAAACCAAATGCAAGCAATAGGACAATAAATACAACAGAACAAAAAAGAAAAAAGATTTGACAGCATCATATTGCACTTTAATGGTTTGAACGTTTAAACTGACAAAGCTTAAAAATGCATGAACAGTGCCGACGCAACACTGAAGCATGAGCATAACCGTGATAGAGGCGATGATCCAACATTTCTGCCAGTTTATTGTGTCTAGCGATATATTGCCTACAAACTATAATATGAATAAAGGGCCAGATTCACTAAACAGGAGAAATTAGCGTGAAAGCGCAATTCCAAAAAAGCGCAGATGGGAGTGGAAAGTTTCAAATTAAAGATCACAGACGCAGTCGGGTCATTTCAATAATGATCAACACAATCTACCAAGAGCAGCGCACATTTTTGGGGCGGTAAATAATGCCGCAAACACCAGGTAATTGACTAGCGCAAACCTTTGCAAATCAACTTGCATGATTCATTTAAAGCTGCAGTCCGTAAGTTTTGCCTCTTTGTCGCCATCTCTGTTTGAAACCTGCAATTGTAGTTATTTGCGGAATTAACGTCTTTATGTGCATTGGCTCCTCAGCACAGATGAATCTAATGTTTTAAGGAAAGTGTGGCTGTCATTCATTCACCACACCCATGTGGACTGGACACTGTACTTTAGAAATCACAGAATCTACATCTTTGATGAATGACCGAAATAAGAATTTTTACCAGAAAATGTCATCTGAACAAGTAACATATCTGCCACTTTTGAGAAACTGAGAAAAAAGCATTACAGTAAATCGCACAACCAACGGTGATTGAACTTACCGATTGCTTAGCTCAAATCACATCAAACTGTGCAAATTATTAAGATCGTTTTGAACACTGGCTCATTTTGGATCATAAAAAACAAAAACAAAAGCAGCTTTAAATACTCTCCTCTCAATTTTGCGTCTGAAAGGGAAACTTGAAAGGGAAACCTACAAATGGATATGCAATAAGGTCAGCCGCAAAAATAACCCTGTCCACACCTTTTCAGCGCAAATTTTTCAGAGCATGTCTTTAGTAAATCCTTACAGTAGTTTAACACCAAAAGAGGGGTTACATTGTAGGTAAATCTGGCCTTAAATGTGTAACAAATTTGCCTTAGCAAGTAAATAAAACAAGTTACAACATACTTTCCTACCTTATAGTACGCAAAAAGCAGCACGTAAAAAGTGAGTATGATATCCGGTGATATCCGAATAGGTAGCACTCATGGAACTGCAGGCTAACAATACCTGGATGATCTACTGACTTGATAGTGTGCAGCTAGTGGACACTGTGCTATCCAACGAGGCCACAAGAGCTGAAAAGCTGTCAGATTTGAAAAGTTAAAAAAAAAAAAAAAAATTATATATAGGCCCTATTATAAAAAAAATATATATTATTCTGATTCTATAGATTATATTATTTCCAAGTGTAAGTGCTGTAGGTACCAAGAACGATTCTTGGAGTTGTAGGCCTACTTCTTTAACAACACAGGAATAAATTATTTAAAGCATTTAAAACATTAACATTAATAAAAGTGGCAGGGGATTCAAATCAGATTACATGTCGGGAGTTGGAACGCTATGAACTTTTACCTCACTGAAAAATTAAGATTTTTCTAGGATGGCTAAAGTTTTTCTCCAGAACTTCAGTATGTGGAATATTAATCTTATTCAGCCACCAAATTGAAAATATGAGGAACAAGAACACTATGTCTTCATATTTTTGTGACGCAGGCACGGTTTTAATCAGAGATAGAGTCTGACTCATTTCATATATGATGTTGCGAGCGTGACAATAGCCATTATGTACCTTTTCTCTTGCAAATTCACGACAAACTGCGGTTTGTCATAAATATGCAAGAGAAAAGCCACATAATCTCTATGCGATAGGGTCAAAAATATATATTTCAATAAAAATGTTAATACATCCAGCAAGGCATAATTACAGCTAAAAATATTTGCATTGCACCTGCAACTTGCCATTTTAGCATACTGATGACACAACATCATCTATTGGATAACAGAAACTAAAACAAGAGGATGCTAACAATTTGGTTATGAAATCTGTCGTTTAGCAGACATGTAGATCCAAGTCAGGTTATCCTTGTAGTCTGGCACGTGTGAGTGGGCACGAACAAGTTAGAAAATGTGCCCTCTCTCACCCTCTCTTGCTCACCGACACAAAAAAACCTCAGACAGTACAGCTGAGAACAAACTGTACTATATCAAGAGGCAGGTAGCTCTCACTTAAGGAAGCTCAATGGCCTCACACTGCAGTCTAACTTGACGCATTCCCTCAGTTGTGTTTGCAGAGGGCTGGGGCACAATGGCAAAACCAGCATAACACAGACAAACAGAAACCTGATCTTTAAACATCATAAAGTGCACACTAGTGTAAATACTCGGACAAACCCAAGTCACGAGTCTGTTGTTCGTGTATCCTGGCAAAGCGATGGTTGATGCAAACAAAAGTACATTATGTATTACAAATTGATTCACTCCGAGCGCAAACCACAAAATGCTAACATTTGTATTTACATCTTTATTTTTAAAAGAATCTGGAAGCAAAAGATACAAAGTCATCATTTACTCATCATCATATGTTGCTTCAAATCGATGTCTTTCTTAATTCTGTGCAACATGAAAGGATACATTTTGAAGAATGTAATTGGTCGCTTTTTTCCATATAATTACAATGGGGACTGGAGCTTTCAAGCAGCAAGAATTATGCAAAAGCATGATAAAAGTACCATAAAGTCACCCATACAATTTGTGAGCACTATATTCTTTAGTCTTATGAAGTCATGTGTGTATGAAACACACCAAAATTTAAGTTAACTAAAACAAAACAAAAATTGTTAATTGAAATAAAGATGAAATTAAAATTTAATAAAATAAAAAAGATTACGCAACGCCTGGAAATAGGCTAACTTCCGTCAACATAACCAACGTGACAACCTGCTTGCACAGGAGCGTGCTGGGGACTATTTTCAGGTGCTGCGTAATATCATTGTGCCGCTGCACCAATGGTCCGGAGGAATGAGAGTATAGTTCCTACCATATCGGCCTAGAAAGTCTTAGTACACAATGTAACTACAGAAGAGTCAAGTTTTAAATAGGAAAAATACAGAGACCCTTTGGTCATTTGAGCGAGATGCTAACGGTCTAATCAGATTCAATGATCTATGCTAAGCTATGCTAAAAGTGCTCCCGCCAGACCCGGAGATCGGCTGAATGGATTCGAAAACGGTAAAACTCCGCTGTTAAACTCTAGGGGAGGAAATTAGCCTATTTTCAAAAAAACAAAAGTGGAGTGTTCCTTTAAGAGAATGATTTGTTCACTCGCTAAAGAGAGGTATGGATGTCAGAATTTAAAATCAATTACATCAATTACATTCTGTTTCTCATGCAAAGCTATCATATGAATTCAGAAGTGTTTCTGGGCCGATAATACATTTAAAAAGGCATGGGATTGTGACAGACTGGATTGTCAAATGAAGGTGTAAAGTCAGCTTCTGTGCGGTAGTCAGCTTCTGTTGGACAGCGAAGATACTTGGCAGCTCTCTGACTGCTGGCAGCTGGGCAGACAGCTGCAGCGACGAGCGACTCGTTGGACGTGTGGTTATGTAACCATCAACATAGATTCAGACATGCAGTTTAACATCAGGGGCTCTGCAACCAGGACCAGCACTGACTGACATCTGATACAAATACGCAAAGGTGGCCCGAAACGCTCCAGCAACCTGTGCAGCAAACATTGCAGTATTACCAACATGTATATCCTTAGACAGTGTACAACTTGTTCTCCACTTTGAAATCCCAACTATTGTACTCCTCAGTATCCCACTTGTGCACACAGCAAAACTCAAGCCCCTTGAGGCGTAAAAGCCAGGCAGAACTCAGAATCACAGGTGCGGGATATCACAACTAGATCACGCTGAGAGGCCCGTCAGAGATTTAGGGAATTGAAGCGGCCCATGCTAATGACGGAGCTGATGCCAGAGATGCTTTGCTGGAGCTCAGCCTGGTGCTGTTGATCCCCTCTGCGCCTGGGGATTTACCAGCCAAAGCCCCCTAAACCCCTCCTTCCATCTGAGCAAAGAGAAAAGAAGCAGCTCCAGTCACACGGCCGATCGCTAGGCCCATTTCCACTGAACTGAAACACACTATTCAATCAATCAACTTCTACATTCTACTATTTTGGCTAATATGATTATGTTTCTTAGCCACCAAAAAGAGTGCAGTGCATTTAATCATGTTTAAGTCCACTTCCTAACATTCCGTAGGCCTGGCGATAACAGAGACTCGCCTTCAGTGCCAACAAAGTATCACCTGGACATTGGATGATTGGGGGAAGACAGGTTAAATTCAAGTAAATAAAACAATGATTATATGTGTGTGTACTATTTCAGTCTTTCAACTTCAAAATTTCATGTTTCAATGTTGTCCTTTATTTGTACACTGTAAAAAATGACATATGATCAATAAGTTCATAGTTTTAACATTGCTTTAACTCTTTCTAACTTTCAATTTTTTTATAAGCTATACAAGATTCAACTAATCACAACTAAAGCAGGTTTAATGTAATTTAAGTTGAAATGACTTAAACATCCTAGTTGATTGTACATAAAAGGCAGACACTTTTTTACAGTGTAATTATGTGACATTTACAAGCAATTTCGGAGTGAAAATAGTTTCAAAGTAAATCCTACACCATTTTTTTTTGCTCTCTAAAAGTTGCATAGCTAAATTCACCTTTACCTTAAATCTCCAACGCAACAGCCACAGCCATTCACATTCAGACAGACGTCCTTGGCCATAATTAACAATTTCGTGAGTGTCTTGCATCATCAGCATATTGTGCTAAAATGGCATGTCAAGTTAAAAATAGTCCAGCTTTTAAAAAGCGTCTCAAGATGTGTTCTATTCCACTCAGTTGCTTGTCATCCAGCTTTTTTTTATGTAAGAACATGTTCTATGTCCTATGTGTCAAATGCTATAGCATAAATACTTTAGTTGGGATAAATATTTTGTGAATCCGACTGGTTTTTGCAAAACGGGATACACCGATTGCAATTTTCTGGGCCGATTCAGATTTTTGTGTGAACTGCCAATACCATTTTTCTGCCGTTTCCGATTTTCTTTCTAAGAACTATAGTTGACAGCATATATACAAACAAAAATCTATAAATCACAAGTAAAAAGTCAGCAATACAAT
Source organism: Gobio gobio (assembly GCF_949357685.1). Lineage (NCBI taxonomy): Eukaryota > Metazoa > Chordata > Actinopteri > Cypriniformes > Gobionidae > Gobio > Gobio gobio. Next base: position 39,625,737 of record NC_137108.1, on the reverse strand, counting down.
AAGAACAAATAAACACATTTCCAAACAACAGCACAAATAAATGCAACAGAATAAAGAGCGATATGCAATAAACACTGCTTAAAAGGAACACTCCACTATTTTGAAAATAGGCTCACTTTCCAACTCCCTTAGAGTTTAGCAGCTGAGTTTTACCGTTTTCGAATCCATTCAGCTGATCTCCGGGTCTGGCGGTAGCACTTTTAGCATAGCTTAGCATAGATCATTGAATCTGATTAGGCCGTTAGCATCTCGCTCAAAAAAATGACCAAAGAGTTTCGATATTTTTTCGATTTTAAACTTGACTCTTCTGTAGTTACATCATGTACTAAGACCGACGGAAAATGAAAAGTTGCGATTTTCTAGGCCAATATGGCTAGGAACTATACTCTCATTCCTGCGTAATAATCAAGGAACTTTGCTGCCGTATCATGGGCGCAGCAGGCGCAATGATATTACCCTGCACCGAAGCAGGAAAATCTAATATGTGAAGGCTATTAAAGCTAATACTTTTTAGGAAGAAGACTAATACGGAGTTGGACCCTCTTTTGGAACCTTAATTCTTTGTGGCATAGATTCAACAAGGTGCTGGATGCATTCCTCAGATATTTTGGTTCATATTGACATGATTTAATCGTGCAGTTGCTGCAGATTTGTCATCTGCACATTCATGATGCGAATCTCCCATTCCACCACATTCCAAAGCTGCTCTATTTGATTGAGATATGGTGACTGTGGAGGCCATTTAATTATAGTGAACTCATTGTCATGTTCAAGAAACTAGTTTGAGATGACTTGAGCTTTGTGACATGGCATGTTATCCTGCTGAAAGTAACCATCAGAAGGTGGGTATACTGTGGTCAAAAAAGGATGGACATGGTCAGCAACAACAAGGCTCAATTGACCTATCGGTAAGCCCTGCCCCCCTTAGTTACTGTTGCTAACTCGGACAAACAAACGGAGTTGCTATATCTTACAATGACAGCTGTCAGCGTGAAAACCTTATCCCCAGATGTTTTTGGACATAGAATGCAGCGGACCCTGTCCGATTGATGGCCAAACTTAACTGGTGGTTTATGAAGTTTATTACATCATTTTTCACTACAAAAAAAACGTAAGAGTTGAACAAACAAAGCAGAAGTGCATATTAACGTCTCATTCACAAACTCTCTCTCTCTGTTGCATTATCATTAACATAGATAGCAAATTATACAAAAACACTCATACAACTACTAACAGTAAACAAACATATACAGACCGTGTGGCTTTTCGGGGGTGCAAACAAACTGTAAACTTTGTATCTGAAAACAACTCCGATAAACAGCTAGCTCTCCCTTTCACTACCCTGAGACTATAATACCCATCAAAATAGAAGTCCTCTTTAGTAAGACAGATAATGTAGACAAACATATCTAAACTCACAGAAATATAAGAAATAAATACAAAAACAAATCGTTTTTTGTCAATGTTACATGACGTGAGAACAGTTAGTTATTTCGGTTTGTTGTATGTTAGCAGGGACTTTAATCGTAACTTAATGAGAGTATGACCACCAGAAAATCCTCTCAGAATAACTGGAATCAGTGTTAAAGTACCCCAGACACATAATTTGACCATTTTTGTACCATAAACACCATCAAACCGATGAGAGCTTCGGATTTTCCAATGTATCTCTATGGCGCTGAAACCTAAAGATGTCAGAGTTCCGGTCCCATCACAACTGATCCTCATCTGCCATTGGCTCATCTGCGTTCGAGGGGCGGGGCTTACCGATAGGTCAATTGGTAGTAAGGGACCCAAAGTGTGCAAAGAAAATATCCCCCTCAACATTGCAACACCACCAGTCTGAACTATTGATACGAGGCAGAATGGATCCATGCTTTTATGTTGTTTACACCAAATTCTGCCATCTGAATGTTGCAGCAGAAATCGAGACTCATCAGACCAGACGTTTTTCCAATCTATTGTCAAATTTAGATGAGCCTGTGCAAATTGAAGCATGTGCAATTTTAAAACTAGAGTTGCAAGTCTCTCTTAATTGCCTCATATTTGGATATATCATCACATAACGCAATCGTAGCTCATCTTCGTCAGATGTGTATTTAATTCTTCATATATGCAATTATACATTGTGTCAGACAAATTAAGCCTGTAGCTTGATGAATCAAATCCACTGTAGCTCGATTATACAGTAACTACGCATGAAAATGTAATTTGTACTTTGAAAATACATCGTTTGCTGCATCCCTAGTAAGACCACAAGCGATGTAGGGAAGAGGAATGTGTGTGAGTGAAACAGACAGTGAGTGTCTGTCTCTGACTGCTGAGCTCAGCCGTGTTCAAGCATCTCGCGCTCACACACACACACACACACCTCTCCAATATTCAAGGAAGAAGTTGGGCCAGGCCAAGCGTGAAGACACATGCAGATACACATGTTTTCAGGGAGGAAAGGACGAGAGGGGGAGAGGTCTCAGACTGAGAGTAGAGATTTTGTATCGGCTTTCCTTGGGGTGGAGCATTTTATTTCTGTATGACGCTGAAGTAAAGAACTGCTCCTGGTTTTCAGCACTGTGATTCTGGGAAATTGTATACATTTGACCCTAAGAGCAATGAGATAAGACAGTTTAAAATATCACAGTACAACAGCGTAGACCTGAAAGAGCCGAGTGTTCTCCTCCTGTTCAATACGATCCATTTCAGAGCGATCAATAATTATGCAAGTAAACCACAAATATCGGACAAAAGCCCATCAGACAAATGTCTTTGCATGCCAGCAAATCTCACAGCTGTGGCCAATCTAAATAACCCAAATGTTAGTTTTGGATTCTTGTACACAACATTAAACATAGTCAGTCTGGAAGAGGTGCTAAAGTGCATCAATACAAAAACAGCCCTATTGCATTTGTGTAAGTTGTATAAGTGTATACTTTATAAAAAAAAAGTTTTTCACCTAGATATGCAGATATTACATAAGGGTCAACTGAGCAGCTAACCACTGGTATAATATAACCACAGTGCATATTAAAGGCAGGGTAGGCGACTTGAATAAATATTTTTAAAAAGCCACAAAACAACGGTGGATGACAATAAAGAATGTTTTTTATTGAATTTTATAAAAAAATATTTTAATTGAACAATTTATTAAAAGTTTAAAGTATGCTTAAATATATTAATATAAATAGATACAAAACACAATTTACTTAAAGGTCCCGTTCTTCGTGTTTTTTTGAAGCTTTGATTGTGTTTACAGTGTGCAATATAACATGTGTTCATGTTTCGCGTGTAAAAAAACACAGTATTTTTCACACAATGTACTTATCTGTGTACCGCTGTTTTCACTGTCCTAAAAACGGCTGGTGATTTCCTCTTTCTATGAAGTCCCTCCTTCAGAAATACGTAACGAGTTCTGATTGTGCAAGCGCTTACCGTGTTGTAATTCGACCGCAGCTTAGCGCACGTGCCAGCAGTTCCTGTGTTGTGATTCGACAGCAGCTTAGCGCATGTTGGAAAGGTCACGCCTCTTAACGGAGAGATGTATGCGTTCAATAATCTCTACAGCGTCCCTGGGAAAGCCAAACAAAGGTGATTTGACTCCTGGATGAAAATAACAGCGTCTCGACGACATGGCGATAAACACACTCAACGCAACAGTTCCTTTTCTCCACGCGACCGTCCGCTTCTCCACGTGGGACAGCAACAAGACCGCGCCCCCTTTTTCGCGTTTCTTTGTGGGCGGAGGTTAGTCTGTTCTACTGCTCTACTGACGTAATTAAAGAAGGAAGTACCAGGATGTAGTCCAAGCCAGCCGTTCGCTGTAGGCTTTGAAAGGGAACTTCTGTTAAATAAAATATCTCGCTTGGCATTGAACTTTGAGCTTTATAATTTTACAGGTATTATTTATGCTCTAACAGCAACATTACACACTAACTAAAGTTTGAACAATGGGATCATGCGGAATGGGACCTTTAAAGGGTTAGTTCACCCAAAAATGAAAATTCTGTCATTAATTACTCACCCTCATGTCGTTGGACACCCGTAAGACCTCCGTTCATATTCGGAACACAAATGAAGATATTTTAGTTGAAAGCTGATGGCTGAGAAAGGCTTCACACAGGCCTCCATTGGCATTCAGTACATTGACACTTCCAAGATCCATGAAAGGCACTTAAAACGTCGTTACAAAGTCTATCTCACCACAGTGGCTCTACAATAATCATACAATGCGACGACAATAGTTTTTGTGCGCAAAAAAAAATCAAAATAACACCTTTATCCAACTTGTTCTGGACTTCCGTGTGTGCCTCCACGACGCATGCGCGAGAATATGACGTAGCGCCGGTGTTCGGGAATCGATGAAATACACACTTAAGCCCCATTTTGAGCACTACGCCGAGACCTAAAGCACGATCAATGTAGAATCCAACAGCTTAGACACGCGCGTCTTCCTCTGCTCGTAAACAAATCGCTTCTGGGTCATATGTCCGAACGCCGGATCTGCGTCATATTCTCGCGCATGCGTCGTGGAGGCATACACGGAAGTCGAGAACAAGTTGGATAAAGGTGTTATTTTGATTTTTTTTTGCGCACAAAAACTATTGTCGTCGCATTGTATGATTATTGTAGAGCCACTGTGGTGAGATAGACTTTGTAACGACGTTTTAAGTGCCTTTCATGGATCTTGGAAGTGTCAATGTACTGAATGCCAATGGAGGCCTGTCTGAAGCCTTTCTCAGCCATCAGCTTTCAACTAAAATATCTTCATTTGTGTTCCGAATATGAACGGAGGTCTTACGGGTGTCCAACGACATGAGGGTGAGTAATTAATGACAGAATTTTCATTTTTGGGTGAACTAACCCTTTAACAAATTCATAGTAAAACCTAAGCCACCTAACCCAACTACAATAGGTCTAATTTAACACAAATAACAGTTACAGTAATAACAGCAAAGTAGTCTGTATTCTTGGTATGCTACAAAACCAGCTTCAAGGTTCAGCTTTGTTTTGAAATATGACCATATTCTCTGGCTAAATATTTTAGAATGCATCGCCTTGTTGTTTCCATGGTGACACGTCATGCTTCGCACATGACACAGCAGCCGCAACAGCGCTGTATGACAGCTCAGCTGTATCGTTTTTGTTTGTTTTTATTCAAAATATTAACAAACTTGTTAACTACGTCACAAACTATCTGATATTCTGATTTTCAAATATATGTGAGTGAATGTGTGTTAGTGGATCTATAATGCGCGATGGGCGGCACCATGTTAGTTTGCCCCTCAGAGAATCGGATCTGTTATAACACGCATATTAATCCACATCTCACAAAATACATGAAAGTAAGTGACCGCTGAACTGGGAGAAGACTGGAGTAAACTATATACTTACTATATAATGTGTATCTGATATGAATAAAACACATATGACTTTCTGAAAGGATTGTTATTGCCGTTATTTTGCTAGTACTTATGAGCATTTAAATGTCTGAAACCTAAAATAAACATTATGTGGTTGAAAATACGGAATAGTTGTGATATGTGATGAGCGCGACTGTCTCTGGATCAGTGCCAGCCAGAGCGCGAAAGCACGTTTGAATTTAAGTGGGACCTAAATCTGCGTTCTGATTCGGTCCGGTTACATACCGGTTATATAGGGGCACCGGGTTTCGGTACCCAACCCTACCTGTGACTCAGAGTGACTCAAATGTATGCGTTTCAATGGCAACACTATCAACGCCGAAATGATTCTGCAGCAGTCAGGTGGTACAGGTCTATCCTCTTAAAGTTATGTGTATTATTATAGTAATGTTATGTGATTTGAGACATGAGGTATCATGCATTCATGAATGTGTTTTTAAGGCGGCGTGGCTTTGGACAGCGTTCTGAAGGGTAGGTGGGATCCAATGCTTTAAAAGCTAACATACTATTGCTAGCCGCTCTGAAAATTGCCTAGATATTACATCTTTAGGGATATAAAATAAATTAAATTAAATAATTTAAAAAACAGCCTTAGACAAATGGGAGTCATTTGATCTCAAAACTGTGCAGGACAAAATACAAACCTTTAAATGAACACCCATAAAAAAAACACATCAGGACCTGAGGGAAGAATGGGGAATTATTACTCCTACTTCATTAACTCCAAGCTATAATACCTGATCTAGGTCTGGCTGTTTCAATAAACATGCAACACAAAATATAGAAAGGAATATGTTATTGTTTAGGCTCTCATTAGTGTTGGCCATACCCATAGTTATTTGCATTACGGGAGTTAGCAATCCATGCCAGTACCAGACAAGGAAATGCAATCCTCATCAGCAGTGGTAGCCAACATTCCCCTGGGATCATGCCAGATGATGTTCAACACAACTGCACAGTGCAAACAAACACCTGACCCAAATTGTGCACAATAAGACACAGCTAAATAGGACTAAAGGGTACTGCTAATATGATACAATATAAAGTCATGAGATGAACTATGAAATATGAATGAATAAAGTGAACACAATCTAAATGCAACAATTTCTGTTTTCTGTTTCACGTTTGCATGAAGTTAAACTTTTCACAACTTTCTCCACATCGGTAGGCATGCCTACATTACATCACCAATGGTCGCCCATATCCACTTAATTCGCTAATTCTCATTGAAAATGAATGACTTGTTCGCGTTGTCAGACCATATAAACAAGAGTCACATGAGTACTTTTAAGATTGCGATCACTTGAAATTCTATAGTGGTGTTAATCTAAATGCTACTAATAAAACACAGACTAAATGAAAGATCAACAAAGGCTCTAATATATATCAACAATGCTAAAAAACAGGAAGAGAAAACTTTCCAAACACAATGCAAAACGGAAAACTGACATAATATGTCCAAACACTGGAAAAGCCTTAAGAGCAACACGATATCTGATTGCCACTGACTTGTGAAAGTACGATGCAGAGAGTATGGCCAGAATGTGGGTAGTAATGTGGGTAGTAAAGTATGTGACGGCACCCAAGCTGGTATGTGGAACTGTTGTGGAAGGAATAATGATTAACCCATTGCAGCTGTTGGGACAGTGCTTGTTTGCGGCAAAGTCTGTGGTAATTGTGCATAATGAACATCTTTGGGGTAGACTGGTAAAAAGCGGAACAAATTCACAAAGGAAACAGAAAAAGACAACTGGGCATGTGATAAAGACGATATGCAAATACAGTGGGGTCCAAAAGTCAGAGACCAATTGTAAAAATGCTTCTATTCTTTTAAGTTAACAACAAAAAAGGGACAAATTCATAACAATTTATATTATATTTTCATCTTATCATCATCTTATATTATCATCTTGTTCTTCAATGGAAGTCAGTGTTGTCATTGTTAACTAAAACTTAAAGGGGACATATGCAAAATTTACTCTAAGGTGTTTGAACACTGATGTGTGTCCACAGTGTGTGTGAACAATCAGCCTTTAATGGTAAAAATCTACTCACTCATTTTTTTTCTAATTCACATAAATCAAAAGCAGCGGACTATATTGACTACATTCCCCCTATATTGACATAATTTGACAGTTCCCACACGAGCACCTGTCCTGTACAGCGATTTATAGATTATCATGACAGAACATTCTAATTGATTACTTGAAGACAGCAAACTCCACATCGACTGAATAAATTCATCGATTAACTATTCAGAACCATCCTGTTGCATTCTACATGTTGTCACTTCTTCTTGAGTCTCTCCATCATTGTCCGACTCTGGTTCGAACATATAAGGCTGAACACTGCTACTGATAGTTTCTGACATTTTCAGAGCGGGAGATTGTCCTGTTTTGTTGTTGCCGGTATGCCAACTAGGGTGGCCATACGTCCGGATCTTGGCCGGACAGTCCGGATTTTAAGCTCTCTGTCCAGCGTCCGGCGCAGCCTCAAGCCGGACACTCATTTGTCCTCCTTTTTGGAGTTGCGCTGAATCGGCCTATAAAAACCCACTCTAGAATCTTTATTGGGACGCAGCATCATAGCGTTAGCGTATAATGCCGTAAGATCTCTGGTCAAACAAATGATTGGCTAAAAGCGGTGTCAAATAAATATCTGATATATCATTGGTTAAAAACGTAAACAAGCCTCCACGATGTGCTGGCTACGTCATATAACGTTAACATGCCTAAATGTCAGACGTTCAGAAATCATTTAATCTGGAATGGACGAAAGAGCACAATTTTATATCAAAAAGCACACTTTGTCGCTGTGAAGTGGACATTAGTAGTCAAAGGAAAGCCGCCATTGACCGACATGCCAGCACGAAAAACATAAAAGTAACCGACGAGCCGCAGAGGCTACGTCTTCCCTTAGGTAATTTTTTTCGAGAAGCAACATCACCTCAGGATGACAAAATCTCCGCTGCAGAGCTTTGTAAAGTCTATCATAATCATGCAGTCAAGCATCACCAGTCATACAGAAGTACATAAATAACCAAATAATCTTGCACAGTTCCAGAAAAACATTACATTTCTGGACTTAAAAAACAGAAATACATAAATAAACAAATAATGAATGCGAAAAATCAATAAATAAGAACACATTTCAGTTCTTAACAAAGAGCTGCTGCAGAGGGTGAACTTCTTTGTTAAAAACTGAAATGTGTATATATTTATTTTTTCGCATTTATTATTTGTTTATTTATGCATTTCTGTTATTTCCAGAAGTCCAGAAATGTTATGTTTTCAGGCACTGTGCACTTTGCAAGACGGGCATCTCAGTGGTCAGTTTTTGAAATGGACATCACAATGTCTTGAATAAATACAAATACTGGTGAACAAACACTTTTTTGCCTCTTCTGTTACACATGGATTCACATCAAGATATATCGTAGATCAAATTTGTCTGGCAATGAATAGAATAGGCTATAGCAGAATCACTGTATGTATCATGATACCATCGATATGATGGACAAAATTGTATTGTAGTTGCGAGTACACCAGAGTCCTATGCAATTATTCTTGCCTCACTAAAATTCTGCAAAGTGTCCTCTTTTTGGTGTTATGGAAATGGCCACCCTAATGCCAATGCGCATGAGCTCTTGAAGTTCCACCCTTTTTGAAAGGGGGCCGGGAGCACCAGCTCATTTGCATTTAAAGGGACACACACAAAATATTTTTGCTCACCCCCAAAAAGTGGCAATTTTAACATGCTATAAAAACGATCTGTGGTATATTTTGAGCTAAAACCTCACATACACACACTGCGGGCATCAGATACTTATTTTACAAAAAAAAGGGGCATAATAGGTCCCTTTTAAAGTTAGCCTACATTTATTTTTGTAAAATGAAGTAAAGCTGAACAAAATATCTCAAATAAAATATAAATATTTGACAAAAAAGTGTTGAAATGCTGTTTTGGCAACAATTTAAATTAATAAGTCTAAGATGAAGTCCTAAAAACTGAAAACAAGAATTAAAGCTACATTTAAAAGTTTAAAACAAAAAAATTACAAACATAACAAAAGCAATGAAACTACTGAAATCTATACTAAAATAAAAAGGAAACTGAAAATATAAATATAAAATCTAATTCAAAATATATAGTAGTAGGCTATATAAATAATATTAAAATAACACTGGAAGCAAAAAGCAAGAAAAAATGCTGCAGTATTTTAAATATTCAAGCGTCTCTTTATTTCTACATTTCCAAATTCTCTGCATTCTCTTTTAATTAAATAATATTCAAAATAATGTAAAACCATGTTAACAGAGTTCTAAGACTAACTGTATGTGCTTCTCCAGTAACAGCAGGAGGAATGCTTTCATAAACAGGATGCCAACATGAGGGAAGTGTCAGACTAGAGATGATAGTGACAATCACCTCCTGTTCTCTTGCTATTACATTACTACCAGAGGCATCACATTCTTCTGAAGGTGAAAGACAGAAAGTTGTCATTTCCGGCTCCTGAAAACAAGAGCAAATGCTAAGTAAAGGAGGGTGTGAAAGGGGGGGATAAAAATTAGAATCCAGTGATCAGTGGATCTCCCAGAGCTTTGCTACTCATCAAGCAGTAAATCAAAGAGCAGGGAGTGAGCATTCTGGTGTCATTTTTCCCTATGGCATGGCAAACACCAAGTGAGTCTCTGACTGATGGGCGACGAAGGACATCAGGCTCATTCACTGTGGAATTATAGCACCTGATGCCCTTTCCAGACAGCCCCATTCATTTCGCCTCTCTTCGCAGGCTCCCTGTGACGCTGGAGGACTCTCAGTAAGGAGCAGTGTGGTGTGATGACTGGGCATTTAATCAGTTTGGGTTGTTTAAGATAACGGCCAAGTTCTTATCTTTCTGCAATAACATACCTGACAGGAGGATGATTCTGTTATTCTACTGCTGATGCTGATATGGTGTCCCTAAAGAACACTTTCCTATGTTTCAGAAATTTGGCACATTTCTAAACAAAATATTGGTTACAAACCACCCAGCAGTCTGTATATTAACCACCCAGAGTCCATATTTGGAATTGTATTATCAAAATTCCATCATAAACTCCAAATTTTCAATATTATTACACTTCTATATAATTTAAAACATTACATCCTGAAGAAACATCTAAGTTAATCTCTCTTTCTCAATACTAACATCTCTCAAAAATGTAGACATATATTCTACATACAAAGTTCTGTTATGATGGCATAGGCTGATCGATCCCTAACTCAATCTGCTTGTAATGACATAATTCTCTATCGGGCACAGCTGATTGGTTCCCGCTCTATCAGCAGCCAATGAGCTTGCTGCTCAAACTTCAAATACTTTTTCAGCATTTGCTTTCAGAAACCCTCCACCTCCCCAGCTCCACCTGCATAGATCTGAAAATTCTGTCATGAATTAATCACCCTCATGTTGTTCCAAACCCATAAGACTTTTGTTCATCATTGAAACACATATTAAGATATTTTAATGAAATCTGAGAGATTTCTGTCCCTCCATTGAAAGGCTATTTACCCAAAACTCTGATGCTTCAAAAGGTTCATAAAGAGCGTCACGTTTCAGCTTCCGCAAGAACCAATGAGGTTTGCTCTCATGCGTCAAGTCAGTATGGTTGAACTTCCATTTCACTGTTCGCTGATCGATGTTTATATGTGAACAAAAGCTTAAATTAAAGCTTTTCATCATATAAAGCGACCATGTCTCTTCAGAAGACTTGTATTAAACAACTCAATTCATATGGATTTCTTTTATGATCTCTATATAAATGCTTTGAAGTGACTTTCAATGGAGGGACAGAAATCTCTAGGATTTCATTAAAAATATCTTCATTTGTGTTCCAAAGATAAAAATTCTTATGGGTTTGGAACAACATGAGGGTGACAATTTTCCTTTTTTGGATGAACTACCCCTTTAAAGCTTTACAAAATGAGCCAGAATATTTAATAAAATAACTGAAAGAACTTTGTGAATGATGGACCTGCTAATACTTAAATAACAATACCAGAATAGATTTTGCTGGCCAGTTATTTTGAGGAATTTTACTCTGCATTCAAATAATTCAAGTATCTACTGCAGCACCTCTTAGGTAGAGCTACGTTTTAAGTAAAAAAAAAAAAAACTAAACAAAAATCTGCTAAAAGAGTGACTGCAGGGGAGAAGCAAGCAGCAAACTTGATGTCTAACGGGTCCGTATATGTTTGTGAATATTTTCAAGGAAAAAGGAGATAAGAGACGCAGTGAGGGTTGATAAGGACAAGGCACTGGGCACATACTGTGATCCTTCAGATCTACACTTCATGCCATCCGCCGCTGATGGGGCCTGTGTGGCATGCTGGCACGAAACAAAGCACATTAACTTCAGCAGAGAATGTTATTATTTTTCTTCACAGTGTGAATTTCAATGCCTCACAATGCCATTGTTTTATGAGACAAATCTTTCATGTCCTCCATTTTGCATGTGAAAGAAATGTAAATGGAGCAGTTAAGCCAGGGAAAACTTCAAGATGAAATTCTGCCAACAGCTCATTAGTCTGACGGTTATAGCGCACCACAGGTGCTGCGGTGTCCTGGCTAACGAGGTAAGCAATGGTCATTAAAGATTCTCACACACTTACTGGCGACACACGGCCGTTAACCTCGGCAACCTCTGTGGATTTCTAGAGAGTTTGACGACGAAAGTTACAAATGTTTTGTGACCTTGCCATGCTCTTTTCTAATGAAACCATTAGACGGAAGATATGCTATTAGACTTCTGTTTCTTTACAAATAAAGTTAACTTCAACATAATAGGGCCATCTATAATAATTATGAGGGATAGTTCAGCCAGAAGTGAATATTCTTTCTGTCATTTTTCACTCATTTTCATGTCATTCAATCCAAACATTATCCAAGTATTTTTTGTGTATTCAAATATACTGCTCAATCGACATACTATTTTTTGCATGCCATTACATGTAATCATTTAGCAGACGCTTTTATCCAAAGTGACTTACAAATGAGGAGAACAATAGAAGCAATTAGACCAACAGGAAGGCAACAGCATACAAGTGCTGTAACAAGTCTTAGGGTGCGTCTCAATCAGCTCCCTAGTTCAGTAGTCAGGGCACTGATGAGGGAGTCAGCCCATTGACTGATTACCTGATCAGTGCCTTGACTACTTAACTAGGGAGATGGTTTCAAAACGCTCTCCGTCCACACGAACATTTTCCAAAAGTTTCTCATCCACACTGAAACGTCAGTAAACGCCAAATTCAACTTACTGCGCATGGGTAAAACCTCGTAAAAGCTCACTGAGATGATACAGACATCATAAAGTTATCACACAATTCTTCTGGCAGCAGGATCATTTTATTTAGCTAAATATCTGACCTTTCACTGATGCGTCAAGGTCGCACATTTTCAGTCATCCTTGCAGGACTGTGATATGAAGTGTGCAAAGTAACATATTTTAACAACTGTGTGAAAGTGAATAGCAGATAACTATCACAATAGCGGTATAAACTAGAGCCCGACCGATAAAGGATTTTTAAGGCCGATACCGATACAAATGTTTGGTGATTTAAAAATCCGATATTCCGATATATTGGCCGATACGCATAAAAAACAGAAATGCGTATAATAAAAAAAGTCCCCTTACATTAGCTATTTGTAGTAACCGTATTCATGAATCTCTAAAATAATATGATAATGCAGTTTAAAAATAAACTTGTTTGTTTTATTTTCACAACAGAACAGAGGAACATAAAAATATATTCAAATTCTGATAAATAAAATGTATTAAAAATACAAACTTAAGATGTGGAACTTAAAATCCATTGGACGAAAACACAATAACAAAAACAATAAGTTTGTTGTGATTTTCAAGTGCATTAATGTTAGCGGTCTTCCACTGATAGCCATGGCAGTAGTTCGCTTTGTGGTTAGCTTAAGTCTATGATAAGCCATAATTTAGAAATGGACAATATTGTAAAACATACTTTTTCAAAATAACGGGCAAGGAAGAGATGATACGTCTCATGCTGTGAAACGGTCACGCTATAACTTACTAGCTAATTCCGTTTCACTCTTGGCTTACATGTAACAGCAAAACTGGGCTTGGCAAAACTGGAATTTTGTCATGCTTATTTGAGTTAAGAGAACTGATGGGGAGGTTCTTTTCAATGTTATTCAAGCAATGTATGTCTCGTGCCAGCTTACCATGCACTTCACGGATGATCTCAGTTGTGTTGTGAATGTTGGCGGCACCAGCATGACTCGTTGTAGAATGCCCTCTGGTGGACAAACTATGAAACACCAACACTCATAATGTGGTTGAGCGGTGTTTCGTCCATTTTTATAATCTTTTTAAATATTAATTTATCAGCCATCATAAATGCCTATACCGATTGTTTGGAAAATTCCTAATAATCGGCCGGTAATATCGGCCCGCCGATATATCGGTCAGGCTCTAGTATAAACATACATATTCGTACAATATGCGTCACATGACTAAACATGCGTCATCGTTTTCAAATACCTCCGTCTTCACTCCACACTGTCGCCAGAGTGAGACCGTGAGACAGAGCCTGAAAGCGTGTGTCTCACGCCAAATGCGTGAGAGTTGGCAACCCTGAGTATGAATGTAATCTGGACGTACTAATTCGCCATGTTGTCATATCATGTGACCTACCAGCTTCACTGCCATTCATGAATCCTCTCCCATGGCCTCATGGGATAGTAAAGTGTCCTGGGGTAGGCGATATACCGGCAGACACGATTAACCGGGGCTGAATCCGAAATCGCCCCCTAAACCCTCAATCACTATTCCCTACTTTAGTCCACTAATACAGTTCACTTGAAGGAGTGAATGAAAACAAGTGAGCAAATTCGGACAGCTGCTGTGTGTACATCGGCTGTACACTCGTTATTGCGGTGCAATGTGGGATTGAATGAGTGCACTCAATAACGTCCACTATCGTTTCAAACACCACTACAAATGGCTGTCCCCTCAAACAGTGCCCTATTTAAGGGTATGGGGGGGGGGGGGCGATTTCGGATTCAGCCCGGTAAAAATGTGTCAAAGATTTTGGACTATCGTCTCTATCGGTTCCACTGTGAAGTTGCTGTGCTGTGCGGCCACGTAAACGTAGCGTTTTCATGCGTTTTAAAGCTTTACGGATAAGAATAAGAATTTGATTTTAAACCATCGGACCGCAGAATGCGGCGAAAGACGACTCGTTTCAGTATATGCTCGCACTCTTGAGAGACTGTTTCTAAGCTTTGCCTGAGAGACACGCGACATTGTTAGTATTGTTAGTATAGGCTAGTATTGTTTTTTTTAAATGATATTGAAAATGGTGATAAGAATTATGAAATTTCACCCGGATCACCTACTACTTCCATTGAGATTCCGAAGTGCGCGCATCCAATGGACAATTTACTATCCCATGAAGCCACCGGGGAGGATTTGTGAATGGTAACATGTACATGACTAACGTTGACGAATTACATTCATACCACATACAACATATTTTTTAATGGTAATGAAGTAATTACTTATTTAAAATAAGAACCTACTTGAATGCGATTTCTGACGTAGCCGCTGACCAACTAGCAAATCATGGTCTTTATGTGCGTTTTTTTTTTTAAACAACCATGAACACTTACATAAATTATTTTGTAATCCAAAGGAAAAAAATGACAGCATACAAGTCAGGATTTACATGGGAGAGTAAATAAACGGTCTATTTTTGGGTGAACTCTAAATGTTATACATTTTCACATCACATCAGCTATAGCAACACATCATCACTGTAGCCAAAAAGTCACTTAAATATAAAATTCCAAATTGCGAAACAAGTATTCATAATGAGAAGGAAACTGAAAAATGGTGCATAAAGTGCCATACAGAGACAATGAGTAACCTAGTCTCTTTATTTAAGGAAGATTGAAGCTGATTTTTCCTCATTCTTAAAATGCAGGCTGCACTGTAACTCCAAATTAGCGGGCTAAAAGCAAAACATTTTCTGAGTATCAGAAAAACAAATCTCTCTTTACAAAAGGTGTTGCTTATGATATTCTCAAACAATTGTGACACTGTGATAAATAAAAGAAGGAAAAAGGCCAACGCCATTCCTCCCTTCAAATTCTGCTGAAGCACTGTTGCCGCTTAGTTCAAGCAATAACACGTCTCATTCGCAGAGCTCTCCGCTTTGTGCTGATACACTCAAAAATAATATCATTAAGCTCTCCCTCCTCACCACCACACACTGCATTAAAAGAGACTAGCTCTAGCCAACTGTGTCTGAGGCAAACAAAGCCAAGTTTTTCATGTTACTTGAGATGAGGGAAACTGTTTGATCACATTAGAGAGTTGACTTAACTCCAAACAAAACCAGCCTGAATCAAATATATAGCCGCTAACATCAGTGCATATGAAACACTCTTCAAATGCATGAAAACATTGACACCAACAAATTTATGATTTGAATGGATTAGAAATAACAGCAAATAAGTCATATAGTACCTAATGTGGTTAACGATGATGACTGTGATCATATAATTGCAATATGAAAAACTATCTTAACAAAAATATGTAGTTAATTATGATACATTTCCTAAGCAAACCCCCCAAACTATAACGCTACTTTTTAAAAGGGATGCACCAATATGAAAATTTTGGCCGATACCGATATTTATTTATATAATCAATACTGGCCGATAAATCTAAAACCAAATTTTCATATCATTTTTGAGAACCTGCTTACAAAAACAAAAGTCTCAGCATTAAATCCATGTCCCAAGGACACAATTATAATGTTCTCATTATAATTTTATGTAGCCTATAGGACAGACTTAAAGCTACACTGTGTGATATTTTCCCCCATCTAGTGGTGAAAAGGTATATGACCATCCAGTGAATTTTAGTTTCTGTTCCTCTAAATTCCGATTTCGTTTCAACTCCTACGGTGGCCGATTTAGTCCAAGATTAACATGGCTTCCAGTTCGACCTCGTCCACATTCGACACGGTGCCTGTGGGATATTCTGTGCGCAGTGGGATGGTTGGAACTCAACTGGCCTAATTATTCGGCTAGAAAGAACTGCAGCTAATCCAGAGTGAACTTTGATGATAGTAATGTTTATTCAGTCATCCAATTGCAAGGCATAAACAGGTTTGCGTGGATATGTACATAAATGTGGTTTCTGTGAGAGAACAAATAAGGATTGTAAATATACATACACAGTTAAGAACTGTATAACTATACTTATAAGTTACATTTGTATAATGTAACCGTAAACCAGAGCTTATTGTACCATATATAGGCGCTAAATGCAGCTGCATTAAAAGGAGCGGAGCTGCCGCTGCTGCTGCTAACAAGCGGTGTCGGATTACAAAAGTGTGTGCGCCGCTTTAACGTTAGCACTGCAGTGCGCTCTGTATAACAATTGTTAATATGCCGATCAGACCTGATACATATTTCCATCAACATACATTACAAGCAAATATTTTCTAAAAACGAATAAACATTGTTGATAACAAAATAACTGAATGAATATTCAAATAGGTGAGCATTACGCTATTGTATGTTGACACAAAAATACTTCTGAGGTGACATCAACTGAATTACGCGATGACACACTCTGAAACACATCTACAATGACAATAACGATTATTACTTACGGAGTTATTAACGCACAGAAATACCACACAAGGAAAAACAAACTTTTGAGGAATAAACAAGCCAGGAAAACTCCAGGAAAACTCCGTATAACTCTGTTACTGGACGCTGCTGAGATGAAAACTCTCTGCACATGCACCAGACAAGTCTGAACAAGTTGACGCGCACATGCGCGAGGCAGGGAATTTTGTACAGTGCCATCGAGTATTAAAACCGGTTAAAACGCGAAAGGCGAAGCTTGAATTTACAGGTATGTCCCTCTTTGGCTAATGTACTTTCAAGATGGAGGGGCAACATGGCGACCACCGTTAGATCCCATTACCTTATGTATTTTCAATGGCATATTATAAACTTACGAGAATACTTTATTACTTGAAAGAAGTAAATATACATTAATGAGCACATATATTTTTGAAAGAACTAAGTGTTTTTAGCTAAGAATAGACTAAAAAAGTTACACAGTGTAGCTTTAACTGTTTTCCTTTTTGAAGTGATTTCAATCATATTTCAAGCGATTCAAAACTATCATGGAGAACAGCACGCATCTGAAGAGTCTCAGCTGAAGGAAATAATCCATTATTAAATCGGCTTTAATATATTGGCCAAATTTTCACATCGGGCTGATAACGATAACATTAAAAATGAGCATATCAGCCAATGGCGATATGGTGGCCGATATATCGTGCATTCCTAATTTTTAAAACCATGTTGATGTTAAAGTCGCGATGAAACAGAAATAGCAACAGGTCTTTTCTTCCATATTATGTACATCCAAGAGTAACGGATATGGATTATAATAAAATCATATCGGTTGTTGATTGGATTTTGAGATGTGGATGTTGAAATCAAAAATGGAGAAAGATAAACGTGAGTTTGGAGGGGAGGAGTTTAAGAGGACTAAAAGAGTGGAAAAATCCTGCATATGTCACCTGTCTTTTTCATGGGTGACATACAAAAGGTCAAGTAATGACATTTTGAGGCAATAAGATTTTTTAAAAATTAAACATTCATTGTCACAATAAGATCCATGCATTTAGAAAATACATTTCATGCTGACTTTAAGCTCCACAAAAGATTTTTTTTAAGTATTTCCTGAGCTAGAAAAACATATTTTCAGTAGAAGACTTAAATTTTGGACTGTTCCACAAAGCTATCGGAAATTAAAAATATACACACATATTTTAAAGATAGTCCTTCTAAAATGAATTCATACCTTCCGAAAGGATATGTTGAGGCACAATGACAGCCTCGTTTTCACTGTATGAGAAAAATAAAAAAGCTATGGAAGTGGATGGTGACTGAGTGAAAGTGAAAATCTCCTTTTCTGTTCAACGGAAGTCATGTGAATTTGGAACAACGCGAAGGCGAATAATGACAATTTTCAGTTTTGGAGTGAACTATCCCTTTAAGTATCATTCTCTATTGAGCAAATGTCCAGTGCTCCCTAGCCTACCCCACACACGGGGGAACTCCGTCTATGTTCTGTCATTTCCAAGAATTAGGAAAGAGCGTCAGATTCCTGGGTTGTGTGGTTTGCCATGTAGCAAAACGTTATTCTTGGCTGACCGTCGGAGCAAAACCCATAGGCTGGAGTGAGAGTTCGCGCTACATTTCTCAACTTGTTTGAACAGTCAAGACAGCTGATTTGACTCATATTGTGCCGCATAGTTTACAGAAAGTCAATCTTCATATTTAACGTATGAAAAGTGTAATAGCTTCGACAAATGTCACTTAAAACAGTTATTTCTGCAAAACACCACGTCTAAGTTTTACTAACAGACTTCATAAAATGTCATTCGTGCTGAATGAAGATATCAAAGAAAAATACTTAGTAAAATGCTTACAAATTCACAAAAAAATCAATGTCTTTAATCGACTAATGCATACATGAAAAAAACACAAAACATTTACACGCTAGACCATACCTGACACAGCTGTTGGTGTTGCTGTAGCCATTTAACGTTACTCTCCAGGGCAGCCGTGGTCCGCATCTCATCGCTTGTCAAACGGAATCGCTGCTGACGCCTCTCTGCGTTATTTGGACGCTCTCGGGAGCCAACAGGGCTTCCCCTCCTGCTTGTCAAACTGGAAGCGCAATCATGCGTTCAGCTGATCAGCGCAACAACAACAGCCACGGTGTCGCGCAACGCAAACAGTTCACACCGCACCACCCTGCACGCGACGCCCCGGGGGCCCCGCCCCCTTCCCATGCTCTCGCAGATCTCAGGGTGATTAATAATCATGAGGTAGTATCCTCTCGCGTCGCCCATTGGCCGAATAACTACCTTAATTTTTTAGCTCCCTCCTCACTGTCAGCCACTGCCAGGTGACGTCATGGAACATTCCAAAAATTCCTTGTCCCGGTATTCTTTATTTCAAGGGGTCCCTGCAAAACTTGTGTTTAGATTTTTTTTTTTTTTTTTTTACAATCAATCAATAGGCCTAATATTACATATATATACGGTAGGCTATGTTTTTTAAAGGGACAGTTCACCAAAAAAAGTACATTCTGTCATCATTTACCGTATTGGGAAAAAGTGTAAGGGTGAATTCCTTTACATTGGCCCTAGGTACACATTGATATTATTTATAATTATCAGTTAAACAGTCATCATAACCAAATTCAAATATTTCATGGAACATTAGGGTGAGACTCCCATAACACTTCCAGATCAAGTGTTTCATGAGCGGACCCATCTGGGGGATGCATACTGGGTTGCCTATGTCAGCAAAATTCCCACAATTCCCTGACTCAGTTGTACTCTTTAGCAGAACTGAAGCTTCTCAGTTGCACTAATGGTAGTATGACCCACATGAGGACTATTAGCGGGGTTAACCATCAGTATGAACTTTGATTCATTTAACTCTTTCCCAGGGGCATGGAGGAAAAGTAGAAAACTGGAATGTTCTGTAAAAACATTAGTAAAACTCCCAGGAAAGTGTGGTTATTCCCTAGTATAGTATAAACCAAACCTGAGTAGTAAATGATTACTTATGCTCTTTGTTTCCCCTACAATTTCCAAAACCCATTGTATACTAATTCCCAAGGAAGACGTCCTAAAAAAGCTTAAAGTTGTACCAGTTCTGCTGGGGGAATTTTCCCTGTTGGGTTTATATTTCCAATCAGATTATGTCCTCACTCGCCCACCTTTTAAAGGTCCCATGGCATGGCATTTTTCTATTATTTTATAGTGTTTCCTGAGGTGTACTTATATTGTTAGTATGATTTTTACATCATAAAATGTCATAATTTAGAAATAAAAGGCATTTTTTCTATACTGCTGTTTGCCCTGTGGCTGACTGCCCTGCTTCAAGAGGCGTGTCTGCTGTGAGACTTCAGTAAAAACACCCACTGTTGTGATTGGCTGACATCTTTGCATTTTAAATGAGCGGAGGGGGCGTGGTTTAACGAGGCACGAGCAGGCACGAGTCTGCCAGAGACAGATAGACCTGTATTCACTTCACATCAGTTCTCTCAGCATGTCTCAGTTCAGGGTGAACTGTTGTAGTTACTAGAATATACTTCAGGTTATTAGTTTATTTCTAGTCAGAGGGGCTGTCACTCATGTCAGAAAGTTAGTAAATTATGGATCAGCGCTGACTCGAGACGCGAACCGTTTAGAACGATTCAGTCCGATTTGGTGACTGGTTCGGTTCACTAAAAAGAACCGATTCAAAAGAATGATTCGTTCGCGAACAGGACATCACGGAGACGGAGCGATTGCTAACAAAGTTATTTATAGTATCTACTGAGTTATGAGAGCGCTGTCTGTCAGCGCGAGTTTATTGTGTTTGTATCTGAGAGTTCTGAATAAACACGAGTCCCAGTCACACCGAGTCCTCTTCATCATTATTCTACCAACTTTGTAACACATGCAATGTACCATTACAGCGAGATGAACGAGTTAGTAAGTTTGATTAAAGCATTATTTCTAGATATGTTCCAATCATATGAATAGCGTAAGTGATGCGCATTGAGTAACTTACACAGCGCAAACAAAGACACAACAGCAGTAATCGAATGTAATCCAGTTTATTGTGGGGAAAGCTGGCTAGCCTAGCCCAGATACCCTCACGCTTACCCCCCTTCTGCTTAATCTCACGCCGCGTTTGGTGCCTCCGCTGTGGGCCAGATGCAGTACTGGGGGTCGGGGATGTTGAAGGCCGAGCTTCGGCGTGTGTGAGGTTTATCTCTAAAGATGTTACTGCTGATGTTAAACAGAAAAGACTGTATGCACATTTTAGAACAGATAGACGCGACGAGGACGTACAAAACACTGACTCACAAGATAGAAAACACGAAAACACCGTTCTGTCGGGAGAGAGAGAAGCCGCAGCGTGTGCACGAATAATAAATAATTAGCTACACATCAGAAATCAATGATCACAGATCAGAAGGAACTGAAGAAAGACTTCTGTTTTCATTTGTACATCCAAACACTGAGAAACTGCCAGTTCACTCGTTCACAAGTAACGTTAATGATCTCTCGAGCGTTTGCATGGGCGTGCCAGATTCTCTGGGTGGAGGAAAGGGAGGTAACCGTGCCTGCTTGGACGTCAAACCAGGAGACTTCAGGATTGGCTCGTCTGGCCTGACATTTTCTCAAAGGCAGAGAGAGACAGCCAGAACTCGGGTTTACACCGATCAACATTTCTATCCACTTGGGGACAATATTCAGGCTAGGGGAACTCATATTAATGTTGAAATACCTCATAAAATGAAAATTTCATGCCATGGGACCTTTAACAATGGCAAAAATTCACAGACCATGTAAGTTGAGTTCACCAAAACACACACTGAAGCTTGGGGATCTATTCTGTTGTTTGTTTTCTGAATATACTAGTGTGTGTGACACGCTTATGAATCTAAACACAGTCACCC
This sequence comes from Gobio gobio, assembly GCF_949357685.1. NCBI lineage: Eukaryota > Metazoa > Chordata > Actinopteri > Cypriniformes > Gobionidae > Gobio > Gobio gobio. The sequence continues at coordinate 39,603,743 of NC_137108.1, read as the reverse complement.
TGACTACCATATGACAAACGGTTGACAAAGCAAGCTTTGTTTAACAGATGCAAATGCAGCGCTCGGTCAATACCCGTAGGACAGTTTAATTACTGGCCATAAATATAGCTTCCCAAACTCCACGCCTTTTGGACCTCCAACCTGTTATTATGCTTTTTTATATTTATTTTACAAGAGTCGAATTACTCTCAAGGAAGAGTGCTGCTTGAGGAACTGAGCAAAACCTGAATGCGCAAGAAGGTCACAGTGGGGTCGATAAGAGCAACATTGCGTGACAAAACCAGTGTGGTATTGTTCATTTTTCCCACCGTAATGCGCAATGATGTCTTGCTGTTGAATAGGTCAACGTGTTGCCTCTAAAATTAGCGAAGAGATAAGGTGAGACTCTGTGGGGCCAACGCTGTGTATTTAGAAGGCTTAGACGGACTCCTGGAGACTCTTCGGTGTCCGGTAAAGTTCACCTGGCATTCAGGTGATGAGTCATAGCTCACAGCTCCCTGATCCCGTCACTGGATGCCACTGTTGTTCAGACTCCCTGTGGAGAACGAGACGGCTGCTGGCTTCATCGTCATGACAGCCGCCATCCTCAGCTGAGTCAAACAGGACACCTGACTGGGCATGTGGCTGTGAGGTGCGTGACGGCTGTGTGGGTAGGGGGTTTAGGCCATGCAGGGAGGTCTGGTTTGATTGGGTTAACCGTGATTGCAAAGTTCACGCTCTTTGAACTGCATTGGAACACCCTTTTGTTGGGTTTTCTTTCCCGAGAGTGAGAGAGAGAGAGAGAGAGAGAGAGAGAGAGAGAGGAAAGCACAGTAGCAAGGACACTGCGTTGTGAATGCTCCACAGTGTGACAATATGATCCTAACAGGCTTATGTAACAGGGATGCCTGCATGCTCGTCTTCCAGCAGACAACAGCTGCACCGACTGTTATATAACTAGATCAGCCTCCCCACAGAGCCGGGCTGCGCCTGTGCATGGCATACAGCAGCCTGCCAAAGAGAGGGAGACAGCGAGAGACGGAGACGTAGAGAGTGAGACAGAGAGAAACAATGCTGCCTGCTGCAGGAACACAAAGAGAATCAAAGATCATGCAGGAGTGAAATGTAAAATATATGGTATTATATTTGGTTGGTGACCTAGATTTTCTTTTTAAAATCCAAAACTTTCTGTTTATTTCCAGATTTAAAGTCACCATGAAATCAAAATGGACAGTTCTTGTTTTTTTATGAAATGTTGCAGTATTTAGTATAAAATTATCTGTGCACATAATTTTAGTTTTATTCATGTGCCCTCGTAATCTTTAATCAAAATAACTTCCTCTCTCTCTTGCAGCGACATCTTGTCTCTTCTCTGATGACTTGGGGGTTTTGGGGGGGGGCAACCTGTCACAGCAAATTGCATACCATTATACCATTATACAATCAATTCCCGATGGACAAAGTTAAGTCTTGTTTCACTCGGAAAGCCGTTTCACTCGGATATCGGTCATAATAGGGAAAAAAAGAAATTGGAACTTCCATTTCATGCTGACTTTAAATCACCCAGTATTTTGTATATTAAAGGGATAGTTCACCCAAAAATGAAAATTAGCCCATGATTTACTCACCCTCAAGTCATCCTAGGTGTATATCGCATTCTTCTTTCAGACGAATAAAATCAGAGTTATATTAAAAAAGTCCTGGGTAATCCAAGCATTATTATAGCAGTAATAGTTCCGTCCGTCGAATAACGAGCTCCACGTGGCTCTGGGTTGTTAATAAAGGCCTTCTGAAGCAAATCAATTTGTTTGTGTAAGAAAAATATCCATATTTAAAACTTTATAAAGTAAAGTTCCAGCCGATTTCCTTCCGTGGAAAAGTGTTGAAAGTGCCTTCTCGCAATTCAAGATGCGTACGCGATGTCTGACGAGTATACCTGGAAACGGAAGTCTTATGAACAGCAGAGGCACTTTCAACACTTTTTCCATAATTTGAATACGTAAGGCGTCGGCCAAAACTTTATTTTATAAAGTTTTAAATATGGTTATTTTTCTTACACAAACGCATCGATTCGCACCAGAAGGCATTTATAAGCACCTCGCATGGAGCACGTTATTCGACGGACAGCTGCATTTTTATGGACTTCAAAAACAGAGCAACTATTACTGATATTATAAAGCTTGGATTAGCCAGGACTTTTTTAATATAACTTAGATTTTATTCGTCTGAAAGAAGAATGTCATATACACCTAGGATGACTTGAGGATGAGTAAATCATGGGCTAATTTTCATTTTTGGGTGAACTATCCTTTTAAGCTTTGAATTTTATTTCAGTTTTAGTTTTTTTTAAAGCTGCAGTTCGTAACTTTTTGCTCCCTGGTTAATAAACAGAACTGCCTGCGTCTTGCGGAAGAACATTGAAGCCGAAGCTACTTCTCTCTGTTTATGTCTACACTTATAATAAGTGTTTATATTGGGACTATTTCAGACCGGTCTGGGAACCGCTGCGGAGGAGCACAGTCCCTGCATGACTCCCCATACACTGTAAAAAGAAGTTGCCTTAAATGTTTTAAGTACAATCAACTTAGATGTATAAGTAATTTCAACTTAAAGTTGGTTAGTTCACCCTAAAATGAAAATTCTGTCATTAATTACTCACCCTCATGTCGTTCCAAACCCGCAAGACCTTTGTTCATCTTCAGAACACAAATTAAGATATTTTTGGATGAAATCCGAGAGCTCTCTGACCCCTCCATAAACAGCAATTTCACTAAAACTTTGTCCAGAAAAAGGCATAGTTAAAATAGCCCATGGTTCAACCTTAATGTTATAAAGCGATGAGAATACCTTTTGTGCGCAAAAAACAAACAAAAATAACTTTATTCAACAATCTCTTCTCATCTGTGCCAGTCTCCTACACTGTTCATGTAGTAACAGTGAAGCGCTATGTCAGAACGCCGGCTCACCATTGGCTGATGCTGTTCATGTGAGCACCACGATGGATGCATGTGACGCTGACGCAGGAGCTAGCCAATAGTGAGCCACCATTCTGCTGTAGAACTCGAAAGCTCTGCACTGTTCACTCTATGTCAACAGCGAGACTGACACAGGCGAGTATAGAGATTGAATCTTGTATAACATAAAAAAGTTGACAATTTCTTAACTTATTTCAATGAGTTAAAGCAATGTAAAAAAAACATATGTTGTCACAACTTATTAATCATACAATTTATTACAGTGCAGAGTAATTTTTGAAAGGGATATGAGATATTATAGGCTAGTGACCCAACATGTCATATATGTAAACATTTGATCTTGATACACATGCAATATAATAGCTCAGAGTAAAATCAATAGGTTGTAATATATCTTTACAACTAATTTTGTGGGCAATGAACATCACCCTTGTAATATCGGATTTTTCAGTTACTTCCACCACCATGTACATCTGATCCTTCCCCCATTACACGAAGCTCATATTGTCCTGAATACATCCCATAATGATGGACAGAGATTAAATCTGAGATGAAATCTGATTGTGGAGGAAGATCTTCAGAAAGGATTTAAACATGGTAAAATGTGTTATATGGAGATGATCAGTAGCTTAGCCACATAGTCAAAGTATTGAATAAACACACATACAAGTGGGGAATGTTTAGTGAATGAAATCTGCCACTTTCTGTGGGTGCAGATTCAGTTTGGGCCTGACAGTGAGGAACTGCAAGGATTATCTTGTGTTTTCATCTATGACCTTTTTATTCCCTCATAAGTTTCCTCTTGTCTCATGCCCATGTGGATAATTAATGTAGTATTTTTGCATAGAGCAGCAAAAGCTAGAGGCGGTTCCTTGCTCCCGGGCTTCAGAGCAGATAAACCCACCCGGGCATGTAAGGCATCACAACCCTCTGCCACTCTGCTGCCAGACTCTGGGTCTTGTGGAGTCTAATGGGGTGGTAATGTTGGGTAAATGTTTCCAGCACACATGTGCCAGCAGGACCAAAACTCAATTAGCTTTGCTCCATCCTGCAATGTAATCCAATGTGCTTGGGTTTTACACTTAGAATGCAATTACACCTCTGACAGCTGCTTTCAGTCATTTCACTATAAGAGCAGCGCCTGCAAATCGAGTACAGTTGCTCTCAATATGATTTTTCTCCTCTCAAAAAAAGATTTTGTTCTAAAATCCAGTTACAGCTGGTTTTCTCAAGTGGGTATATACAACAGGAACTCCAAGGAACTAAAATTATTGTTTTTGAAACTTCTTTACAGCTTGTGGTGTAACTCCTGGAGCATGTTAGGAACGTATAGTAGTCTCGCAAAGCCAATCAATGGGCCATACTGCAGCTTATTTTGGTGTAACCCACCTACTTATAGACAAAAAAGGGGCATCTGGCTCATATATATTGTAAACTGACCAATCTTACTAGGTGTGTGTACAGTATGTACAGACAGACAGACTGACAGACAGACAATAGATCGATAGATAGACAGACAGACGATAGATCGATCGATAGACAGATAGACAGACGACAGATCGATAGATAATTAAACTTTACAGATTGTTTGGTTATTAAATTTAATGATGCCGACAATATCAGTGTGTCCTAATTTGCATGCTATCCGTCCTAAATAGTATTCAAGAATAGAATTAGTATGTCCCAAATCGTAGTATGTTGAAATGAGTATTCCAAAGATACCCGGATGGTCTACTATTTCCAGTTACAATTATTATTTCCGGTTACAATCCGATGTACACTCAACGGCTGTCCAAATTCGCTTACTCGTTTTCATTCACTCCTTAAAGTAGTGGACTTACTTGAATTCACCTCGTCTACGCAGGACGCGAGCGGCGTGAAGTGATGCGACTGAAAACAATAAAACGTATTATAAACAGTGAATCTGTCTACACTGGATGCGGTGCGATGCTAGCGACAAATATCCGACAGTAAACTGATACACTGTACAAAAAATCCCCATAAAATTTACGGTAAAAAAACGGCAGCTGTGGTTGCCAGAACTTTACTGTAAAAAATACGGCAGTAACGTTTTAGGTTTTTACAGAACAGCACCATATAATTTAAAGGTTTATAATGTAATAATTACGGTTAAAAAAATTATTTTACAGTTCAAAACCATTTAATTGAAAGGTTTATATTGTAATAATTACGTGTACACTATAAAAAAATGTACGGTAAAAAACCAATGTCATTAACTGAAATAATGTTAAATTACAAACCTATTGAAATACTAATATCTGTTATGCACCTTTGATACTGACAAGCACCAATCACAGTGGTGATGAGAATCACGTGATGAATCAAAGCTCATCACAAGTAGCTTTTCAGAGGACACTACTATATAGAAGGTGCACAGTGTCATTCGGACAAACACTAAACAACATCATGGTAACACACATTAAATTTTAAAAATGCAATAAACATTAATTTAACAACATTAGATGTAACATAAAACCCTAATGTACCTAATTGATTAGAACAAACTAAGATGTAACAGTTATTTCAACGAAAATACATCAAATGCGAAGTGTCACGCAGGGAAATCTGGGAATGTCAAGTAACGTTTTTTCACTGTAAATTACACAATGACTTGTTCTTTTTCACTTCCAAAAACTTTAAATTTAACGGTATTTTACTGTAAATTAAATGTAAGATTAGTCACCGTGGGCGTTTTTCACCATAGCATTTTTACAGTCTTTTACCGTTAAAAATCATAATAATTTTTACAGTGTACCTTGTTCTATTTATGACGTACTGACAAATCCTTTGCAATGGGCGCTTTGTTGTGTCCAGTGTAGACAGCCTTTAGCTGTTGTGGTGCAGGTATGACGTCACTTTGTAGGCCAACCGGCAGTAAGCATTGCACTGGTTCCCTCGAGAAAAACCCAATAGCATTTTTCCATAGGCTTTTGGATTATCGCTAAAAACAAGCTCTGTGATCAACAAAAGTTTATGACACTTACACGTTTTGTCCATCAAGATAATTATCACAGATGAACACAACCTTTATGAATTTTGAAGCCTTAATGCAGTCGCCAGAAATTAAAAGCTAATTGTAGGCTATAAACGGACTACACCACGGTCCCACGACTTCAACGTCACCATTACTAAACTTCCGACAACTTTTTCTTTTTTTATCCGATGTTCTTTTACCAGAACGTTTGATTTAGACTAGTTTATAAGACCACAATTATAAGCATAATGAGGTTGTAAAAGTGTAAAAGAATTTACCTCTTCAGCATGAAGACGTTTCATCTTTTCGACAGCCTCTGCAGTCCCATTTAGCCACTTGTTAGCAACCGCCTTGTTCAAGACATGCTTTAAAAAAACAGAATGGGGTAATACTGATGTATTTTATGTCATAGAACAGGGGTCTCCAAACTCGGTCCTGGAGGGCCACTGTCCTGCAGAGTTTAGCTCCAACACCAATTAAACACACCTGAACCAGCTAATCGGTGTCTAATTAGGGCCTTGTAAGACACTGATTAGCTGGTTCAGGTGTGTTTTATTTGGGGTTGGAGCTAAACTCTGCAGGATAGCGGCCCTCCAGGACCGAGTTTGGAGAACCCTGTCATAGAATAAAATGCAAAAGTCTCTTGAGCTTGTGTTTACCACAGACCTTATTTCAGCCATTTAACCAAAATCCTATTCAAAAACATCCATTGACTTTGGGACGATGGAACCGGAATTGCTAAAATGCTAACTCGCTTCCGCGTTTTGGCCTACAAAGTGATATCATACCTGCACCAATCTATAGAACTACAAATAAAAAATACAAACATGACAGATGTGCGAGTCCGGCGGTTCAGTAAAACGGATTAGGGTGAGTGAATAATTAACTTGACGAAAAGATCATTGTTATCCACATTATATTTAATCTGCAACAGCACTGTGAACTTTTGTAATGATACGTTTGGCCATTAACTTTTAAATGCATCATTATATCTCAATTTCAAACACGAGGAGAGTCTCCGCATGAAAAAACCATGGCTGGCAGATCAACGTGCTACTACATTTCTTTCCGATATGGTAGGAAATTAAATGAAATTGAATGTGGAGGATTTTACTGTGACAAGATGATTGACAGGCCAGTTTGACAGGATGCAACAGAGCATGTGTTAAAGATGACAAAGTAGTGTATCTCAAGGCTTGCATACTCTTCTGCTACACTAACTTTTTCTTCAAAAAAAGGGTACATTCTTTTAGGGCGTAAATAGGCGAATTGGGACACAGCATGAGTGACTGATGCAAAATTTCTTCAGCAAATAACTGTTGTTGTTTAAATGCACATCCCATTGACAGTGGTTTGAGTATGAGCATTGTGATTTCACATTGGCTTAGGGTTCCCTGGAGATACACTTACCAGTCTGACTCTGGGAACTCAGGAACAGAGAGGGTCAAAGCAGAGACAGAACATCCTGCAGCACTGCTGAGTCAGTGTGTGTGTGTGTGTGTGTGTGCTGGTGCTGAGAGGGGTGAGATCATTTTGTTGATGTGTCCCTCTCTCTCTCTCTTGTTCATTGTTAAGCAGTCCTGCCAAAAAGGGTGAGTTTCCAGACAGGAGTAAGTAGTTTATATGAATTGATGAGGAGAGTTATTTTTCTTTTATGCTTCTTCCAAAGTTTGTTTCTTATATAGCAATGACATAGTGTGTGTGGAACTCCGAGAGAACAAAACAAGCCTTTAGAGATGAAGAGTGGGTTGGGAAATGATACAGTGAGAACATATTACTGTAGACTTCAGGGAGGAACACTGCATTATACAGACTCAAAACTCCACAATGTCCCTTATGAATAAACAGTGTGGTTTGCTGGTCTTAGCTAGTTAAAACTGGTCTCCCAAACTAAAATCCACTAAAAACCATCCAATATACCATTACTAAAGAAGACATACACTTCTGTTCAAATATTTGGGGACAGTAAGAGTTTTTTTTAAATGTTTTTCATGCTTACCAAGGCTGCATGTATTTGATCAAAAATACAATGAAAACAGCAATGTCGTGAAAAATTATTGCAATTTTTTCATTTTTCAATTTTTTCATCCATTTTTTCCAAAAATGGAACCTGTGTTCCATTTTAAAAATGTGTAAAATGTAATGTAATTTACATATGGTAAAGAATTCAAGAATTATTTTCTTTTTATTAAAGTTAAATCTTTTTCAGAATTATTTAATGAATAGAAAGTTAAAAAGAATGGCATTTATTTGAAATATATATATATATATATATATATATATACACTCACCTAAAGGATTATTAGGAACACCTGTTCAATTTCTCATTAATGCAATTATCTAATCAACCAATCACATGGCAGTTGCTTCAATGCATTTAGGGGTGTGGTCCTGGTCAAGTCAATCTCCTGAACTCCAAACTGAATGTCAGAATGGGAAAGAAAGGTGATTTAAGCAATTTTGAGCGTGGCATGGTTGTTGGTGCCAGACGGGCCGGTCTGAGTATTTCACAATCTGCTCAGTTACTGGGATTTTCACGCACAACCATTTTTTAGGGTTTACAAAGAATGGTGTGAAAAGGGAAAAACATCCAGTATGCGGCAGTCCTGTGGGCGAAAATGCCTTGTTGATGCTAGAGGTCAGAGGAGAATGGGCCGACTGATTCAAGCTGATAGAAGAGCAACTTTGACTGAAATAGCCACTCGTTACAACCGAGGTATGCAGCAAAGCATTTGTAAAGCCACAACACGCACAACCTTGAGGCGGATAGGCTACAACAGCAGAAGACTCCACCGGGTACCACTCAACTCCACTACAAATAGGAAAAAGAGGCTACAATTTGCACAAGCTCAACAAAATTGCACAGTTGAAGACTGGAAAAATGTTGCCTGTTCTGATGAATCTCTATTTCTGTTGAGACATTCAGATGGTAAAGTCAGAATTTGACGTAAACAGAATGAGAACATGGATCCATCATGCCTTGTTACCACTGTGCAGGTCGGTGGTGGTGGTGTAATGGTGTGGGGGATGTTTTCATGGCACACTTTAGGCCCCTTAGTGCCAATTGGGCATCGTTTAAATGCCACGGCCTACCTGAGCATTGTTTCTGACCATGTCCATCCCTTTATGACCACCATGTACCCATCCTCTGATGGCTACTTCCAGCAGGATAATGCACCATGTCACAAAGCTCGAATCATTTCAAATTGGTTTCTTGAACATGACAATGAGTTCACTGTACTAAAATGGCCCCCACAGTCACAAGATCTCAACCCAATAGAGCATCTTTGGAATGGGAGCTTTGTGCCCTGGTTGTGCATCCCACAAATCTCCATCAACTGCAAGATGCTATCCTATCAATATGGGCCAACATTTCTAAAGAATGCTTTCAGCACCTTGAATCAATGCCACGTAGAATTAAGGCAGTTCTGAAGGCGAAAGGGTGTCAAACACAGTATTAGTATAGTGTTCCTAATAATCCTTTAGGTGAGTGTATATATATATATATATATATATATATATATATATATATATATATATATTACACATTTCTTTAAAAATATCTTACTGACTCTTACTAAAAGTGCTGACAAACTTTTGTACACCGATCAGGCATAACATGATGACCACCTTCCTAATATTGTGTTGGTCCCCCTTTTGCTGCCAAAACAGCCCTGACCCGTCGAGACCTGAAGGTGTGATCCAGGATCACCAGATCATCAGGCCTCCATGGATCGGAATTGTTTGTTCAGCACATCCCACAGATGCTCAATTGGATTGTGATCTGGGGAATTTGGAGGCCAAGTCAACACCTAAAACTCTTGTGCTCATCAAACTATTCCTGAGACATTTTTGCTTTGTGGCAGGCGCATTATCCTGCTGAAAGAGGCCACAGCCACCAGGGAAGACCGTTACCACGAATGGGTGTACATGGTCTGCTACAATGCTTAGGTAGGTGGTACGTGTCAAAGTAACATCCACATGGATGGCAGGACCCAAGGTTTCCCAGCAAAACATTGCCCAAAGCATCACACTGCCTCTGCCAGCCTTCGCTCCCCACGTGCATTAATGAGCCTTGGCCCATGAGCCCATGACCCTGTCGCCGGTTCACCACTGTTCCTTCCTTGGACCTCTTTAAATAGATACTGACCACTGCAGACCAGGAACACCCCACAAGAGCTGCAGTTTTGGAGATGCTCTGACCCAGTCGTCTAGCCATCACAATCTGGCCCTTGTCAAACTCACTCAAATCCTTACACTTGCCCATTTTTCCTGCTTCTAACACATCAACTTTGAGGACAAAATTTTCACTTGCTGCCTAATACAGTATATTCCACCCACTAACAGTTGCCATGATAAAGAGATAATCAGTGTTATTCACTGTTATGCCTGATCGGTGTATATTATTATATCCTTTACATTCCTTGATGCTTAAAAAAATTTACCCGCATAAGTTACTATAATTTACTGGTCTCCTATAGGGTCAGGCTAGTCTGCTTGCTGGCTTTGGAGAGTTCTTAACACAAGCTTGGCCAGGCTGGGAGGCTTTTATAACTAGTAAAGACCAGCAAAACAGCTAAAGCCGTTTTTCCCCCCACAGAATTTCATTTTAGGGCATTTTTGTGACATTAAAGTGATGAAAATATTTGTTATTCCCGTAGTAAAATCATTAAAACATTGAAGAATGCTTCATGCTTAATCTGATTTCATCTAATGCCATGTTTGTTTTAGTCTGGCATGGAGAAAGACAGCTGCAAAGCCCAATTTGAAAAGTACAGAGAGAAACACACACCCTCCCTGACATATTTATTTTCCTCCAACCACGTTTTCATGCGGTTTTGAGTTGGCACCAAGTTCATATTTCTTAGAACCTCTGTTCCATACTAGGCAGAGTCCCAAGATGCCGGACTCTAACAAGAAGAAACCAAAGGTTTCTGGCAGCAGCTATGAGACAGCCCTGATTAAAAATGAGGACAAAGACAATGTGAAATGTTATACTCCACTACAGCAGCCAAAATCAACTGTACATTATGGAAGCCAAACTGAGAGAGAGTTCTGTGACACAGCAGCTATGTGGATCAAGAGTAAAGTCCTACAGCACGCTCAGTCAATATCTCATCACTAATTAGGAAGCTTTATCTCTGCAAACACACATTAGCTCTCTCTCTTTGTTACTCAACATCAGAGTCATTATCGTTTCTCCTCATTGGCTGCTAGCGTTGGTAAAATATAGCCATTTCAATCCTCTATCTCTCTGTATTTAATTTAAAGTCAAATGAAAATAGACCCACAACCCATTTAACTTCGGTAATGTGACTGTTCAAAAGTTTGGGGTCAGTAAGTCCCTTCGTGCACTTGCGTGTACAGTGGACTTACCTCTAAAAGTACTGGGTAATATAAGATAACTACATAGGTTAAGGTTTAGGTTTAGGGGTAGGTAGTCATTACTCAGCTATTGTAATTATTACATGGGGAACAGGACTGTAAAATAAAGTGCTACATGCTCACCAATGCTGCATTTATTGAATCAAAAAAAACATTAAAAACATTAAAGGGTTAGTTCACCCAAAAATGTAAATCCTGTCATTAATTCCTCATGTCGTTCCAAACCCATAAGACCTTCGTTCATCTTCAGAACACAAATGAAGATATTTCTGATGAAAACCGAGAGCTCTCTGACCCCTGCATAGACAGCAATGTAACGAACACTTTCAAGGGCCAGAAAGGAAGTAATCATTTGGACTCCTTAAATGACGTTTTTACTTACTATTCTGGGCCATCAAGTTTCATTCCCTCTGAAAGCCTATGGAGGAGTGAGACAGCTCTCAGATTTCATCAAAAATATACTAAATTATGTTCCGAAGATGAACGAAGGTCTTACATGGTTGGAACAACATGAGGGTGAGTAATTACTGACAGAATTTTCATTTTTGGGTGAACTAACCCTTTAATAATGTAGATGGTCTTGCTGCCATTCTTTACTTAATAGACATCCAAGACTTCACCCACACCTGTTGTCAATTACAAGACAGCAAAACAGAAGTCATAATAACGTTACAATAGCCTGACCGGTAATCAATGCAATAATAACCTGAGCTATGGAAGCTGACCGGGCCACTAATGTTTATTTTTACAGTCTAACGCTAGTCTAGTGGGCCTATGTTAATGATGCTAACATTTTTTGAGCTATCGTCATTGTGGTGGTTTTCCATTAGTTACTAGTTCAGCTCGCCTCAACTGTATTCCCCAAGTTTGCTTTTCCATTGTGAAAATCTCGTGCCTTGTGGCTGTAAGGTAACTGTGACTGTACCCTGTAAGGTAACTGTGACTGTAGATCTGTCTCTGTCAAAAAGAGATGCTTAAATGAGAACACTAGTGTGCTGTTTATGAAGGCTATATCTCTAACACCAATCATATCTGCAGACTCTGTTGATTTTCTCCTTGACTCTTTTAACTCAAAAGTTAAGGGTGTAATTGATGATATTGCTCCTGTGAAAGTCAGAAAAAAGAGTAGCAAACAAAAAGCACCTTGGAGAAACTCAACAGCAGTGCAATTAATGAAAAGACAATGCAGGAAATCTGAACGCATGTGGCGAAAGACAAAACTTGTAGTCCATTACAACATTTATAAAAACAGTCTTCGTGCTTTCAATGTGGAACTAGGCAAAGCTAGACAGACCTTCTTTTCAAATATTATAAACAGAAACATAAACAACACACGCACTCTTTTTGCTACTGTAGAGAGACTAACAAACCCCCCGAGTCACATTCTCAGTGAAATGCTCTCAGACAGCAAATGCAGTGAGTTTGCTTCCTTCTTCTCCGAGAAAATCATTAATATCAGAAATGCGATCAGCACATCCTTGAGTTGCTCTGAGGTGAGTCAGATCAGACCACAACCTCATAAAGTTATTATGACTGATTTCGAAGCAATTGATGGTAAAATTTTAGAAGAAACGGTACAGCACCTTAAAACATCAACCTGCGCTCTTGACACACTCCCCACTTCTTTTTTCAAAAGTGTGTTTAACTGTTTAGAAGCAGATCTCCTAGAAGTGGTAAACGCCTCACTTCTTTCTGGGACTTTTCCAAACTCCCTTAAAACTGCAGTAGTTAAGCCTCTCCTTAAAAAGAGAAATCTGGATAACTCCATACTGAGCAACTACAGACCAATCTCAAATATTCCCTTCATAGGCAAGATCATTGAAAAAGTTGTTTTCAGTCAGCTGAACAAATTCTTGAATTCAAACGGATACTTTGACAATTTTCAATCTGGTTTCCGACCGCATCACAGCACAGAGACAGCGCTCATAAAGATTATAAATGATATTCGCCTCAATACAGATACAGGCAAAACATCAATTCTGGTACTACTGGACCTCAGTGCTGCATTCGACACTGTTGACCACAACATACTTCTTGACAGGCTAGAAAATTGGGTTGGGCTTTCTGGAATGGTCCTCAAATGGTTCAGGTCATACTTAGAAGGGAGAGGTTATTATGTGAGTATAAGTGACCATAAGTCTGAGTGGACGTCCATGACATGCGGAGTCCCACAAGGGTCAATTCTTGCACCACTCCTATTCAACCTGTATATGCTGCCACTGAGCCAAATAATGAAAAATAACAAAATGGCTTACCACAGCTATGCTGACGACACCCAGATCTACTTAGCCCTATCACCTAATGACTACAGCCCCATTGACTCTCTATGTAAATGCATTGATGAAGTTAACAGTTGGATGTGCCAAAACTTTCTTCAGTTAAACAAAGACAAAACTGAAATCACTACATTAGGAAACAAAGATTAAATTCTCAAGGTGAACGCATATCTTGAGGCTAAGGGTCTAAAATCAAAAAATCAAGTCAGAAATCTTGGTGTGATTCTGGAGTCTGACCTGAGTTTCAATAGTCATGTCAAAGCAATAACTAAATCAGCTTACTATCATCTGAAAAATATTGCAAGAATTAGAAGCTTTATTTCCAGGCAAGACTTAGAGAAACTCGTTCATGCTTTTATCACCAGCAGGGTGGACTATTGTAATGGTCTTCTCACTGGCCTTCCCAAAAAGACCATTAGAAAGCTGCAGCTCATACAGAACGCTGCTGCCAGGATCCTGACCAGAACCAGAAAATATGACCATATCACACCAGTCCTCAGGTCTTTACACTGGCTTCCAGTTACATTTAGGATAGATTTTAAAGTACTATTACTTGTATATAAATCACTCAATGACCTAGGACCTCAATACATTGCAGATATGCTGATTAAATACAAACCCAACAGATCACTCAGATCATCAGGATCAAGTCAATTAGAAATACCAAGGGTTCACTCAAAGCAAGGAGAGTCTACGTTTAGCTATTATGCCAGCCGTAGCTGGAACCAGCTTCCTGAACAGATCAGATGTGCTCCAACAGTAGCCACTTTCAAATCCAGACTCAAAACACATCTGTTCAGCTGTGCATTTACTGAATGAGCTATGCCACTGTACGTCCGACTGATTGCACCTTATCTTATGCATTTACTGAATGAGCTCTGTGCTTTGTCCGAACTGCTTGTAATGTGTTTCAATTTAACCCTGTTTTATTTTTTAGTTTTTAATTATACTTTTTATTTTTTATTATTTTTTATTTTGTTAAGGCTGTCTGGGTGGAAGAGGTTGAGAGATGGGGGAGCGATAAATCGAAATCCCTCCGGTGCGAGGACGATCCGTTTAGATCTGCTCTGGCGGGTAAAACATCTAGAGAACGCCCTCAAGTTAGGCCAAGAAGATTTGTCTGTAAGGGTACTGTCTAAACGCACAGTTACCTGACAAATATTTTTAAAGTAAACCTGACTCTCCATTTTCTTCCACCCCAGATTTCAGGGGATTTCAGCTTTATTTTTTATATCCTTTTAATTCCTATTATAACTGTTATACTATATATATTTTTATTTATTTTTTTTCACTTATGACCATTTTAACTTAATTTCTATGTAAAGCACTTTGAATTGCCACTGTGTATGAAATGTGCTATACAAATAAACTTGCCTTGCCTTGCCTGCCTACCCGTCGAGGTAACAAGGCGAGCCGATGAGATGACGTTCAGATCAACGGCTCTGGTTCTGAAATAATTGACAACAAATCCGTGTCTGAAATAATCCAGCTAGGAGCCGATGTGCAGCTAATTTACTCCCGCGGCGGTGTTACAGCTTCTGCTGAGTTTGTCTACGTTAGTATATGATTCCTTCGGTGTTGACCGTTCAGGGCCGCGGTGAAGTTTGCATCTTGCTCTATCCAACTTAACTAACGGTGAAGTTCGTTAAATTGGATAGAGAAAGACGCGAACTTCACCGCGGTCAGTTCAGGAGGTTTCTACCGGGAGCGAGCGAGTCGAGGCGAGCTAATTTTAGTAACGGGACCTAACGCTAATGTCACAGAAATAGACCAAACTAAACAAACAGCACTCACTCAGATCACCGGTATTAATACAGCCATAGACTTATAAAATAAATGCCATGTTACATACCTGAGATGTTCCTTCTTCCAAAAATGGTTGAATACTTCTGGTACCGTTGGCCGGCTGGCCGCGTAAATTTCGAAATTCAAACAGCAGCGATCCCACAATGCTATGCGGTTGCTGTAAAAGAACGCTTCTACAGTGTAGTTACAATAATATTACAGGACTGACCAAAAATTTCCCGTCATGCATTTGCATTTACAGGAAAACCGTGAATACAATACGTTGTTGTAAAATGTATTGTAAAAATTACATCAATTGCTAACAGTGCAGTAATAATCAGTTTTGAAGAAATGTTAACCTGTACAGTAGAGGGCGCAGCTCAAACAAACCTCTGTGCTGTCTATGTGATGCTTATGTAAAGGCATTTTTGCTTAGTATGGTTGAATTGGATAATGTTTTTGAAGGTCAGCAGCAAAGACATTGGTTAAAGCGAGAGTTCACCCAAAAATGAAAATTCTGTCATCATTTACTCTTAGTAATAACTTAGATATTAAAAAATAAAAAATAAATATAAAAAAGTAACTTAGAAATGTAAGACCGCGAAATTCGTTCCAATATAGGTAACGATCGCGGTTCGAAGGTCTCTGCGCGTTCGGTCTTTTCAGCTGGGTAGAAGGGATTATTTCCAATTCATATTTTATCTGATTCCATTTATCATAATCTCGAATTTAGGTTTGAATGCCAATTGGTTGTTTGGTCATTTATATTTAATAATTAGTCACACATTTAATCACTCTGTTTAACTCTGTTAAGTAAGTCAGAATAGATCAAAATGTAACAATTTATTAACAGTCAGGTAAATGTATAACACCAATTACATAATCAATTCAAGGATAATCCATACATATCATCAAATACTCTGCAGTAAAGAAAAAGATACAGATACCTGATTTAAGATTACACAACGCTGAGCATCTGTAAGAGACACTCAGCGTTACGGACTCAACCATGTAAAAGTTTGAGCCCCGATCTTTCTGCCATATCGCAAAATATCTCTAAACTCTAAAAACTCTTATCTTCTGGTTTACTTTTGTGGTGATGAGATCTTTGTACCAGTCGCACTGAGACATTTCAAACGATACCAAACACATAATACTGTAGAGTGGGAATTGACATTATATCAAATAGATTTTGGGTGTATTTCAGGTGATCTCAGCAGGAGAGGGAATAGGAGTTTGGGGGAAGTTTCAGGTGAAAGGAAATGGATGTGGATTAAAGCCATTTTCAACTGATTCACTCAGTGTGACGTTGTCTCAGATGCAGTAGCATACCGTGGAGTTTCAGTCAGGGCCTTCACTAACAATCAACACACCCCACGCCGCTGCCATAACACACACACACACACACACACACACACACACACACACACACACACACACACACACACACACACACACACACACACACACACACACACACACACACACACACACACATACAATCAAGCACTGTATGCACTACTGTAACAAACCCTGCTTTCAAAGTGCTCGTTGGGAAGGTTGCAAGCAACATAAAAGGACACGCGAGACAAAAAGGCAATTGAACTATTTATTGATACCACTGCACTCACGTGTCACCGTTTAGGCAACTGGTGAAATGAATCAAAATCAACTGACACAAATACTCTTAAACAAACAAACAAACAAAAACACGGACCAACAAGAATATCAAAAGAAACACGGAAAAAACAGCTTGTCAGCTAACGTCACACGAAGCTCACGCAGCCCATCATCCGCAGCGGCCATAGCTCATTTCACATAGATCCCTCACAACCAGCGAAAAGTTCAAACGGCTGATGACATCAGCGGGGGGTAAGGCCGACACACCACTAGGCCTCTGGGGCCTAGTGGCCAATCAAAATCTGATTGGCTGATAACACAAGTCAGTCAAAGTTATACTTCAACTGAAGGTTAGCTATTCTACTAGTGCTGGTCCACAGAGCTGTGATGCTTTTAGATGATGGCATATGTAAAATACAGCTCAGCCTGGACTTTTGTAATATAACTCCGATTGTGCTCGTCTGAAAGAAGAATGTCATATACACCTAGGATGACTTGAGGGTGAGTAAATCATGGGCTAATTTTCATTTTTGGGTGAACTATCCCTTTAAAAAGAACAGCATTTATTTGATTTTCTTTTGTAACAATGAAAATGTCTTTACTTTCACTTTTGACCAAAGGGATATTCACCCAAAAATTTTAATTCTGTCATTATTTACTCACCCTCATGTTCCAAACATGTATGAGTTTATGTTGAACAAAAAAGACGATTTTAAAGAATGTTTTGGTAACCAGACAGTTGACGGCACACATTGACTTCCATAGTATACTATGGAAGTCAGTGTGTGCTGTCAACTGTCTGGTTACCAACATTCTTTAAAATCGTCTTTTTTGTTCAACATAAACTCATACATGTCTGGAACAACATGAGGGTGAGTAAATGATGACAGAATTTTCATTTTTGGGTGAACTATTCCTTTAATGCGTCATTGCTGAATAAAAGTATTAATTTCTTTCAAAGAAAACAAATAAATAAATATACATTTTTACTGACCCCAACATTTTCAATGGCGTATTTCTGATTTTTTTTTATTTATAATAATAAATAATTGGGCGAAACTTGATTTTATCCATCTAGAACTGATCAGATTATAAAAGGTGGGTGTATCAATGTATCACACCAGATTTGAGACCCAAATGCAAGTTTGCAGTCAATTCATTAGTTAATGTTCATCCAAATAGCTAAAAATGTAATCATTTTTAAAGTAAATGTAATATGTTTTAAGCATATGTTTCCTGCAGTACCTTCATGGACCCCTGCATAATTGAAAACCTGCAGGCGTAGACTTTCTAGCTTTAACATTAATTTCTCTGCCTGCAACTTTCATAGCAGAAAAGCAACATACTTTCAGTAATTTGCTTTTTTATTAAAAAAATATGAAGACATGCATTATTTTTCTTTGGAATAACATGCGATAATTAATAAGAACGTCAATTTTGCTCCAATTGCAGGTTATAGCCGTATGCACTTATTTCCCTCTCTTTAAGTAAGAATGGCTGATGCCAGAAAATCTTACATACCATTATAGCTAATGTACTAAACCTTGGGTCAAGAGCAAGGCCAATCCTAGAAATTGCATTAAATATCAATTGGTAACTTTCATAAATGTTTCAGAGTATGCCATTCAATATTTAAACCTCAACGCTCTCATAAAACCACACGAAACACCCCATAGCCTGCTCACAGAGGGAAAATAAAGCACTGCTGAGCTCTTGACGTCAACTTGACGGTTTGTAACACACCCACCTGGTTCTAAAAGAAAACCACAGAAAGAGTCATGGAACCCTGACCTACAGATACAGACCTCAGCCGTCCTTCTGCGTTAATGTTACACAAGCGTCCAGAAACATATCAACACTATTAGCAAAACACGATTGCATAAGCAGGCATTATCTATGCTTAGTCAAGCTGCCAAGTGATAAACCACACATTTGAGAAGAGGGGCCTGATTTTCAGGGCCCAAAACACTTAATGTTCAATACCTTCCTTATCCACAAGCCACTCAAAACATCTCCAGCACTGAGAGGAATTTACGAAACGCGTTCCCTTTTGGTATCGCTGCTTTTGACCCGTTCTCTCTGGCAACAATAAAGCAACTTTTTTTTGCTGCAAATGCTGCCAAAGGCTACACAATTGTGAGTGTGATAATTGCTTGTAACTTGAAGAGGGTTTTATGGTCAGTGAGGCCAGTTTGGGGCACTGAGACTAAATTGGGTAAACCAAAAAAAAAAACAAGCTTAAACGTGGATGGAGAAAGAGGAAAAACAGTGCATAATTGACACATTGGTGAAGGTAAAAACAATAATTAAGTCAGTATCTGAATCTTTTAACTATGAAAAACTGTTGACATGAAATTGCACAACTGGAGTAGAATCAAGTAATTAAAGGCCACACTGTTTGACCGGTGATGGCCATCATCAGTATTGAGAAATGCATATTCTCCATGATATAAAGAGATAAAATCAGCAGCACATCAGTTCCACCTGGTGGGCAGAATGCATATAAAAATTCAACCCTAGTGTTCTATCAGACGTGATTTAAATGGTCAGCAATGTTTTGATGTTCAATAATATATACTGTAGGCTATGTAAAGATTCATCAGGCTCAAATTGTGAAAGAATGGTTGGGAGGGAGCATGAAGAATCATTTTCACACATGAATTGGCACATTGAACGTCTTTGCACCTCTTGATGGAAATAACATCACATTTATTTCCATTATCAGTTTTTGGTCAAGATCTTGTACTGACAACGTAAGAGTCAAAAACTCTGTAATGTCTGCTCCAGCACATCCCAAACACTTCAATCAATTCAAGGTCTGGACTCAGAAGTGCCAATTCATGTGTGAAAATGATTCTTCATGCTCCCTCCCAACCATTCTTTCCTAATTTGAGCCAGATGAATCTTGACATTGTCATCCTGGAATATAGCCATGATGTGTCTTCTTACATGGTTGTTTAAGAAATTAAAAGCAACATACTCTATCAATTATGGTTAGAAGAACTGTTGCCAAACATATAACATGCTAGAAACATAATCACTGCAATAACGATCCAATCATAGACTCTTAAGCATTTGCCTATTTAAATCCAAACGGCGCATTATTTTTGGTCGGGCAGTGTATATACAATATATTGCCAAAAGTTTTGGGACGTCTGCCTTTACATGCACATGAACTTTAATGACATCCCATTCTTAATCCGTAGGGTTTAATATGGAGTTGGCCCACCCTTTGCAGCTATAACAGCTTCAACTCTTATGGGAAGGCTTTCCACAAGGTTTAGGAGTGTGTTTATGGGAATGTTTTACCTTTCTTCTAGAATCACATTTGTGAGGTCAGGCACTGATGTTGGACGAGAAGGCCTGGCTCACAGTCTCCGCTCTAATTCATCCCAAAGGTGTTCTATCGGGTTAAGGTCAGGCCTCTGTGCAGGCCAGTCAAGTTCCTTCACATCAAACTCGCTCTTCCATGTCTTTATGGACCTTGCTTTGTGCACTGGTGCTCAGTCTTGTTGGAACAGGAAGGGGCCATCCCCAAACTGTTCCCACAAAGTTGGGAGCATGAAATAAATTGTCCAAAATGTCATGGTATGCTGAAGCATTAGGAGTTCCTTTTACTGGAACTAAGGGGCCAAGCCCAAACCCTGAAAAACAACCCCACACCATAATTCCCCCTCCACCAAACTTTACACTTGGCACAATGCAGTCAGGCAAGTGCAGTTCTCCTGGCAACCGCCAAACCAAGACTCGTCCATCGGATTGCCAGACAGAGAAGCGTGATTAGTCACTCCAGAGAACACGTCTCCAAAGCTCTAGAGTCCAGTGGTGGCGTTCTTTACACCACTGCATCAGACGCTTTGTATTGCACTGGATGGAAGGCTTGGATGCAGTTGCTTGGCCATGGAAACCCATTCCATGAAGCTCTCTATGCACTGTTCTTGAGCTAATCTGAAGGCACTATTAAAGTTGGCGACTTCTGCGCACCTCAACATGCGCTGACCCCGCTCTGTGATTTTACGTGGCCTACCACTTCGTGGCTGAGTTGCTGTTGTTCCCAATTGCTTCCACTTTGTTATAATCCCATTAACAGTTGACCGTAGAATATTTAGTAGTGAGGACATTGCATGAATGGACTTATGCTTGATTTTATACACCTGTGTCCATGGAAGTGATTGGAACACATGAATTCAATGATTTGGAGGGCTGTCTCAATACTTTTGGCGATATAGTGTACATAGTAAAGAGATCAATAGAAAAGGTTATATATATAAATAAACTAGCAAATTTATAATTCTAGCAAAGTAATACTAATAAAAAAACCTTCTGTGGTGGAGCCTGCAGGAAAAAAATATTTATTTATTTCCCATTATTATTGTTGAGCCCTGAACAATCGTCAATCAATAATCTGTCAAATTCCACATCCAATGATCAAGTGCAAGACTTCTCATTTTGATGCGAAGTTGGCAGTCAGATCAATAGAGTTGATGTGTAAAGACTTGACTCTGACAAACCGACCCATTATATGAGTTTATTGAAATATATACATCATACACACAAATCAAACAACACCATATCACTGAAATAGTAAATCCACAGAAACAACTGAAAGGGCAATATTGTGTGAAAATGAAATGTTATAAAACAGCATAGGCACTTCTCCACAGGTCGAAAATAAACCTGGTCACTTTTGATAAGATGGGTTATCGCTGAAGGCACATGAAGATGTACTAATCTTGTATGTTGCTCCTAATAATAGACTACAGATGAACCATCATGCTTGTGTTAAACTGTTACTTTTGGAAAAAGGTCAAATATACTTTATATATATACTACAGTACATACTTCACAATCAGTTTCTTCCAATGTCACGAGCATAGCACAAGCAATACAGAATGACTTGAGGCAGACACACCTACAATACTTCTGAAATTTCACATTCTGCTTTCATGACACAGTGTTAAAAAATGTAAACGAAATGTTTTTTTGTCACTTTTAAAACGTTTGTGTCCACAAAATTGTATTTAATTTAACTCCGCATGTGCTTACAAGAAAAATGAATAACAAAATAAAAGTAATAAAAAAACGAAAAGTGTACCAAGCGTCACAGGCGGAAGGATTAACAAATCAATTCTCGGGAACAACATCTACCCATTAAATACATCAATTATTAACATATTAACCAGCCCTGAACTGTTCATTTATACGTAAGTGCTATTTAATTCCCACACTAAATCACCTATTGCCACACTAAAGTACATTTTACTTAAGCATTTTGCCAAACAACAAGCTAGAAATGCTAACATGAGGCTCTGATGGATTGGCAGCACCATATTATATTTATTTGGATCACTGATCAATATTACAGCACAATCTGTATTTCATGGAAGTGCTGGAGACCCTAGTCAGCGTGTGTGACCTCACGGTGGAGTGTGGTGTAGTGAGCTGTACTGGGGAAGGGTGTGTCAGATTGGGCTTATCTCCTGGATGCACAAGTTTTAGGGGCTCTACAGAGGACCTAGAGTGAAATCGGTCCCCTGTTTAAGCCCCCCAGTGCACATGGGCTGCCCACGGCCCTCTTTCCCAATTACTTGCGACAAAAAAGTGAAATTGTATATTATAAAGAGTTTATTGTACAATGCATTGAAGAAGATGTTGATGTTCAAATGCTATCACTGTAAAAAAAGGTTTCTTCTTCAGGTAGAGTAGGTTTCTAGCAGCAGTATTATGCATATTTGTATTCGTGGCTGACCACTACGTCTGAAGGACGGTTATTGAGTTTATTTGCTGCACTGGAAATGTGTGGCATCAGGTTTGAGAAGCTTTCACCTGTTAAACTGACGAGTAGCACTGTTACCTTAATGCAATACAAAATAAACTAGCAATATTGACTTTGAAAGACACACTAATAGCAATATTGTATTTGAAATGACAGCGAAATAACCCAAGTTAAAGTCCAGAAGAGGTGAATTATTGAGGGTATCGACAACACCGTAGAAGCGGAAAAATGTATCTAGGTCTATTTCCTTCATGTATATATCATGTGTGGGGACACTACCGTGCAAAAGTTTGGGGTCAGTAAGGCTTTTTTTGGGAAGAAATTCATTTAAATTTATCAAAAGTGGCAGTAAAGACTTTTACATTGCATCTACAAATTTATCTAAATCTATTTCAAACAAAAGTTCTTTTGAACCTTCTATTCATAAAAGTATCCTGAAATTTTTGTATGACTTTCCACAAATATATTAAGAAGCACAACCGTTTTAACTGTGAAAATAATAATAAATG
Organism: Gobio gobio; assembly: GCF_949357685.1. Lineage (NCBI taxonomy): Eukaryota > Metazoa > Chordata > Actinopteri > Cypriniformes > Gobionidae > Gobio > Gobio gobio. The sequence continues at coordinate 39,580,443 of NC_137108.1, read as the reverse complement.
TTTCTTGAGCACCAAATCAGCATATTAGTGTGATTTCTGAAGACACTGAGGACTGGTGTGAAAAATTATAAATTAAATTTTAAAATATAATAAAATAGAAAAAAGTATTTGAAACTGTGCTAATATTTCACAGTATTACTATTTTACTGCGTTTCTGATCAAATATTACAGTTTTACTGTGTTTTTTCAGCCTTGGTGAGCATAAGAGACTTCTTTCCAAACCTTTGAACAGTAGTGTATGAAAGGAGACAGCAGTGAATAATTCATTAAAACAAAAAGGTGCTTCTCATTTCCTTTCGTTATAGCTCCTCCATCTTAAGATCTTAAGGACGTAAAGATGAGATGCAAGGATGGAGGAATCAAAGCAAGATGTATTTGTAAAATGGACAACGCTATTACTCTCACTGTGCTTTTGAGATTTGCAATAATGTTAAAGTTAATAAATAAATAAAGACATTCTTAATAAAGCAAGTATGTTCATACTAAGTTGTGTGAAATGTATGATTTATTTAAACTAAATTGGTAAGACGTGACTTAAAAGAATATTAACTTCAAAAAAAAAAAAAAAAAAATGTGTGCATCAGGTGTCAAGTCTCTGCGAAGCAGCCAAAGTCAGATAGGAAATCTAATGATGAATGGCAACTTTCTGCACAGCAGTAATTCTCATGCCACATGTTAAGTTACTGAACAACTGAAGCAGACTGAAGTGTCATTTTAGCATTTTTTTTTTTAAATACTTGTCATGGCATCATATACTTTTGTTTTTGTCCATGCAATTTCTTAAAAATGCAAGTACCTATTGGCCTTATGATACTAGTCACAAATGGCCCGTTTTAGATTTGATTTGCTTTCAATCGTGCAATTTAATGGTTTTTGGATTGTAATATTTCGAACACAACACAAACATGGACAGTATGAATGGGTGAGGGAGTCTCACCCACTCATGCTCAGTTGAAGTCTCGATTGGATAATATGACGGGACCCACAAGCGTCCACAGGTAGAGCCCCAAACTCAGCCAGCTGGAGCAGATCTTCACCCACACGGCAGGCATAGTGCTCTGCATGGCCTGAGTGCTTATATCAGGTCTAAAGATGGATGTGAGGAAAAGGCAGAAAGAAATAACAGTATTTAGACATGAGCTAGTTTATGAAGAAATTCATTGTAACTGCATGAAATAATGACTTGTACATTCTTCAAAGTTTCTCCTTTTGTGTTCCACCAAAGGTATAGGATGATATGAGGCTGTGTAAATGATGAGTAAATATTAGTGCTGTCAAAAGATCAATTGCATCCAAAAAAAAGTTTGTGTTTACATAATATGCGTGTACTGTGTATAATTATGCATGTATGCATGCATGCATGTGTATAATATATATATCTAAGTACACACACGCATATATTAATAATTATGTAAACATAAACTTTTATTTTGGATGCGATTAATTGTGATTAATTATTTGACAGCCCTAGTAAATATTGAAAATTTCTATTTTTGGGTGAACTATACTTTTAAAATATGTTACAAGGTTTATTTTTTATTTTTTAAATGACTATAAATATATATATTTAAAAAAGAAAGAAAAAAAAATTGTAATGAACTCACTCCAGAATCAAAAACTGAAAGAACGAACACTTACTTGTACCAGTTAGTCAGAGTCATCATGATGTAGAGAGAGGCTAGAAAGAGGTGGAAGTGGAAAAAGGAGTAGTTGTATGTGACGCCATCCTCTTCGTTATCCACAACACGCCGCAGACCATCTTCGCCCACCTCCTCCCCTCCCACAGTGCCCTTTCCCTCCTCTGTCTGCATCAGCCTGTTCACCTGAGCGTTACTGGATGAACGAATGCTGAAAAGAGAACATGCGTCACATGGACAATAGCATGAAAATGCCATTCACTTGATCAAGATTGGGGGGAGAGTTTAAAGAGGGAGAGTTTTGTTTTTTCTGATTTGGTGAAAAATTCACACATGAAAAGTCACACATGCCAGTAGACCCCACAGGTCACAGCAGTGCTGCGCTTTGATTTTTAACCGGAACAAAAGCGAGGCTGTGAGGGATAGACGTTCATCTCTTCAGTAGGTTGTACTATTATTTAATGTGCTTTTGATTGTTCTGCTGACGAAACACTGCCAAAAATATATATTTTCAAGAAATTTAAGTTGACAAAATAATTCCAGACAACAGGAGCTGTGCAAAATGATAAGTGATCTAGGAGCTTTATATATCTTTTTACAGCGGTTGCCTCACAGCCTGACTTGTCATGGAGCTGCTCTGAATAAGGTCTATGATTGATGAATCCGGAAAATTTACCAGCAAAGGATGCATTTAAATTGCCTTTTACACCATTTAAAAAAAAATATACATTTCAAATAAATGCTGTTCTTTTGAACTTTCTATTCATAAAACAATCCTAAAAAAATCTATTACAGTTTCCAAAAAAATTACAAATAAAAAGCACAACTCGTTAGCACAAAATCAGCATATTAGAATGGTTTTTGAAGGATTATGTGAAATAATCAGTAATGGCTGCTGAAAGACATTTTCATCTTAAAATATATTAAAACAGAGAACAGTTATTTAAAATATTAATATCTCATGTGTTTTTGATGAGCAAAAAAAAGCTATTTTTTAAAAACATTATAGTGTATAATAGTGTATATATTAGTGCCACTCAAAATTCTAAATGAAAATAGAAAATAAATCTGTGTTTGAACTGTTTCTAAAAAACCCAAATAATTGTTGATGCAAACTGAAAAATATTTAAGATTCTGCACCGTTTCTAGCTACTAATCAAACAAAAGATTTATGACTCACTGACTATGTTAAAGCTTAATTTACCATCCAACTAACAAGTTTTTTTTTTTTACTTGCCAATGCCACTTTGTACTCATATTTGCTGCTTGGCAAATGTTAATTATGGACCATGCCTACAGGTGTCAACATCTGACACCATTGATCAATCAATCCATCTCTAGTGCATGCAACTAAATATTCCAAGGCACTCACGTGGTTAAACTAAAAAAGCATTTAATACGCTGGGCTAATTTATTAAACATTAAAAAGGTTGATCAATATGTTTCGGTTACAAAGCACATCTATACTATTAGCAATCAGTGAATCATCCAAACAGCTGGTTAACCCAGTCTGGTGCAGTTGATTGTAATCATCAAATTGTAGGGTACAATGAATCAGCCTGGAAAACACCAGTTACTGTATCTACAGGAGCTGCAGAAATGTACTCGAGATGGTCTTTTTGCATTTTAAAAACAAATACTGATAGTAAAGAACAGCTCAATGAAAATCACAAAAATTAAAATTGTGTTCAAAAATGTTTTGCATGATGTACCTGGCATAAAAGGTGCAGAAGAGGAAGATGATCAATCCCACAATGCCTTGAGCATCCCACCACTGCACCATCCCAGGGGAGCTTGTGGGCATCGCCTCAGTTGTGCTGATATTGGACACCAGGCTGAGCAAACTAGGGTTACATTCACGATCTACGGGTCGAGTCAGAAAAATGAAAGGTTTAAAAGTGAACATACTATAATATAATATAATTACACCAATTAAAGGTTTAGTTTACGCAAAAATGTAAATTCTGACAATTATGTCATGCCTCATGTCGTTCCAAACCCGTAAGACCTTCGTTCATCTTCAGAACACAAAGGTGGGAAAGACATCATTAAAATAGTCAACCTTAGGTTCAACCTTAATGTTATGAAGCGTCGAGAATATTTTTTTGTGCGCAAAAAATAAACAAAAATAACGACTTTATTCAACAATTTCTTCACGTCTGTGTCAGTCTCCTATGTTGTTGATGTAGTTGTAGTATAAACAGTGCAGCGCTTCCGAGTTACGTCAGAGCTATGCCAGAACGCCGGCTTACCATTGGCTGACCAATATAAACTGTGTAGGAGACTGACACAGACCAGAAGAAATTGTTGAATAAAGTCATTATTTTTGTTTGTTTTTTGCGCACAAAAGGTATTCTTGTCTCTTCATTAAATTAATGTTGAACCACTGGAGTCACATTGACTATTTTAACTATGTTTTTACTACCTTTCTGGACCTTGAAAGTGTTTATAAAAATAGCGGTCTATGGAGGGGTCAGAGAGCTCTCGGATTTCATCAAAAATATCTTAATTTGTGTTCTGAAGATGAATGAAGGTCGACATGAAGGCGAGTAATTAATGACAGAATTTTCATTTTTGGGTGAACTATCCCTTTAAAATCACATACTTCACTACTGGTCAAACACTACACATCTAGTGGTCAGCTAATCACATTTTTAATGCTTATATGGATCGCTAATAGGTATATTTACTAGATCACGTATACTAGACCATAACAAAATGTTGGTATAGAGGGCTAAATTCATAATCTGGATTCTAATGGGTAATTTGGCCTTATTTAGTAAGGAGGCTATAAAAGGTTGAGCATCTGGTTATGACTCCACCAAACTCACCAAAAAAGCATCAACCTAAGTAGGAAAATAATGAAAGCTCGTAAAATGAAAATAGGGACCAAAGTCAGATATTTATTTCGAGTAAATATTTTTCTGCGTGACTTACTAGGATTGTTGGTCATGGCGGACCAGGTGACATACATAGTGTACAGAGTAATAATAGAGGACTGAAGCAGACCAGACTGAGGTGAGGCATCCTACAAACACATGAAAAAAAAAAAAGAAACATATTTAGTAAAGCACACATTTTGTAAACACTAGAGAAGCTTGTATGAAATTAGAGAATCTAAACTAAGCAGATTTTAATAATGGCTCGCACAGTGAAGAAAGCTTGTCTGTTGTGGCAGGCCAGCATTGATATTCTGTATGCAAAGAAGGGAACAAAGAAGTTTCCTTTAAAAGACAAAAGCTGGAGGCTTATGCAAACAGTAGATGACCTTCAGTACAACGAAGAGACTGTTTTCTTATGCACATTATAAATCAGCATTCATGTCAGGATTTGTGTACGCACGGAGGCAAAAATCACATATTTGGAACAGCTAGTTAAAACGGTTGTCATTTCATGTTTGTTGATTCACATTCAAGGTCTTAATACTGTTTATTACACGGCTCTGTGGAATACTTGATTCTGATTGGTCAATCGCGCATTGCAGCGGTTGTTCCCAGATAACAACCGCCAAAGTGAATAACACACCACTCATCCAGCGGTACTACTTGCTTAACGCTGTTGTTGACTGTCTGGTGCCATCTTGTGACTGAAAAACACTTAACCACCACGAGTTACAAAGGAAGACTTCAAGGGTTTCACTGCTGGAACTTTACTTTATAACGTTTTAAATATGTATATCTTTCTTACACAAACGCATCGATTCGCTTCAGAAGGCCCCCAGAGCCGCGTGGAGCACGTTTTTTGACGGACAGCTGCATTTTTATGGACTTAAAAAACAGAGCTACAACTAGTGCCATTATAAAGCTTGGATTAGTCAGGACTTTTTTAATATAACTCCGATTTTATTCGTCTGAAAGAAGACTGTCATGTACACCTAGGATGACTTGAGGGTGAGTAAATCATGGGCTAATTTTCACTTTTGGATGAACTATCCCTTTTGGCATTAATTTCAACATATATGGTAAAAACTCATCTTTTCAGCAATAGATAAAGGCTTAAAACAGTTTGGAAATGTTTTTCTTCGCGGAAGCTTTGCGTAAGAGCTAATAAAATATTTAAACTCAAGACAATATTTTGTGTCTGATTTACTTGAGAAAAGTAGCCGTGTAATAAGCTGGATAATGTACATCCATCTGGTTGTTATTGCAGAATAAACCCCTTCAGAGTGACCCCTCCGCTTCTTAAGTTGGGTCTCAAACATAAAAATTTGGGAGAAAAAACCCCCCACAACCATCCAAAAGCACGTCTTCTAGTACAAAATTTTAAAAAGCCTTTGTGGTTTTGGCTAGTCGTTTACAAAAACTACACTCTGACGCATTTCAGCATACAGCCTTCCTTATGCCGAGTTCAGACTAAACAATATCAACCACAATATCAACCCGATTTTGGCACGATCCGTTTGATGTAGGATGTTGTGGTGATTCGGCAATGGCCGCCGGGATGTAGAAATCGAAAATTTCATCTCGATAGTGTGTCATAGTGGACAACAACTGACGCCGCGTCTGTGGCGCTTCACGATGTCACGACAGAAAGACTAGCATGTTCTGTCACATCTGTATCTATAGGAGCACAGAAGCTCTTCCGTACACAGCTTTCAAACACGAGAGAGAGAGAGAGAGAGAGAGAGAGAGAGAGAGAGAGAAAGGTGATGGTATTGGTGCTGCTAGGTGGAATTATGCAATTAGGGAAAGATTCGTGGCGCTATGGCAACAATACTTCTGCCTTTATGATGTTTCCTCGAGTGACTTCACGACAGAGTGAAAAAGATACATTCTGACGAACGATAGCGTATGCGCTTCAGCAAACTGGTAACTACTGGAATTACATTAAGCTAACATTCTGCGTCTGTAGTTTGTTTACGCCGTTGTTTGCTGCGCAGTCACAAAAGCTTATCGTTTGCATGTGTTTTAAAGCATTGCGGTTTAAAAGCAGGTGATTTTAAACCTATGAATCACAATTATTTAGCAGTGAAAGAATTCATTGAGAGCTGTCAGAGACGTGCGACATGAGGTTCAGAGCGTGTGAGAACTGGAGTGCATTTTCCCGCCTAATAGGGCATGAACGGTTAAATACACATACCTGTGTCAAAGTGACATGTATTTGCAAGTAAACAGTAATTTGTGTCTTAAGTGAACATAAACAGATGAGAAAGAACAATGCATGAGTATAATGGATCCGTGCAGTCGGTCTTAAAGTGACAGCAACCACATTTACCTGCTTTCATTATTAATGCTAATCAAACAACAACAAAAAAGAAAGAGAAAAATCTCACTGCTTTCGACTGAATCACTTTTGTAATTTAAAAACTAAATGTATATTTAAAGGTGGGGTAGGTAAGTATGATCTAAAACACTTTTGTCCAAATTTGTTTAAACTGTCTTTATATGTCAATACATAATTAAAATTTAAGTACTCTGAAAAAGAGAGTATAAAAATCGAGTGACTCTAGACTTTTTAATCTGCAATAAACACCGCTCATTATTTTCGTTCGGGCCGAATCAAGTGATTGGCTTGGGCGCCTGTCACTCTCTCTCGCTACCATGACTACCACCGCTTTTGCTCAGGATCTGCCCACATGTGCGCACCCCAGTGTTGCCAAGTCGGGCTACTTCAAACAATGTGGCCGCGGGCTGTTTTTCATGTCCGCGGGTTGAAGCGACCCCAATTATGTGATGTTTTGCCCCGGGATTTGCAAATTTTAGCAGGCAGCCCTACCAAAAAGACACATATTTTACCCCCCAAACGCGATTTTTACCGGAGAAACACGATTGGGCTTGTTTTGAGTAGCAATTGGGCGGATTTTGTTGTGAAAACCTGGCAACCCTGGCGCACCCGATTGAGTTCAAGAGGCTGTATTTCTGCTGGACAGGTAATCTTTCATTTTGATTATACATTTTTTTGGTTTATGTTTTCATGAAGCATGTCTCACTAGCACACGTAGCTGCCTAATATAGCTAACATAACATTACTTAGCATAAAGTTACAATGTTATACACCTAGCGAGCCATTGGTAGAGATGATAAATACTCAATATGCTTAGCTCAAGTTGATCACTGTCGTGTTGAATTTCGCAAAATGTAACTTTAGATAACAAAATGCATGTGTAAAAGCTAGTACACCGCATCCAGGAACTTTTTTTTAGAGCTTTAGCTACTACCCTCTGTCTAAACTCTTCTACCATGTTCACCGGGAACTTTACCTGCACGTTTATTTCGGCCCTTGGTTTGTTTTTATATATACTCTACCAATGTTTTTATCTTGTATCTGTGTGTGTCGTAGACACTGTGTTGTGTGTGTATTTTGAACTTTACCAGTATCGTTATTCTAGCTTGATAGTGAGTACTAAAAGACATCTTATTTGTTTATATTCATAATGATAAAGTTAGATTTTTTATTACATGTGATTCTGACATGATGTCACTACATGCACTCCGCTCCTTCTTCTCCGCTAGTCTCAGGTAAATAATGCGTCAGCTGAGCTGTGCGTGGTCGGCGTGGCGCGTTCATGTGTTTTGGGGGCGTGGCTTTGGAAAGAGCCCAGAAGGGAGAAGGTGGAGTGAATGGAAATAATGAGCTGTCTTTAAAGGGTTAGTTCACCCAAAAATGAAAATTCTGTCATTAATTACTCACCCTCATGTCGTTGGACACCCGTAAGACCTCCGTTCATATTCGGAACACAAATGAAGATATTTTAGTTGAAAGCTGATGGCTGAGAAAGGCTTCACACAGGCCTCCATTGGCATTCAGTACATTGACACTTCCAAGATCCATGAAAGGCACTTAAAACGTCGTTACAAAGTCTATCTCACCACAGTGGCTCTACAATAATCATATAATGTGACGACAATAGTTTTTGTGCGCAAAAAAAAATCAAAATAACACCTTTATCCAACTTGTTCTCGACTTCCGTGTGTGCCTCCACGACGCATGCGCGAGAATATGACGTAGCGCCGGGGTTCGGGAATCGATGAAATACACACTTAAGCCCCATTTTGAGCACTACGCCGAGACCTAAAGCACGATCAATGTAGAATCCAACAGCTTAGACACGCGCGTCTTCCTCTGCTCGTAAACAAATCGCTTCTGGGTCATATGTCCGAACGCCGGATCTGCGTCATATTCTCGCGCATGCGTCGTGGAGGCACACACGGAAGTCGAGAACAAGTTGGATAAAGGTGTTATTTTGATTTTTTTTTGCGCACAAAAACTATTGTCGTCGCATTGTATGATTATTGTAGAGCCACTGTGGTGAGATAGACTTTGTAACGACGTTTTAAGTGCCTTTCATGGATCTTGGAAGTGTCAATGTACTGAATGCCAATGGAGGCCTGTGTGAAGCCTTTCTCAGCCATCAGCTTTCAACTAAAATATCTTCATTTGTGTTCCGAATATGAACGGAGGTCTTACGGGTGTCCAACGACATGAGGGTGAGTAATTAATGACAGAATTTTCATTTTTGGGTGAACTAACCCTTTAAAACAGTCGTGAGAGGTCTACAGACACTCAATTTTCATACTTTCTTTTTCTGAGTACTTACATTTTAATTAAGTATTGATATATAAAGAAAGTTTAAACAAATTTGGAAAAAAAGTTTTTTTAACCAAATCCTACCTACCCTACCTTTAATTGACACATAAAAGACTATGCCTTTTTTTTTAATACATTTTATGTAGTATTTCTAGTACTTAAAGTTTTCATTTGTGTCTGTTCTAATGTAGTTTGTTTTCTTTATCACTGTTTATTTGTCTACAGTAACCTTGAGTTTTTTAGGGCAGTATTAGTTTTTTTAATGATATTGAAAACGTTGATAAGAATTATGAAATTTCACTGGTATCAAAAATGTTGATATCATAAAAACCTTATTTAAGCATAAATAACTATATCGTGATATATATCGTTATTGTGAAATAAAATCATTATAACTCATGTCGTGATATAAGATTCTGGTCATATCGTCCATGCCTAAGAAGTACCTTGAATTTCTTTTCTAAATGTTATGTTTTTAAATGTTTTTGTAGGGATATTTGAAGAGCAGAGATGAGACATGCTTTGGTGCTTTAATACTTTACCTGCACTTTTGGCAGAATGGAAACCACAGATATGATGACACAGAGAATCAGGTTGAAGCTGATAAAGAACTTGTGTTCGGTGCAGTTGTCGGGTTTGGTGTAGTATAGATAAAACAGCACAATCGCAGCAAAGGCCAGGGCGTAATGCAGGATAGTGAAGAACAACAGACCTGTAGACATAGAAAATAGTCTCAGGTTTCTTTCTCGGAAAAAAGAGGATTGGGACACACCTCTTTGCAAGCCTATTGTGATGAACAGGATGTCTTACTGTGTATCTGCTCTCCACGTACCTGAGAACCAACATTTGTTGTTGCCCTCCTCAGCATTCCTCACCCACATCTCATTCCAGGAGTGGGCAAAGTCAATAAGGAGGATGAGCTGGATAAGGATGAACATGAAGGAGCCCACAATACCAAAGTAGAACCAAACTGTAATAAAAAAAGAAGAAAAGGAAACAGCTGGAAACAGCTGTGCTTGTGGAAAATGCATACATAATTCAGCCATGCATATGGAATAAAACATTTTTAAAAAAAATTCAACAACAGCAAAGGCTGTTGGAGCTGGACCCGAATATTGGTTTGGTTGGTTGGTATTTTTCAATTTTGGGATTTGAATAATCGTTGTTGGGGGTTTTTTCCGCACACCTGGCATCCCCCTTGAAACGGTTCTCATTCGCGCTTGAATATGTTTACACTATAAAATCTGGTGAAATACATTACTCTTTTTTCAATTATCTTATATAGCCTAGACGTTTTTAATAGGATGGACAGTTGAAGGAACCCAATCTTGTTACACTTAATAAATATATTAGCTTCTTCTTAGCCTACTAAGTGTTCCCTGCAACTGGAGTATTCTCTGTCTAGACAGAAGCGCATGCCTGAGCTTGTATTTTGGGTTAAGCTGCGTTGGTTTGACATTGTGGAAAATAGAATAATAGAAACAAAATGTATTAGCCTTTTTACCCGTTAGGGATGGAACCACGAGGCCATTTTCCTACTGGTTAATTGACGTGTTACAACACAGGTAATACCGGTATCACTGACCGTGGCTTTTAAATCACTAATTCTAAACCGAAAGTAAAATGCGCACGGCCACTCAGGCATTCATAACAGAGCAGAGCAAGTGTTTTCAATTAATTGAACTGAAAACGCGCCAGTGGACACGCACCGTAAATGCCAATTCGGGGGCGGGTTGCTTGAATGGTGGGTTCATTAGCCTATTATTCTTAATGAAAAACTCAACAACAAAACAGTACAATGACAAACTCCCTTAAATAGGGGCTTTTACATTTCGCTTTGAAAACTTCCGCGATCATCTTGTCAGTCAGCTCCTCACTCTCGTGATGAATAAAATCTGACTCCTGCTTTATTTGTGCTGCGACTCTTGTTCGGCTCACGCTGTATTAAACAGGCACGTTCAGTTTTTATTTGTAGCGTCTGTTCTCTAACTGAACTAAATTAATTTATTACTATATTAAAAAAAAAATCTAAACGACGGTGGGGGCGGTGCCACGGAGGGCAAGTGACATAACCTGAACACCGGCAACACCGACTATCGCAGCAAGCCTATTACGCGTTATTATCAATCTAAATTAATCTACTGCAAAATATATGAGCTTGTTACTGGGACGTAACAGACCTGTGTGTTTTGTATCACTAGTGCAGAGTCCGTTCTCAGAGCATATAAGCCCTGTCCCGCATGAGGTGCCGCTTTCGGCTCTTTATTAGAGAGAAGAATATGTTCAGCGCCCTCCCTCCAAAGCTTCGAATATTCGGAGGTGATTACTACCGAAGCTAAAAAAAAATGGTATTCAGACCAGCCCTAGATAGTTTTCAAAATATTTTCTTTTGTGTACTGCAGAAGATAAAAAGTCGTACAGATTACACACATGACAGTGAGCAAATGATGACAGAATTTTCCTTTTGTGGGTGAACTATCCTTTTAAACTATATTCATAACTAGGTTGCTTCTCTGAAGGGCCTGTATTTTCATACTCAAATTCACAATGAGGCATGCTAATGTCAAGATCGTGTTTTGGAAGTTACCCATGATCTCTGAACACAATGTTCTGCATCTTTAATTCCCCACCATGAGAATTCTGGCAAGACAGTAACAACGTGTTCCCACTGCTAATGTAATATGCTATGAAAAAATAACAACATCCTATTCTACTTTTAATACCCATCTTTTCCCATGCATCTCATAACATTCAAAATAGTCATTAAAAAGTAATTGACTTCTTCCCTGCCGAAAACCAGGCATTTTCCGCATCCCTTGAAATAGAGTCCTACGTTTTGACAATGGCTTCCCAGAATAGCATTATCATGAATATTGCTGCATTTAGAGCTTGACATCATTGTCATGTTGTCATTGTATTTCCCTTTGCGGATATATAAAAATGGAAAATGTTTCATTATGTGCTGTTAAAGGAATGTACCATCATGAAATGTGCCATCCGGGATGAAAAAGGCTCCGACAGTGATGCCAACTAGGATCAGAAACTTGAAGAACCAGAACCTGTCGACAAAATGTTTAAATTCATGTAGTAAATGATTACAAAAAACAATAGCATAATATAAGTAATGATCATAAAGCAAACGTCAGGCTCACCCGTTCTGAACAGCAGCACGAGGGTCTTTGCTGCTTTTTACACGAATCATGATTGCAAAAAAAAGGAAAAAGAAGCACGCCATAGCAAAGCACATGCGGTAGACTGATTTGTAGCCGACAATCACGTCACAGTTAACATGGTTCTCGATCCCTGGTATTGTGGTCCCCCCTTGACAAAAGCCAGGTATCTGAAGAGACATTAAAATCAACACAATGCACTTAAAGCACACGTGAAGTGAATGCGCACCGATGGTGAGCCCACCTTGCGGAGCTGCGTCTCCATGCCCGGCAAGATCATGATTACAGACACCAGTGTCCCCAGCAGGAGGAAGAAAGAGAAGATCAGCCGGGTGACGGTGGAGTTGTTGGAAGAAGGACAGCAGCCACAGAGCAGACATGGAGCCGAGCCACACAAACATGAGGCCTGTAACACGGAAGGAGTAAAAGAAAGAGCAGTTAACATGGGGTAGCATTTATTGATTAATTGCCAGAGTTCACAAAGAATCTGCAATACATTAGAACTTGTAATATACAGTGTGCAGAAAAAAAATTCTAACTAGAACAAGGATGTATTGTACAAAGTATCTACAAAGTGCACATACACTACACTATCATTAAAAAGTTTGGGATCTGTGAGTTATGTTTTATGTAAATGTTTAAAAAAGTCTCTCTGCATTTATGTGATAAAAAATATATAGTAAAAACAGTCATATTTTGAAATATGATTACAATTTAAAATAACTGTTTTAAAATAAAATGTAATTTAGTCCTGTGATGCAAAGCTGAATTTTCCACATCATTACTCCAGTCCTCAGTGTCACATGATCCTTCAGAAATTATTAAAATATGATGATTGGTGCTCAAGAAACATTTTTTACTATTATCAATGTTGAAAACAGTTGTGCTGCTTAATATTTATGTGTAAACTGTGATCCATTTATTAGAATAGAAAGTTCAAAAGAACAGAATTTATTAGAAACTATATTTTTGACATTATAAATGTCTTCACCGTCAATTTTGATCAATTTAATATATTCTTGCTGAATAAAACTACTGACCCCCAACTTTAGAACGGAAGTGTACATGAGTAAATGTGAGCTGACCTTTATCAAAACATGGCATATATGGATTAAAGGGGTCATAGAATGACATTTTTGTACAAGTTAATATGATTCTTTAGTGTCTAAATGAAAAGTTTGTAATATACTTTAATTAAAAATTCTCATTAGTATTGTAAGAAAACACTCATTTTATCTGGTCAAAACCAACTCAGTTTTCAGCAAGTCATTTCAGTGTATGTGACTTTAAATGATAATGAGCTTTGCTCACCCCGCCCCCTCTGCTCTGTGGGGCGTTCGGTTCGACCCGACACAACACCACAACACACGTGGAGTGTTGCCTTGACAACATTTGAGGGTATATTTTCGAGAAATAATGGCAACGGGAGTATCTGAGGACACATCTGAGCAACCTTATCAATTTGAACCGGAGTCGGACCAGGAACAGATGACAAACCCATCGAAGTTCGAACAGTTTCTGACGTTCGACGTTTCTGAATGGTTGGTTAACGTCATGTCACTTTGATCTATCTTTGTACTGGCAGAGTAGCGTAGTTGCTTTGTGTTTACTGATGTATACGTTAGTTCATTGACAGATTGATGTTATGTTATAAGATTTTTTTTTTACATTACTTCTTAATCAGTAACAGACACCGTTATAAACCATGTACAAAAGTAAGCTTAGTGTAGTGTTACCACGTTAACTTTATCACCCGAGTACACAGTTTGTAATAACAAACATAACGCGTTGTTCATTATAAACTTGGGATTATGAATTATATTGAGAACGTCATACACAGAAAGCATGCTGTAATGTAACTTACTTACCCTGTAAACTTTAGCCTCATTCATCGTGAAGCGTGCAAGCGATTTGCAAAGATTAATATAAAGGTTAATAAAACACAACACCACAATCGCTTAGACGCCATTCTGCTCCAGCGTATCAACAATGGCGGACGGATGACAGTTCGCTCAGGGCGGGTCTGTGTTGAAACGCTGCTGTCAATCAACAATCGTAGGGGGGGCGTCCACCGTGTAACGTCACACGATCAGACGGCTCGATTTGAGACAGGGGAAAATATATAAGGATATTAAAAAAAAACACTGGATGTATTTTTATCATTATAGGATGGTTGTGTACAGGCACTGCCAACACACATTTCCGTATAATCAACTTGTAAAAGTGCATGTACCATTCTATGACCCCTTTAATAAAACTTTTATTTTGTCTGAAAAAAATATTCTGTGTAAACTTATAGGGTGTGCATATCTGAAACATGTATAAGGGTGAATGACATGAGGTGCATATGTTTGTGTGTCCAAGTGCATTATTTCCTAACATTTTATTCTATAAAATCTATTTAGTTTGAATTGACTTTCAGTACATTCAATAATAAATATGCAAGGTGGCAAATACTTTGCCATAATTTTATGTTTGAAACCATTCATAAACAAAATGTATAAATATCAGTAGTTTTAAAGCTGTTGAGAATTTAAAAACTTTTGTCCAACAATTTGTATACACTTCAAATATCATAATTGCATCACTTGCCATGGTAATAACAGTAATCATTATAACGCAGCATCCAGAGGACCCCAACTGATCTTTGTGGCAGAATGAAAATGTTTGCAGATCTCTCTCAAATACTGATAAAAATAGCTACTTTCAAGTATGGATAGGTTGGAATATTTTCCATTACAGGTGGTACAACCAATGTAAAACTAGGAAAATGCTATTTTATCATTTCTTTATTGTATTTAAAAATTCTATGCATGTACTTGTTAGCATAGGCAAAAGCTAATACACAAATCCACACATCCACACACCAGTTTATGGTGGAGAGGAGACAGAGTGATGAAGCCAATCAGTATATGGGGATTATTAGGAGGCCATGATGGACAGAGGCCAATGGGAAAATTTGGTCAAGAGGCTGGGGTTACACCCCTACTCTATTTCCGAAGGACATCCTGGGATTTTTAATGACCACAGAGAGTCAGGACCTCGTTTTAACGTCTCATCTGAAGGACGGTGCTTCTTACAGTATAGTGTCCCCATCAGGACCCACACAGACCACAGGGTGAGCACCCCCTGCTGGTCTCACTAACACCTCTACCAGCAGCTACCTAGTTTTCCCAGGAGGTCTAACATCCAGGTACTGACCAGGCTCAGCCCTGCTTAGCTTCAGTGGGAAACCAGTCTTGGGCTACAAGGGTGATATGGCTGCTATATGAAACAAAAAACATTATTTAAGCTAAATAAATAATAAATTGTGAAAGAATGGTTAGGAGGGAGCATCAATGTTGTGATGTTATTTATTTCCTTCAAGAGCAATGAATTTAAGGTCTGGACTCAGAAGTGCCAATTCATATGTGAAAATGATTCTTCATGCTCCCTCCCAACCATTCTTTCATTATTTGAGCCTGATGAATCTTGACATTGTCATCCTGGAATATAGCCATGATGTGTCTTCTTATATGGTTGTTTAAGAAATGAAAAGCTACACTCTCCATCAATTAGGGTTAGAAGAACTGTTGCCAAACATAATCACTGCAATAATGATCCAATCATTGACTTCTTTAAACACATTGTTCCTGACGCAAATACATTTAAAAAAAAACAAAAAAGAAAAACATTTTTAAATAAAAAATTAAAGCTTTTTTGTCATTGACCCATAATAAAAATGTCAATGTTTGTTTGAATGATTTTTAAATTCTTTGAGTCTGTTTGAATAATTCCTTTAGTGAATCAGGCAGCTGAAAAAACAATTCACATAGCATGTGCAAATAAACACTTTATTCTAAGTGAATTCCCCCCGTGACAGTATGAAAGTCTGAAGCATTTTATAAAATGAATTTTACTCTATTGAGGCAGGAAACAGTTGGGAAATCATTGCCATTCCACATGACTGTTGCTCATGCTAGGAGTGGTTGATCGGCTGAACACCAACTCCCCAAGCACAATTATAAAAAACAACATAACTGCCACTCATTTCTATTTCATAAAAAACACCTGTAGACTGAACTGGAATACTGTATTGAGGACAGATATGAAAAGGTGTGTCTTACTGGCACGAATAATAAGTGTCAAATGAAAACAGTACTTTTTTCCAAACATTATAGCCCATTCCTAACCATAATGTAAACTGTTGGGAATATTGTTTGGCTGTACTTAGAGCAGATTTGGCTGTCATGCAGTGTGTACTGTACCAACAAGCAGTAGAATGTAGTGAAATAATCATTTACAGAAAGTGGGTCATTTACAGAAAGTAGTATTGTATAGTAATACAAAGTTCAATCCATAAAATTTCTGAATCTGAAGAGGTGTATTTTGGAACAATCAGGATCAAAACCCTGATCCTAAAACCAGCAGATGAAAGTATGTCAGCCAGGTAACATGTTTCAAGAAATATCTCTGTCATATCTACAGATCATAGGTCATCTAATTCCCCCCCCCAATTACCATTAATAAAGGTTCCAATGATGATGGAAATTCAATATGAACAAATATTTTATGTACAGTATAGATACTACCTTGTTTAACTTATTTATTAGATCTTTTTGTATTTATAACCACATTTCCGTTGACATTTGTATTTTAGCTATATCTTAGAGGTAAACAGATCAGCTTCACTTTAATAGGTTTAATTATTAATTATTAGTAAGTTTCAATTCTTTGAATCTGAGGCGTTGAACACTGTAAACCTGTATAACCTGTAAGTTACTATTATGAGCAAATCATATCAAATAAAACACATCGAAACTAACGTTACAAGAAGACTATATCCCCCCCAAATGGTTCAATTAATCATACACTGTTATTTGTTATGAAGCCATGGATCTGATATAATGCAAATATACACACTTCCGTGTGTGTGCAGTTGTTTGCCAGTAAAAAGCTCTCCGAAACGACACATTTTCTATTTAACGTTAAATACGGGCGTCCATTACGTTCATTTTTATCAGTAAGTTAGGTTTTCTTATTTAACGTTATATGTTTCTGTATTTTCTGTTCAGATAACGAATTAGCGACGCTGTCAAGTGGCAGCTCATTTAGCCAAACCATGGGAAATTAAACAGAATAATACTTACACAGCTCGCAAGAGAGCACAACGCCATACAGGCTCCCATTTTGTATTAAAAAATAAACAACTCCAAACCGTCAGAGGATGAATTGACAGTCAATTACTGTATGACGTGCTTCTCTTATTTCCGTCAGATGATTCCGGTGGTATTTGAAGCTAACTATTGTAACGGGCAACTCGTGATATTTCACAATAAAGGTTCCTCTTCTTTATATACATTTTTAAAATTGGGATTCTTAATTGCTGAAGTAGTTTGATGATACATAATTCCAGGCTTTTAAATAATAATAAAAAAATCTATATTTTTTCTATAAAGTAGGCCCTACTACACATGATATGTTTCCAGTTCTCTTATAAACTCAATTTTATTTTTATATGCTTCAGTGTGGTGTTAAATGATTATGTAGTGGTATGTTTATTGTATCTAAACTTAGTATCCATCATGTTTTTTTTTGTGTGTTTTTTTTTTTTACACATGCAAACTAGTAATATGTACTCTATATTATTACATTTAGTCGATTTAGTCCTGCCACATGTAAATTAAGAAATTAATTAAATTACAATGTATATTATAATGTATTTTTCAAATCCTATGCTGCTGTGAAAAACCATAAATACACAGCCTATAATAAAGCATTATAAAATAAATTGATTTCTTATTTATATTAATGTGAAGTGACGTGTTATATAGCTGTAGTGTAACTTTTATTTTGAAACGTGAGCTCAGCAAAGGCGTTGATTATTTCAAAGTCTGTATTTGAGGTATTTGATAAGAGCAATTGAATGTATGATGTTGATATTTAAATTAATTTGATCATATACAATGCTTTAAGCTTCCTTAAATTACATTGATGATATCTGTACAAAAGGGATAACAATTTTGATTAATTAGGTCAGATATTTCACAAACCACCTGTGTTACTGTTACTGCAGTGGACATTGAAGTGAAAATGGTATTGGATTTATGAGTGTGTAACTGGATGAATTTAGATAAGGATTTCAGATCTTAGGGCATACAGAGAATCTGAGAATATCAGCAATTGTGTGAAGCATAACAGTGCTCATAATTGCTTTGCATTAATCCTGGTATTATTGCATAATTATGAGTACTAATAACAACTTATTAGCCATAGAACTCATACAGTTTTGTGGTGCCAGGGTGAATATCTATGATTTTTCTTCTTCTTCTATGAGTGTTTATTAGAGCCACAAGAATGTTTATATGTTAGATAGATTTCACTCTTACTGATTAAATAGCTTAGGTTACAAACTTTAATTAAGTAACACATTTCAAAATCTGACTGAAAATTCAACAAGACATTTGAGTATCCATAGGGAATGGTTCTGACATTTTAAGCTGATTTAAAAAAAAAAAAAAAAAATCTTTTATTGCAGTGGTGTGCTGGGGGCCCACCTCTCTGACTTGTTGAACCAACCTAATCCAATTTAATAAAACACATATATACTAAATAATAAACAGCAACCAGAAAATCTTTATTTTGTCATGTTTAATGCCATGTTTATGTGAAATTACAACGATTTTATTCAGAATTCTTTCACGCTGCAGTGTACCGTCTCCCCCACGAATAATGAATGGTATCGCCCTCTTTGCCGCTGTCAATCCATTGAAATCACGATCCCAAACGGGAGCCGAGATGGTGTCAAACCTTAGGACTGGGGCAGGTGCTTTCAAAACACACCGTCTCCCGTGGAAAAAGGTGCATTAGTTCATCATTACCGTGAACATTAGCATCAGTCAGGGACTGTGGATATCTGTCTGCACCGCTGGTAAGTTCTCGTCTTCTTCCTTTGCTACCTTGAGCTCGGCATGAGCTTAATCTTCAATCACAGTGTATGAAATGTTGTCATTATTAAGGTGAAACATGGACATGCTATCCAAAGGCTTTGCATTAACGACCACTTGCAATGAAATACATCCAAGATAGATACAAGTATAATGACATATCGGGAGAAATGAGAATGGACACCCCTTTTGTTGACTAAGGATAATAATTTATATGAAAATGCTATATGAAAGCACTCATTTGATGATTTTCTGTAAAACTGTTGAATTGCGATATGTGAAGGTGACAGAGCAGATGTGAGGCATCAGGGGATGTGTGTGCAACAGAAACGTTTATAGCCTACATGTTGTACACCCATGGGCTCTTACTGCTGTCAGATCAATTTCAGCTGTAACCCAGTGCAACTTTAATATATTTACTGTAAAAACTAAAATATAAAAACCTGCTAACTATTACTTACCCTACCATATGCCTAAATTATTTTGCTGCTGCAAAATTTTGTACAAATGTTTAGAAGTAAAAAGTATGGCTTACCTTATAATTTAGTAGAACATTTAACAGAGCAATATATACAGTACACATTTTCTGTTAAAAATCCCATAATCCCCTGCTTAAACATTTGTCAAAAAATTATAAAATAATAAGGTAGTACATCATAATAAAATATTAAACAACGTGTGTTGTTTAATATTTTATTATGATGTGCCACGCCACCGTATTATTTTATTATCGTGTGTTAATGGTGTTTTGTGTTCCTGGGTAACACTGTGCTCTGTTTTTATTTGATTGTTGGCTATATAGGCCCTTTTTGAACTTTAAATCATCATGTGGCACTTTTCACTTGCTTCATCATACATTTTTACAATAACAAACATATTGTAGTAGTTTGAAGGGTTGTATATCAGAATTTACATTAACTACAGTTAGAAACTATAAAATATACAGACAGTATACTGAAAATCGCTGCCTCCGCTGACAATATATGGCAAAAGGAAGATCAAGTATTGTCTGAATCCAATATTCGCGCATCATCCTGTTTACTCAGATGCTTTCATATGGTCAGATTTTGAAGGCAGCGTACTGTATAGGCCTATGCATGATATCTGCAATCCTGTGCTTGCACTTCAGAGGAATGGAGCAGCTGAAGGAAGTAAACTTTCAAACTGTTTTCCATTGTTTAATTTTTTTAATTTTTTATTTATGATTATCTGTTGATAATCTATTTCTAGCAAGACATTTGCCTGATTATTTCCAAAGCTCATATGAATTTGTTCCAGATCATTAGACGTTATGGTGCCTTGGAAGGGAAACCAGTATCATATGGACGTATCTTCATACACTGCCTGAGAAATCTTTGCGTGGCAGTGAGGCAACAAGGCTTTAGGATACACACAGACACACACACACACACACACACACACACACACACACACACACACACACACACACACACACACACACACACACACACACACACACACACACACACACACACACACACACACACACACACACACACACACACACACACACACAGTCAAAGCAAAAATTATTCAGACACCAGATATATTTTTTTACTAGTGGGTGCAGGGCACTATAGTTAATTTATGTAAGTGAGGATTGAAAAATAAAGTAAACCGTGATGTATTACACAAAAAAAGTCTTCATACAGTGGGCTACCAGTAAAATTGATAAAAATTTGGTACCAAAATTATTCAGACACTTTGACCTGACCATGTTTTTTCTTTAATTGCTAATGCAACCTTTTACACCACATACTGAACAAAATGAAGCATTGCTTGGTCATTGGTTGACTTAAATTGGTATTATCTAATTGTGTAGAACTACATAATTTAACAGATTGGTTGATTGAAATCCATTACATACCTTTCTATCAAAGTTATCTGACATTATCAGGATGAATTTGTTCTGACACAGTTTAACTCTGAGTTCTTGTAATATTGTACTACCATTTTCTAAGCTATAGCAAATAAACCGTGATGTGAGAAAATGTTGATGGTGTCTGAATAAATTTTGGTTTGACTGTATACATACAGGACATACATGACATCATCTCCTCCAGTTTAGCTCTGATTCAGGTCCTCACTCCGTTAGGGTTAAAATCAACTTTCTAAAATGAAGGAATTTTAAATAAAATATAAAACTCATGGTTAAGAAGCAAAAGAAGAATCGATCATCTTGAGAATGATCATGGACTGTTCTTAAGATCACTCTTGTCTCGTCCCGTGTTGTTGTCCGAGGATTGCCCTGATGCAATGTCCAAATGTGTGCCGTCCAGTTTGATAGACGGTATGAGGTCATCCCCAAAGTGTTCTGGAGTTGTCCAGTCTGAATGCTCCGAGAAGTGAAGTGAACCCTGCGGTCCACCTCTATTTGTTTATATAGCCTGTCATATAAAGTCTGTCACTTCCCCTGCGTCTTATGCAACACTCTCTCTTGGACTCTTGTTGATATTTTGCTTTTCTGTGGATATAGAACAATCACGAAATGAGATCTGTCAGCAGAATATAATATCAGTAATCTGGGTGCACCGTGTCTCTTTTAACAGAATTAGGTTTTCAATGTGAAGGTCGTTGCTTTGGGCTTCCAGCTGTTGTGTGACCGATCATGTGAGTCTAATAGAAAAACAAACACATCAATCAAAAAGTGCATATCACAGTCTACAGTGTGCCATGTTTAGCATGTGCATATCGCAGTCTACAGTGTGCTGTGTTTAACATACAGCAGGTTAGATTAGGGCTGTTCGATTATGGAAAAAATCATAATCACGATTATTTTGGTCAATATTGAAATCACGATTATGTAACACGATTATTTCACATGATTTTGGGAATGTGTTGTATTTATTAAAAATACACCTTTCAACAATTCAATTGAAATTGTAACATTTGTTGTACTTTTTGAACTATTAAAATAAATATAACATATATTCAAATCAAAGTATAAAAGTATTCACGTAAAAATGATAACCACAAATAAATAAGATCAACAATATGGTTCGGCTAGATATGCTTTTCAGGTACGTCTAA
Source organism: Gobio gobio (assembly GCF_949357685.1). Taxonomy (NCBI): domain Eukaryota; kingdom Metazoa; phylum Chordata; class Actinopteri; order Cypriniformes; family Gobionidae; genus Gobio; species Gobio gobio. Next base: position 39,558,132 of record NC_137108.1, on the reverse strand, counting down.
CATTAGTTTTCAGGTACAGAAATGTATCAAATGTAAAATAACATTGCATATTTGAGTGCATAAATTAAAGATGAATCCTATTAAACTTACAAAAGCTATTCAATCCGGATCGGATATGCGTCGTCTTTATCGACTGTATAAAGTTCACTTAAGGCATATACAGACTATGTCTGCTAGGATACTCATCAAGATGGACATGTTGACATACGTTTTGTGTGAGTTTGTCCGTTCAAGAGCAAGACTTAAAAGAGAACTCAATATTTGCGCGCTGAGAGACGTGTGCGCGCTCTCGGATGAGCGCACAGAGACACATTTTCTCACTGCGCGCGGCTTCTCATTCGCGTCTTCTGGCACTAAACCCGGGTGACGACGGTGAAAACGACTGGTCATATTCAAACATACGGCAGCACTCGCATGCATTGAACAAAGTTTACAAAGAGAGAATTATTTGAGAAATTTGAGGGAAAAAAAGGACGTTTACACGGCACCCCTGCTCTCGTCAATTTTTGTTTCTTTATTAGATTTTCATAGGTCACTCTGTGTTTAATTTTCAAGTGGTTAAACAAATTCGTGGTGTTCCCTTGCGTAGCATACACTACCATGTAGAAAATCTTGCCTTCGCATGTTTCTGCTCGTCGTCTGATTCCTCAAAGCCAAACTGTTCCCAGACAACGGAGTTGGTTTTGCCTTTTTTGCTCACCAAACGCTGCTGTAACTGCCCTCCTTCTGCCATCTTTACTCGCGCCGAGTTTTTAAATTCCAGCGGATGATATGCACACGAGTCACGAGACTCACGAACTGAGAGAGATTGTGGCTTCGGGAGGGGCGGATGAACGCGTGCGCGTTTCATTCAGAACGCAAGACAAAATAAGAGTGTTCTTGCAAAACTGAACATGGCAAAATAATCGTTTTTTCTCGATTGTACTATTTTGGTGATCGTTGGGAGGCAAAATCGAAATCGAAATCGAAATTCGATTAATTGCACAGCCCTAGGTTAGATTATGTTTTCCAAACACAGATTGTGTCTTGCTTTTATTTGGCTATTTGTGTGAGAAAGCAAACAGGTGCAGATGGTATAATTTTGCAGAAGCTGCTCAAAATAACCCATTATTTTAGTTCTTCACAGATTCATCTTTAAGCAAAATCATGTTGTCAGAGACAGGTTAAACTTTGGTAAAATAGTAATTAGTGATGCACCAATCATGATTTTACATGGCCGATTCCAATTTTTTTCAAGAAAACTGGCCGATTCCGATACCGATTTCCGAATTTTTTTTTTTTTTTTTTACACAATAAAATAATGAAAGTATACATGAATAAGATGTTTATTTGGTATTTAACAGGCTAAATTGGCTTTTGGCTAATGAAAAAAGGTCCGCAATCTGAAATTAACAGGAAATTGAATTGGAAATGAAAAGGCTGAAAGGTGAAATTAAAGGCAACAACTGCATATTCTGCAATCCAGACAAAGATGTTACTTAAATCAGCATTTGTTTTCAAATTCAGTGTAAAGAAAAAAAGTCTTTACCCGTGAAATTAAATAAAACCAAAGTATATAATTGTTCCAAAATGTTAAATCAAATAATGTTTAGTGCAACGAAAAAAACTACGATGCTACAGCAGGTGCTTTTTAAATCAAATTAAGTGAATGTAATTTTAAGGTAAAATAAAAGGTAACACATTAGAATAATGTCATTAGTTAACATTAGTTAATGTATTAACTAACATGAACTAACCATGAGCAGTACATTTGTTACTGTATTTGTTCATCTTTGTTAACGTTAGTTAATATAAACATCACAGTGCATTAACTAATGTTTACAAGATTTTAATAATGCATTAGTAAATGTTGAAATTAACATTAACAAAGATTAATAAACGCTTTATAAGTGCAGTTCATTATTAGTTAATGTTAACTAATGAAGTTACTAATGTTAACTATGACCATTATTCTAAAGTGTTACCAAATAAAAATGATCATCCTATAGGCTACAGAACTGATAGTATTTCATTTCAAAAGTGCATGCATGTTCTTCTTTAGGCTAAGAAAAAAAGTATTTCGGCTTTTTCACAAGTTAGTCTGTTTCGTTCTCATCCGATCCAACACGTGAGAAGCTGAGCTGAACAAACGCTTGTGCAGGCGGAGAGTTAAGCTCGCGCAGGAAAGCGGCTCTTCATTCCCTTCAGCGTATCTCGTCTCTTCCCTCATTTCTCCAGTTTCCGTTTGTAACACGCAAGTGACATGTTCGCGAATGATTGCAATATAGGCGTATGTTTACGCGGGCGCACTTCCGGAAAAATCGGCAGAAAAAAACAAAGAAAACCGGTTGCCGATCGCGCGCCAGAAGCAAAAACCGGCCAGTTCCGGTTTTTGGCCGGTCAACCGGTGCATCCCTAATAGTAATCACAGGAGTTCATATTTCTAGATTGGGTCTTAGTTATGAAGCAAAAGCCATCGTTGTCAAAAACTTTTGCAATACAATATATATATTTTTTCTAGTGCTGTGAAACGATTAATCACGATTAATCGCGATTAATCGCATCCAAAAAAAGTTTGTGTTTACATAATATATGTGTGTGTACTGTGTATAATTATTATGTGTATATATAAATACACACACATCATGCATATATATATATATATATATATATATATATATATATATATATATATATATATATATATATATATATATATATATATATATATATATATATATATATATATATAGTATACATGCAAATATTTCTTAAATGTATATATATGAATGAGTTTGTGTGTGTATATATATATATATATATATATATATATATATATATATATATATATATATATATATGTACATAATAATTATACACAGTACAAGTACACACACATATATTATGTAAACACAAACTTTTATTTTGGATGCGATTAATTGCGATTAATCGATTTTACATTTTTCTAGTAAAACGCATTTAATGTTGTTTCACTTTTCAAGATTAAATATATTTTTATTTTGGTAACTTCCATGACTAATTTTAGTTACACTGAAAAAAAAAATTTTTTTTAAAAAAAATTAATTTTAAAGAAAAATTTATACTTTTATTCAGCAAGGACACAATCGGCCAAAAGTATTTTTGAGTTTTTTTTTTATTTTTTACTTTTATTCATCAAAGAATCCTGAAAAAAAAAGAATCACAGTTTTCAACTTTCCCATGACAGGAATATATTTTTCTTTTGTAAAAAATAATAATAATAATAATTAAAATATTTTTTTTTATAATTTGACCATTTGTTTTATTAAAAAAATCTGTTCTTGCATTGCTTCAACTTTTAATCAAGAATGGACTACACATCTGAACTTTGAACATTGCTTGTCCCAGCTTTGTTTATCCACACACTTGCTGCAACCGTAAGATAACATGATTGCCATCTACTTGGCATTGATCATACAAAAGTGTGTTTGTATTCAAATGTGAGGTATTGGTAATTAAGAGACAGTGCTCTTTGAATCTTCATCTTTAAGGCAATGACATCTGATTTAGTTTAAGATCTGTGGTTAAGCAAGTGTGGACAAAGAAGAAGTTGAAATAAATGGGGGGTTTAAATAAATGATAATAAATAAGGAGTATAGCTGGGAGTGCAGTGGATCCACTCCAGTGCTGTCTCTCATCCGTAATCCTCCAGCTTCATACAATATGGATTATAAAGCTACAGCTAGTCAGGCAGCCTGCCATGAGAGAGACAAACAGAATGAGAGCGGAAGTGATGCTGTCTTTAGTTAGCCTGTGCTTTTACCAGTGAATAGTGTTTAATAGCCTGAGAAGAGTTCTTGAGAACTCAGTCCCCGGCTGAGAGAGCCTTGAATAATCCTTTTTATATTTTATAGCATTAGTAGACATTTCTGGGGTATTTGTGGGCCGTTGCCATGGTCTTGCCATTTGGTTGCTAAGTTGTTTTCGGTGGTTGCTAGGTAGTTTCTCACGCTGCGTCCGAAAACGAATACTTCCCTACTATATAGTATGCCAAAAACAGTACGCCAACAGAGTAACATAACATGTCCAAATACATAGTATTCGAAAAACAGTAGGCAAAAAGTCCCTGGATGACCTAATACTTCCGCCCAAGATTCTGAAGTGTGCATTCGATGGACACTTTACTATCCCATGAGGCCACGGGAGAGGATTTATGAATGGCAGTGAAGCACACAACTGACGCTGGTAGGTCATGTGACAGAAACAACATGGCGGATGTAGTACATAGCCTACGGATTTCGTTTAGAGGTCGACCGATTCATCAGAACAATCGTTATCTGCAAAAATCCATGCTGAAAGTTTTTCCGGGTTGCTGAAGCGGCTGAGAAGTGCTGTCATCATACAGTACGAGAGTGGCCTCTAGAGGCGGAATCACTGATGCCTCGTGCTGTTTGTTTTGACGTGAGGCTTCACACTGCACAGAGAGCACTGACACTTCAGATGCGTATTCAAAACTCTGACGGTATAACGGTATGAATACAGAACACTATAGATAGTACATGTTGTCATATCTTGTCATAAGTAATTCATTTGCTGATGACGGAAAAACCACATGATTTGGAGGCATGAGTTCCCAACTACAAACTCCCAACTACAAGCACACACAAAAAAGGTGTAGAAACTATTTTTACACAAAGAGAATTACAAAGAAACAGCAAGTAACGCATTGTATTAAATGTTGAATAATACCATTTCATTGAATAAAAAAATGAAATAAAATTTTCTTTTAAAACGTACTCCAGCAAATTAGGGTACGTTTACACGACAGTAATGTACTAAAAACGGTTTTCCTTTGACAACATTGTCAAAACGTCACCCATTCACACAGATCCGTGAAAACGATTAAATTGCTGTATTTTTCATGCCTGCCTGTTGTTGGCGAATCGATGTTACTTAGTAAAGAAACACTACGCACTTATAGGGCCCCATTTTAACGATCTGAGTGCATGCGTGGGTGCAATTATGGCGCGTCCGAATACACTTTTGCTAGTTTAATGATGAAAAAACTAGCGCCCCAGGCGCATGGTCTAAAAGGGGTTGTACCTAGTCTCTTAATAAATCATTGGTGAAACATGCAACAAACCAATCCGAGTCTCATCTCCCATTCCCTTTAAAAGCCAATTGCGCTTGCACCATAGCGGATTCGCTATTTGCGAATGTAAAATGCAATATCACGTAAAACATTTGCGAATAAAGCACCGTTTCCATCCAGTGAGTCAAAGAGAACAATCGTCACTTCCTGATAAACTGCCGCTAAAAAATCACTAAGAAACATAGGAGAAGCCACCATATATAATAATTTTCGTATATAATAAATTATCTGCGTCTCAGAGAAACTTGTGCGTCTCAATAAACTTGTTGTCATGCTTTCAGAGGCAGATGCTGCTGTTTGGGAACGCAGTCATGTAAGACAGGAGGGAAATATACCGAGCATCTTTGACAACAGACTTCTGAGTGACCAAAACGGCAAGATTTTTCCACTGGTTAGTACATTTATGCTGTAACATCGCGAAAGTCACATGATATTTTTTATGCACATCAAGGAATTTATTCAATAATGCATTTCCATCGTAGTTTATGCGCATGTTTTTGTATCAGATAGAAAATGTATCCGACTCAAACAAGCGCATACGGTTTTTTATGTGCATTTTTAGAATTGATGCGCATCTTGGCGTTTCCATTCAGCATTTTTTAATGCGGTATCCCAAAATGCGCATAAAAATAGGTGGATGGAAACATTGCTATTTACTCCATTGCTCTGATTGGTTGTAGGTCTATCCAACTGAGTGCAGATGGATTTTTGCCCCATAATCACAGCCCAATGGAGCAGTATCAAACTCATATTCTGTCTAGAATCTGAGTATGACGACTTCAGGCTAGTAAAGTAAATTACCCCTTAGAAAAATCATTTTTAACTGTGTATAAACGATAACTGTAATGCTCAGAGGATAAAGGTTCAATATAAACAAAATGACGTTTTTACACTGCAATAAACACTTGAATCATGCCATCAAAACAAAGTGTGACGTTTTATGTCTGCTATCGTAAAGATATGTTATCTTTGCTGATATGTTTCATTGAAAATATCTGCATTAAAGATACATAAAATATGTAGTTCCTGTTCACTATGGCCTTGGCTTGGGTGTCAATGATTTACAGCACTTATATATACACACTGATTTATTAGTCTGTTTTTTTGGAAGTTGCTTTGACCGTGTGTAAAACTGAGTGTGAGAATGTGGACCAGATATTATGAGCTTTTTGAATCGTCCTTGGTGGATGGTCCAAAGATGCACTTTTCACTATACTGTATTTAAGACATATGCGAGTACATGCATGTGGTCATGTCTTCACATATGTGAGTAGTAGATATACACACAGAGACTGGGATCACATGGACAAATAGCTAACTTGTATCTTGCAACAGCTGTGCCAAAAGAAAAAGTGCATCTCAGCACTGTTTGTCAGAAGAGATTACCTGTTGCTATGCAATATAGGTGATCCATCTTGTTGCCTAGGCAACTGCTTCCTGACTGAGAGAGAATAGAGAGTGATTTGGGAAGGCTTTGCGTTCTGTAGAGTGGCCTATTTGTGCTTGTGAAAGACGAGCCTTGGGCCACGATGGAACTGTCGAGATGGGTCAAGCATAAAAATGTTTGCTTATATAATTCTGTTGTTCGTCCTGTGGGCGAGAAACTATTTCTGGGGTGCCACCTCCATCTAGTGGTCAGAAAAGATTTGTGCATGTGCTTTATTCAGATAATCATCTGTTGTTCAAATTGTACTGTTTGCAAGCCTCATGTCAGCACTGTCTTTTCTTTAGCGATGACCGAAGTGGAGCCGGTGTTGGATTTTGCCTCATCGGGCCGCTCTGGTCGCCGTAATGCACTGCCCGACATCCTGGGCTCCCCTGTTGGAGTCCCTCCTGATCTGCCTCTTAAACTGGCAGAACTATCCCTCACAGGTAACTCTTTTATACTTTGGATTTTGTTTAATATAATTACACTGAACAAAATTATAAACGCAACACTTTTGTTTTTGCCCCCATTTTTCATGAGCTGAACTCAAAGATCTAAAACTTTTTCTATGTACACAAAAGGCCTATTTCTCTCAAATATTGTTCACAAATCTGTCTAAATCTGTGTTAGTGAGCACTTCTTCTTTGCCGAGATAATCCATCCACCTCACTATTATAAATATTATAACATAATATATTATAATATTTTATATATTTATTTATATACACTATATTGCCAAAAGTTTTGGGACTTTCTGTTGACCTTTTAGAAGCGCATTTGTGAGGTCAGGTTCTGATGCTGGACGAGAAGGCCTGGCTCGCAGTCTCTGCTCTAATTCATCCCAAAGGTGTTCTATCAGGTTGAGGTCAGGACTCTGTGCAGGCCAGTCAAGTTCCTCCACACCAAACTCGCTCATCCTTGTCTTTATGGACCTTGCTTTGTGCACTGGTGCGCAGTCATGTTGGAACAGGAAGGGGCCATGCTGCACATGCTGAGGCACATGCTGAGGTGCACAGTGTGCAGAAGTCGCCAACTTTCTGCAGAATCGATTGCTACAGACCTCCAAACTTCGTGTGGCCTTCAGATTAGCTCAAGAACAGTGCGTAGAGAGCTTTCATGGCCGAGCAGCTGCATCCAAGCCTTACATCACCAAGTGCAATGCAAAACGTTGGATGCAGTGGTGTAAAGCACACCGCCACTGGACTCTACAGCTGTGGAGCCGTGTTCTCTGGAGTGACAAATCACACTTCTCTGTCTGGCAATCCGAAACTTCACTTGTCTGACTGCATTGTGTCAAGTGTAATGTTTGGTGGAGAGGGGGGGGGTTATGGTGTGGGGTTGTTTTTCAGGGGTTGGGCTTGGCCCCTTAGTTCCAGTCAAAGGAACTCTGAATGCTTCAGCATACCAAGACATTTTGGACAATTTCATGCTCCCAACTATGTGGGAACAGTTTGGGGGTGGCCCCTTCCTGTTCCAACATGACTGAGCACCAGTGCACAAAGCAAGGTCCATAAAGACATGGATGAGCGAGTTTGGTGTGGAGGAACTTGACTGGCCTGCACAGAGTCCTGACCTCAACCCGATAGAACACCTTTGGGATGAATTAGAACGGAGACTGCAAGTCAAGCCTTCTCGTCCAGCATCAGTGCCTGACCTCACAAATGCGCTTCTAGAAGAATCCCCATAAACACACTCCTAAACCTTGCGGAAAGCCTTCCCAGAAGAGTTGAAGCAGTTATAGCTGCAAAGGGTGGGCCAACTCCATATTAAACCCTACGGATTAAGAATAGGATGTCATTAAAGTTCATGTGTATGTAAAGGCAGACGTCCCAAAACCTTTGGCTATATATATATATATATATATATATATATACAGTGAGGAAAATAAGTATTTGGAAACCCTGCTATTTTGCAAGTTCTCCCACTTAGAAATCATGGAGGGGTCTGAAATTGTCATCGTAGGTGCATGTCCACTGTGAGAGACATAATCTAAAAAAAAAATCCAGAAATCACAATGTATGATTTTTTAAACTAATTATTTGTATGATACAGCTGCAAATAAGTATTTGAACACCTGTCTATCAGCTAGAATTCTGACCCTCAAAGACCTGTTAGTCTGCCTTTAAAATGTCCACCTCCACTACATTTATTGTCCTAAATTAGATGCACCTGTTTGAGGTCATTAGCTGCATAAAGACACCTGTCCACCCCATACAATTAGTAAGAATCCAACTACTAACATGGCCAAGACCAAAGAGCTGTCCAAAGACACTAGAGATAAAATTGTACACCTCCACAAGGCTGGAAAGGGCTACGGGGAAATAAACATGACTGTCAATCTCCCTCGGACTGGGGCTCCATGCAAGATCTCACCTTGTGGGGTCTCAATGATCCTAAGAAAGGTGAGAAATCAGCCCAGAACTACACGGGAGGAGCTGGTCAATGACCTGAAAAGAGCTGGGACCACCGTTTCAAAGGTTACTGTTGGTAATACACTAAGACGTCATGGTTTGAAATCATGCATGGCACGGAAGGTTCCCCTGCTTAAACCAGCACATGTCCAGGCCCGTCTTAAGTTTGCCAATGACCGTTTGGATGATCCAGAGGAGTCATGGGAGAAAGTCATGTGGTCAGATGAGACCAAAATAGAACTTTTTGGTCATAATTCCACTAAACGTGTTTGGAGGAAGAAGAATGATGAGTACCATCCCAAGAACACCATCCCTACTGTGAATCACGGGGGTGGTAGCATCATGCTTTGGGGGTGTTTTTCTGCACATGGGACAGGGCGACTGCACTGTATTAATGAGAGGATGACCGGGGCCATGTATTGCGAGATTTTGGGGAACAACCTCCTTCCCTCAGTTAGAGCATCGAAGATGGGTCGAGGCTGGGTCTTCCAACATGAAAATGACCCGAAGCACACAGCCAGGAAAACCAAGGAGTGGCTCTGTAAGAAGCATATCAAGGTTCTGGCATGGCCTAGCCAGTCTCCAGACCTAAACCCAATAGAGAATCTTTGGAGGGAGCTCAAACTCTGTGTTTCTCAGCGACAGGCCAGAAACCTGACTGATCTAGAGAAGATCTGTATGGAGGAGTGGGCCAAAATCCTGTGCAAACCGGTGAAAAACTACAGGAAACGTTTGACCTCTGTAATTGCAAACAAAGGCTACTGTACCAAATATTAACATTGATTTTCTCAGGTGTTCAAATACTTATTTGCAGCTGTATCATACAAATAAATAGTAAAAAAATCATACATTGTGATTTCTGGATTTTTTTTTAGATTATGTCTCTCACAGTGGACATGCACCTACGATGACAATTTCAGACCCCTCCATGATTTCTAAGTGGGAGAACTTGCAAAATAGCAGGGTGTTCAAATACTTATTTTCCTCACTGTATATGTATGTATGTGTGTGTATATCTATACATACACGCATACATATACACAAACTTTAATTTTAGATGCGATTATTCGCGATTTGATTGATTGTACATCCAATTAATTCATTGATTTGACAACACTAAAATAAAGTAAACATCGCAATTATTATAATGATTATAAACTTTATAATGTTACCGTATATTAACAATTATTATATTGAGTTGTCGATGCCACTAAAGTATGCAAATAGTTATACACGGAAATACCGTTTTCTGTCTGGAATTAATACAATTTAAAAATAAATAAAATAAAAGTCACAGAAATTAATAAAATCTGAAAAGTGAATATACTTTTTTTTCTCATTATGCTCGGCTCCGTCGAAATTTTCCTCTTGTGTAGATTTTAAAAATGAATCTGTCTTTTGAGCCGGTTGTTATTAATGATTTGGTCGAACTGGTTCACCAATGATTCATTAATGAATCACTCTTTATTTGAATGATTTTTATCTTTATCTAGTTATCACAAATGATTGGAAAAATGAAGGACATCCAAAAAGTGTTGGAACTCTGGTATTGGGTTCAATAATAATTTCAGTACTGTGAATAATAATAACAATAATAATAATAATAATAATAAAACCATCTACTATTCCTCAGTGTTTTTTGTCTCTCTGTGTCAGACGGTCCAGGTAATGCTCAGTCCCCGTCTACGGAGGAACCCCCCACTCCCACAGAGAGCCCAGAGGTGAAGGAGGGCTCCTAGGTGGCTGAGTCTATACCTAGACCACAGAGATGGGGCCTCGGCCGCCCCCGCCTTTCCCCTGGAGCTCATCCTCTACCGACTGTTCCTGATGCCTGTCAGACTGCATTATGGGAAGCAACAGAGGGCAGCTAAAATCTGAAATGAAGGACAAGGTCTTCAAAGGGTCTGTGCAATGAAAGAATAGAATGTCCAAAAAACAGGAAAGGAAGCAGACTATTGCAAGAGGAAGTCGAAGAACAATCCTCACTTTTTTTTTTTAACACAGAAGCCAAAACGTGGGGGGACCTGCTTAAGAACGCTTTAATACATTTTACGCATTTGTTTGACAAAATGCTGTTCTTTTTATGAGCTTTCTATCCAATAATGACTATTGTGAGTTATGTACTGTATACATCCAGTTGTGGTTTGATATTGTATGATGTGTGATCTTAGTAATGTGTCTTTGAAAATCGCCTCAGTCTTTGGAAAAGGTAACCGTGAAGAGATACAAGCAGATGTGTGCGAATATTCAAGCGTCATGTAGCATTATCTTCAGCCTTCAAAAAAAAAAAAAGGATATAAAAAATGACTTTGCGAAAAAAAGAAGAAAAAAATTGTGAGTAAATTAATCATAACTGCCAAACCTGAAAAAAAAAAAAAAATGCAGTGTGAAAAGACAGGACGGGAAAAGGAAAGTTCAGAGTACGATACGAAAAAAATACTTTGCAGTGTTTTAATAAATATTCAAAATGCACACTGATTTCTAATTAAAATTTGAATGGTTCAGTGTATTAAAATAAATAAAAATGCTAAACTAATGTAATCATAGTGAGCAAAAAAACGTCCACTTTCTCTATAAACTCTCATACTGTATGTGATGTATAGAGTGTCCTTACCGAAGAGAGTGTACTTAAAATATATGTTTATGTTTAGATCTTCGATGTCAGTTGAAAATACATGTTCTTGAAAATACATATGAACTCGAGTTAATAATTGAGCTAATCTAAACAATATGATAAAACATTGAGTATTGTTTCTTTTTTTAAATGTGGTGGTGCGAGGGTGTCCAAGAGCCATAGCCTTTTTAAGGTCTGTAAACATGCAAACTGAATGGAGGGATATGACTGATGTTCGACAAGGCCAGAGAGATCTTTTTTATTGTCTGTGTCATCATGATAAGTGTGAAAAGTGTATTATTTAGCTATTAAACGCGGGGCGTTTTGGGATGTCGATTTTTGTCTGGTTTAATACTTGTATTTTACATTATCGTTCCATTTATACTCTACGCTGACTGCTAATGTATCAGTGTAAAATGTTGTAATTGCCAAACTGGGATAAATTGCCTTTGTATGTTTTTACACTGCAGTAACTGTGCTGTTAAAAACACATCAATGAAGTCACACAATGTGTGTATTGTATCTAACATTACAAAGACAGTGAATATGTGAAGCTCTTTATGTATATACACAAATATCGAAAACGTATGATACCGAAAGGGGCCAGTATGAGAAAATCAATTGAAACTTGCTGTACCTCAGAACCCTTTTAAATGCATTGTGTGCTGTCTGTTCACCACCAGGTGGAGCCACTGATCGCGCGTGGCCGTTGCAAGCTACACGCCATTTGTTTTCAATATGAAACAATAAGAGGGTGACCATGTGTTTCTCTGCAATAAAAGTATAATGCCATAATATATTTAGCTTGGCTTTTTACAGGAAGTAAAGAGGCGTGTGAAGCTGTTCTTAAGTACACAATCAATACCAATGGACTGATCTTATTTGTAGGTAGTTCACAGTAGCCTACATAAGTCAGGGTGAAAAAAAATAATATTGATGCTGAGATGGTCTGTGTGCAAATCACTGAGTGCTCTGTGAGCGCTGGCAGTGAACGTTATTGTGGGTTTGTAGGAAACAAGTCATGACAGTGCAGCGTTTGAGAAAAGTCTTTTGGTGAAAAGCAAAGGTCATTCATTTTTTACCCTCATGTCATTCCGAATCGACTTGCTTTCCAAAACACAAATCAAAACTCATGTGCAAGATATTCATTCTAGCATTGTCATTCTACAAAATAGGACCAGACACACCACAGAAAACAGCATAAAAAGAATTATTTACAGCCTATGCGTTTTTACAGTGACTTAAATTTTGTTCTGTTTCTTCTGAAATTATGAACACACTCCATACAAAATCTGATAGGCCTATTGTTGTCTATGGAAGAAAGTTACCGTTTGGAAAGAAGGTTTGTAAATGATGACAGAATTTGTATTTTTAGTGAATTATCCATGCAAATCTGTACTGCATCTATAAGCTACAGAGGATATATAGGGGTCTATTTTAATAATGGTTTCCTCCTGATGGGCCTTAGGAAACTCAGCGAATCATAGGCTGTAGCAAATCGAAGGCCCTCCATTTTGGCTAAGAAACACGGCCTTAGAAGTAAACCCTAATATACAAAATAAATAGTTGGTTTGAGTAGAGCCAACTCAAATTAACCAAATTAGTACAATCAAATGAACTTTTATGAGTATTTAAAACTTTCATTTTCTTTTGAGTTCACATAACGGTCACATTTTAAGTAATCTGAATTGTTTCATTGTTTTGAGTTTTATGAACTTGTTTCTTTTAATTTAGACAAACTTAAATTTAATTGAAACTGGCCTGAGATTTCTATTTCCCTGTATGCTTGGCCATGACACACAAAAGGGAGGGTAAATATTAAAATTAAGTATTATATAATATTTTTGTGCAAGATTATATTTAAGGTGGAGAAATTATAGGGGGGGGGGTATAGTAATCAGCGTGTCGAATCATGATTCGGATCGCGTGTCAAACTGCCAAACTGAAATCGTGTGACTTTGACGCTCCGAACCGCTGATTCGATACACTCCGAAGCTTCATGAAACAGGGTTTTGAAATCGGTTATCACTATATAAGTCGTTATTTTGTTTTTTTTTGCCACACCAAAAATATTCTTGTCGCTTTATAATATTAATATTGAACCACTGTACTCACATGAACTGATTTGTTTTTAGTACATTAATGGATCTTGAGAGAGGAAATGTCATTGCTGGCTATGCAGGCCTCACTGAGCCATCGGATTTCAACACAAATATCTTAATTTGTGTTCCGAGGATGAACAGAGGTCTTACGGGTGTGGAACGGCATGAGGGTGAGTAATAAATGACATTATTTTCATTTTTGAGTGAACTAACCCTTTAAATGTACGAATTAGCTTACTCAAATATTTGAAGTTAAGAGCAATTCAAATATGAGTACAAAATAAAAATCTGCAAGTTCTGCTTACTTAAATTTTTTAACTTAAAAAGAATTATGTAACCGATTGCCTCAATTTTTTTTTTTAGTCTTGCCAACTTATTCGGGTTTACAGTGTATCACCCAATATTTTATCTTTCACACTCTCATTTAATCGTCCAAAACATCATGCTCATCTTGGCCTCAGTCTCACTGATTACTAAGCAGAAACGACAGTGACGGCTGCTGACATTATGGAGTCCCTCCTACTCTTGGCTCTATAGTGCAGACTTGATGAGGGCACCATCCAGACTCCATCCTATAAAGATTAAAGGAGACTTCTAATCATGAAAAGACCCCTTTTGAAACATCTGCCCATATGTGCCATTCTGACATTTTAAGACAACATCTGTGACGAATCCGCAATGAAAATGACACAGGGTTTATATAGGCCCTGATCATTTGATCTTATCTTGAGTTTATCTAAATAACTATTAAATTTGAAATGAAGATTAGTACCAAACAAAAAGCATAGTGTTAATGATATAGAAATGTTCCTACATATACTGTCTTAATAAGCATTTGCTTCCACTGTATCCCATAACAATAAGCTGAAGTAGAACTTCCCTATGGGATAGGAAATAGAGTTAGTATTGTTTAAACTGCTTTGTTTCTGCATGAGCCGAATCATTCAGCATCATTCAAGCCAATAATACATTTAAAAATCCCACAAAATCAGTGACAAAATCCCCCATTTACTGAATGCTAATGCTCTCATTATTTATATGAAGGATAATATGGTAATAATATAAGGCAGACTCGGTGAGACATCACATACAGCAATATTGTGACCCCCCTCTTTTGATATATCAAGCACATGCATTGACTTTGTGTCTGGTCGTCTGAGGATAGTGTTAGCTTGCATGAGGCACCCAAATATGCTGTGAGGGAGTGTAGTCCCTCCCCCCGCCTTTGTCGTTGCTATGGTAACACGTTGCCCAGGAAACCACCTCGGCTAAAAATGCACTGTATTGCTAAAAAAAACTCACTTAGAGATATGTTTTTGTAAGAGACATGCTCAAGACTCTTTCATTTGATGTTTTCAGAAATCATGCAAGGACAGGGGCCAGACGCCAACAACTGCCTGCTCGCATCATGTGACTCTGTTCGTATTTGAAGCACAACATGGAGGGACACAGTGGAGGTGGGTTGGGTGAAGCCTGAAGCAAAGCTGAAAACAAAGGCTACATCCTCACAGCAGCGAGATACTATCACAGGCCCACATGCGGTGCAGACAAGTAGCATGCTTCATCAGTTAATAACTACATGTCGTGTAAAAGCACAGCTATTAGTCACAACCCCAGGCAGCTGACCTCAGTAACATCTTCCGTAATACAGACACTGGTGAAGACCTTAACCGAGGAGTGACCTTTTCTTTGGTCCTGAGCCTAATAGTATTTTGTGGCTTCTACTGGGGCAGAGGAATTTGTTGTGTTGTTGCAAATGATCATGTGTTGATGTGAGCCAATGAAAAATAATCGGCAGCTTTTGCAGTGCAGGGGTGTGGGGTGGCAGTGCCAACTCAGACGCACAGCACATGCCGTTTAACGTGCCAGTCAGGCTGCCTGAGGTAGAGAGACAGAGAGAAAGAGTAAGAGATGGAGCAAGAGGAGGAGGGGTAAGCCAAAGTGAGCGCAATGGATAGAGAGATTGAGGTGCAATGATAGAAAGAGACATGCAGACAAACATTAAGTCAGACCTCTTGGCGAAAACTACAATGAATTCCTAGATGTGATTTGTTGTTTGAGCCGCAGTAATCTAAGATGGGAACATTTGCAATGGCTTAACCCTTAATTGCATGAATGTTTCACCAATCATTATTACATATTCGGGTCTTTAGTGACCCGGATCTATATCTAACACGGATAGATCTCTACGTGTCGCAATAATATAAAACTCTCCTGATATTAGAGTAACAATTACAGAAGAATAAAGTAAAGCATATTTTGTTACCTTTTGGAGGTTCAAAGGGTTCAGTTTGAGCAGATGTTTTATACTATCATCATCACTGTCCTTGCCAGAGCTCATTTCTCAGTGCATTCAGTATCTGGCTCATATTCGCCATTTCAAACATATTCTCAAAACTATAATTTTCAACATCTTCAAAATTAATATTTTGACCGCTGACAGCTTCTTCAGTGACACTAATATTTGATTGTGTTCAGTACTTGCTCTGCAGTAAATCACTGAGCCGTTTCAAGTTTTGCTGATGATTATTCCTATTCTGTTGGGTTTTTTTCGTCTGCGGTAACTATGAGTGAAACGTCACTTCATCTTCGGCGCCATCTCAAATGGCACACTTCATTTGCACTTTCGGTCTTGTGGACTTACAATGGCTGCCGCGTGCGCATGTCCGTTAAGTCCACGAGACCGTAGGGTGTCCCATTTGTCATTTAAGATCTCAGAAGGGTGCTCGCTATGCGGTCGATAAGTGCCCTTGATGCGCACTTTTGCAGAGCCCGCACAGATATGCACTCTGCAGCAGACTTCTTCCCGACAGTCAAAGCAGCATTATGTCATGAAAGTGCGGACTCGTAGGAAGGCCTCAGGGGTTTAGGGTGCCATTTGGGACAGGGCCATTGTGTATCAGACATTGCCACCTTGGGAAATAAAGGTGAAATTGCACTTATTCAGTCATCAAAGATTAAATTATTGTTGTGCAGAAAAATATGTAATTACACCGTTACACACCTCAGGTTGTTAGCGACCCTATACAATTTTTATGAATGGGAAAACAGGAATTCTTTTATAATTGTATTATTGTTATATTGTTTATAATTAATTGAGTGAGGAAAACTAAGGCCCTGTCCCAAATGGCATCCTAAACCTTCGCGGTCTTCCTACAAGTCTGCACTTTCATGACGTAACTCCACTTTGACTGTCAGGAAGAAGTCCGCTGCGGAACCTGCACTGTAAGTCATTGTAAGTCCACAAGACCAAAGGTGCATAGGAAGTGTGCCATTTGGGACAGGGCCCAAGAAGGTTGATGTCTAACATAAAAATAAAATTAATGAGGAGGAGGGAATGATGTCCCGGGTGACTAAAGACCCAAGATATTCGTTTATGGGTTAATTAAGTGGTTTGCAGCTGGTTTTGCATTAGAATTTACATTGGACATGAAGTGGCAACTAAACACAGTACCACAATTGTTTAATAATAATTAATTAGGGAAGAGCAAAAATGCTTCAATAATAATGATGCTACTACTACTACTACTACTACTGCTAGGCCTAATAATTAATTGACTCATCTTTTTATTTTGCATGATTATTTGGTTAGTTAATAATAATAATAATAATTAATTACATTTATATAGCGCTTTTCTAGGCACTCGCTCAAAGCACTTTTACATAGAAGGGGGAATCTCCTCAACCACCACCAATGTGCAGCATCCACCTGGATGATGCGACGGCAGCCATATTGCGCCAGTACACCCCCCACACACCAGCTGATTGGTGGAGAGGAGACTGAGGGATGATACCAATCGTATATATATATGGGGATGATTAGGAGGCCATGATGGACAGGGGCCAATGGGCATATTTTTTTTTGGCCAGGATGCCGGGGTTACACCCCTACTCTTTATCGAAGGACATCCTGGGATTTTTAATGACCACAGAGAGTCAGGACCTCGGTTTAACGTCTCATCCGTAGGACGGTGCTTGTTACAGTATAGTGTCCCCATCACTATACTGGGGCGTTAGGACCCACACAGACCACAGGGTGAGCACCCCCTGTTGGCCTCACTAACACCTTTACCAGCAGCTACCTAGTTTTCCCAATTTGGTCTCCCATCCAGGTACTAACCAGGCTCAGCCCTGCTTGGCTTCAGTGGGAAACCAGTCTCTGGCTACAGGGTGATATGGCTGCTGGCATAGTTGCATTTAACACCATTTATTCTCTGTAGATCAACCTGTTGAGAACCAGTCATTTGTATAACATCAAACATCAAAAGGAGTGAATGAGTGGATCATTTGAAAATAATCACTGAACACAAGTGTCCTCTGGACACTTGATGTTCTGACTCAGAGGGTCAGCTTCAAGTTAATATAAAAGCCTGAAATGTCTCAGCTTAGCAAAAATGAGTTTCTGGCAATAACATGGCATTATCAACGGCAAGGACATGGGTTTTTATTTCCAAGGAACCCTGCACATAGCTACAGCATACTTTCAGTGTTAAAGTATAAAAGCATCTCCTGATATAAATAAAGAAATGTGAATGTCAAGTAGCACAATGAGGTTATTAAGCAACTGAAACCATTACAACTTCAATGATTTTAAATCTCACATTAAGTTGTAAACTATAGGCCTATGTGTTCGGATGGCCCGATTGCCCGGTATAATTTTGATTCTCTAAAAGAACCATCTCACTGGGGTTAGGAATTGGACACAGTTTGGTCTGTGCCTATAATTAAAAAGGTAGGAACGAGTTCAATTGCTTATACAGCACTTGTTCCCTGGTCGGTTTACAATGAGTTTGGTGTCATTCATTGCATAGGGATAAAAGACTAGAAGACAGATTTAACCGAATTTACCTCCTCCCTTGTGACCGACTAGGCGTGTATTCATCTCACCCGCTTTCTGACCGTTATAATCGGATCTTTTGTTGAAATGTTGGCGGGACGTTCTGGGCCGGAGAAAACTAGGCAGCTGATATCTGCCTCTCCATTGTGCATTTTGAACGAGGCAGCTACCAGCAGCATTACAACTTCATACTGGAGCAACCGTCAGCGTTCCCTCCTGAGACGCTGGTATTTTTCCACTTGGGCACCACTGGGAGAGACACAATAGGAAAAGTGCCAAAGAGAGCAGTTTAGATTGTGGAGAGACAGTGGGTTTAATGTCATCTGCTCCTGGAACAGCATGCTTTATGGTAAAAATCATCTGGAATGATTACGCCTAGCAATTGATGAATATTGTCCACAATAGTTAGTCAAACATTAGTTGATACATTTAGTTGAAACCGGATACCAGTGAACTGCATGCAGCAAGCATTTTCAGCCACAGAATAAAAAACAAAATAAAATGGTAATTGCTTTTTGGCTACATTCACACTGCGAGCCAGACACGACAGTTGACCTAATTTTAACTGTCACAGAATGAAAAGCACAGGATTGTGCGATACCATAATGCAGCAAAGGATACATCTATAGTGCCTTCAAAAATCGATCAGTTGAAGGTATCTCAGGAGAAAGGAAGCTAACATTGGATTCAGATGTGCCTTGATGTCTTCATACCTTGAAATGCATCCTCCGAAGTCTGCATTTTTAAGATATCAGACGCAGTCCAAATGTCTAAAAGTGGAGTTAAACCATAGACTGTATAAAACTATGGACGTAGTGTCTGTGTTGTCACCCGTAGGTTTTTGAAGAGCATTTTTGTAGGCCAAAGTGGGCGGAGCCGTTCGTCGCCATCTTGGCACCCGGATAACCGAAAATGGGAAAAGAGGCGGGACATGGGTGGAGCTGAGGTGACGAGATGGCTAGCGGACAGCAGACAAATGGCAATCCACCTGTCACTCAAGTTGCCACGCCCTAAATTATGCAGAACTTTAAGGCTTAATATAATTTAAACTAATGAGTTATAAAAAAATGTACCCCCCTTACAGTTGTTATGCAAAATTAGCTGTATAGACCAAAACCACTTTTTGAACCAGGCTGTAAACATATATTTTTCTGATGTAAAAATGGCCATTTTAACATGGGGGGTCTATGGGATTGATTCCGTTTCGGAGCCTGTCTCTTCCGTGTTGGATTCAAGAGAGAGACCAGGAGTTGAACGCAGCCCAGATATCGCTTCAAGTATAGTATGAGGCATGCGCCTCCCCCAACATAAACATCACAAACACAGCTGTTACAGGTGCTTGTGAACGCATACTTTCAGTAAAAAGTCCAACATATTAGACATACTTTTAGCTGTGTTGTTATGTATCATCAGTAAGCAATTATATAGGCTAACTCAAAGTAAAGTCGGTAAAGAGAACAAAAGGCACTATGAATATGAGAATATGAATATGAGAATATGAATATGCTATGACATCATTTGTGTGATAGCATTCATCGACACAAATGTTAAAGATTTGTGATGTTGGCATGTTTGGTCCATGACAGCACAGAGAGAGAGAGAGAGAGAGAGAGGGAGAGAGAGAGAGAGAGAGAGAGAGAGAGGGAGAGGGAGAAAGGGAAAATACTGTTGGGCCATCATGCATATGATTACGATTTTACATAATATCCAAATTTACAATGACCTTGTCTGTACTGTATGTGCCTTAGTTAAACATTTAACACCAAAGTCTACTTTATCCTGGGGATTGCCCATTTGAACTCAGGTTCACTCAGGTCACGGGCCAAAAATAAAATGAAAATAAATAAAACATTGAAATTCTGGAGTGCTGGACATCCTAACACAGAGATGAGTGCTTCATTAATCTACAATTCATCACCATCTTATTCAGCCCCTAATGGAGGCAGCACAGAGCACATGTAAAGCATGGGTCCTAGTGATGTAATGGCAAACTAATGCTTTACACTGCATTAACTGCTTAATACATTAGTGACGAATGACCATGATAAAGCCAGTCAATGACAGGCTCTCACATACTGTTTTTTTAAAAATGAAGAAATGACGATAAAATTTGGCTCGATAAAAATTATTTGTGTGTGTGTGTGTGTGTGTATACATATATATATATATATATATATATATATATATATATATATATATATATATATATATATATATTAAATTAACATGTTGTTTTATATTGTTAGCATGTAAGGTGGGCAAAGACAGGTGTCTTTTCTATTTGTTGTTTTATTTTAATTCCATTTTAAATTCAGGAAACGGTTTCCTTTCTCCCAGGGGCTTTGGGAGACAAAGCAGAAAGACATTAGGAGGGGATGTGTCTGTGTGTAAAAGCATGTGCAACCAGTATGTTATTGTGGTTAGAGTAGGGGAGGAGCATCGCTCTTATGGGAGCTAACATCCCCCACTCTGTCTAAAGAGGAGGAACATTACATAACACTATGACATTACGTTTCATGACATCATCTCTAGGGATCCAAGGATCCAACTAAAAATTGTATGACTTCAGCCTAGGCACTGGAAAAAAACTCAAACATCACATATTGCACACCTGCATTCCAGTAGAGGTGTTTTTTTTGTTCTACCTATTCAGGCTAGTGTGAATTCAGTGGTCCATTAGAGAGAGAGAGAGAGAGAGAGAGAGAGAGAGAGAGAGAGAGAGAGACAGCTCAGTGGTTCTGTAAACTGGGTCACTGTCAGCGGTGGGACATTAAACGCACAGTATCTATCTGTCAGTCTGTCTGCCTGCAGGCAGTTTGATCCTCAATCTAGCCAATAGATGTTCAAATGCATTTATCAGAATGTATTTTGGCATTAAGTCTATGCACATCTGGTGCTGGGTCAGTCAAAGTGCACATCTGGCTGTCGATAAAGTGGCTTTAAAAACATTTTATCAGATCAAGTGTCAGTTATTAGGCTTAGCCCAATTATAATAAGGTTGACATAACAAAGGAAGATCAATAGGACGTGTTTTTCACCATGATCAATTTTCATTGACAATTTTATACTGTAAACTTAATCCATCGTTGGAATGTTTTGGTGTCTGAATATGTGTGTGTTTGTGTGTGTGTGTTTTGTTTTTGTGATTTATGAGGACACAAATTTGTATAATGACACGGGTATTACACTGATATTACGATGTAGATATGAAATATGAGGACATTTCATATGTCCTCATATTTAAAATAGCTTTAAAAACATACTAAACAATGTTTTATTAAAAATCAAAAAATGGGGTAGGGGTAGTTTAAGGGGATAGAATGTACAGTTTGTACAGTATAAAAACCATTACGCCTATGGGACATTCACTTAGATGGCAAAACAAACGTGTGTGTGAGTGTGTGTGTGTATATATATATATATATATATATATATATATATATATATATATATATATATATATATATATATATATATATATATATATATATATATCACATATGTATCTTATATATATATACACACATTCATACATAGATACATACATGCAAACACTTGCATTTCTTGCTTAATTCCAATCAGCAACAAGTGTGGTAAGCAACACATGTGTAGCAAGTGTTCCTGCTGATTAAATTAAAATCTATACTCATTTAAAATGCTAAAATAGCTTTTATGATAGCTTTTGCCCCCAGTGACACCAGCCAAAAAATTTCCTTGGCAGGGTTTTTTCCAGCTCTCTTTGTGTCTTTGTGTAAGACTCCAGAGACCCTAGACAGGGCGAGGCATCTAAACACCATCTGCTCCCCCTTCCCCCTTTTCCCTGGGCAGCTTACTAAATGTCTCCCCCCTAATACAGGATGAATGAGATCCAGGGTGGGGCAGGAGGAGACTGGCAGAGCATGATACAAGCACTTTTGGACAGAGATGAGGCCTACACGGAAAATATTAGAGAGATATTTAACTGAGGAGCAAAAAAAAAAAAATTCATATAATCTAATGTAATGCAAATGCATGCCATTACGTGTTGTATTTGTCCTTTGGATAAGAGAATCTGCCAAGTTATTATTTGAAATGTAATATTAATGCACTTAAAATAGTCAAAACAACTTGAGTAACTGACTCCAAACATTTGCCTTTCTCGGGCAGAGACCAAGACCATTCAGCGACAAAGAAACAAACACCAGCCACAAGACAGTAAAAACCAGTCAGCTTGAAACGCAGTGCTGAGACTATCAGCTCTGCCATTTCGCTAAAGTTCATGCAATGACAGAGGATTCATTGAGGCATCGGAAAGAACAGAAGCAATACAATCACTAATGCCAAGTGAACTGTTAATTACCCTATTGCTTTGCTCTGAAAACAATTTGTAAAGTAGGCCACAGACGTGTTGCTGCTTTGTTCTAATAATTTATTTGGCTGTAGTCATCTCTGTATGACTACTAGGGGTGATGTCAGGTCTAATAAAGCCTCACCTCACATTGTCATGGAGTTAGGCTACTTTTTAAGGAAACAAAATGTGCTAGTCTCAAGTTGTAGGCTATTTTATTCCTCTAAATTAAGCTTTCATATTGTTCTATACCAGTGCTAATGTCGATTTATAATGTATGAATCCGTTTCGTCTCATATATGCCAATAATTTAAATGTAAATTAGGACTACGAGCTTATTATGCCGTTGAAATTATAAAGTACTACATATCCCAGAATTCTCTACTCGACAGTCATTGGTCACATCCAAAAGTGACGTAACACATTTTGGTCCTCTTTTGCGCGAACGGTTGATGCTGAGGCATAGAGGAATCTGCGCGCGGTCAACTCCTGCTCTGATTTCCACTTCATCTAAAGGTGTGTGCTTTTTGTTTTCAAATATTCATATTTTCGCAATGCATCCCAACCGTTCCTCGCGTGACAGGCAATGAAAGTATCAAAACCGTAAACATTCGTAGGGTTTCATTTATATTTTTTAAGTAACGCCATTATTTACCTCACTCTTTGGGGAGGGGATGTAACGTTAGATAATAGACAAGGGTATCGAGAATATTCTGTGTGGTTAGATAGTTATCGCACCGTTAAAAAGTCCACGAATTTAAAAATAGCCATCGCAATCTAACTGCTCGTCGTCGCGCGACCATTAATATTTCGTTTTTACGTCGTTTAATCGGGAGGGAATTGTGCGGTATCAGTGCGGGTCGAGGTGCAGCTCAACATTAGCCAACTGGCTCTCGTTTAGATTGAATGTTTATTTTGGTGGTGACACAGACTTGGACAGTTTTCTGTTTTACCTCAAATTTTAACAACAAGCCCGCCATATAACGTTAGTCCAAAATACAGCGAGACAGGTGATGTAAGGGTCTCGACGTCTTTTGTCTTCGTTGTTTGTGCATTCCCTAACTATTCCTGAAAATTTATTTTTTTTAACCTTCGGATGCATCAATATATCGATTAAAAGAATATATCAATATGCATTTTGCATGCCAGCACTGAGGTTATTCTGTTCCATGGGCAGTGCAGTGTCTGATGAGAAAGGGGAGAGATTTGGGTGTGATCTGGTTTGCTGGAATACATGATACATCCACAACATTATTTGTAAAGGTTGCATTTAATATTAGCATGTTCCTTGCGCATTATGAGGCTCTCCTCGTTATTTATTACAGAGTATGTAGTATTATGGCTTTTTGCAGGCTGTTATAATGAGGGTTTAGGGTGTATCTCGACCATCTATTGTCTCCAGAAGAGAGCCTGCATCCCATCGGATAGACACCAATGCTGGATGTTTATTTTCAGCCATCGAGTGATGATTTGTTGTCAGGTCATATTTAAGATGTCAAGTTTGTCTAATACTTAATATGCGACGAATCACCACAGCTCGAGGATCACTGCCCTTTTGTCTTTGTTCGTTTCTTACACAATATCCCCTTTGTTTTAATCTCTCAATGGCCAGTTGGATCACATTACATTACAAAAAGACATGATGATTTGTATTCTCTACATTTCACCCCCGAGTGGACACTGTGTATTGTAGATTTTAATTGAACTATTATCGTTTAATTAGATGATGATGACAGCACGTCTGAATAGATGGATCCGGTGGTTGTTGTGCTGGCAGCCACTCGTCCTTCTCTTGGCTTCCAGCAAAAAGAAGGCTATATTGCCTTTAAATAGGCAGTACATTTTGCATTTTTTAACAAGAGTTTTGTCTTGCTTGTTTCCTTCCCATAATAGCATTCGCTTAGTAAATTATGCATGACTATTGTGGCACGCCACTCCCTAAAGTAGTGCACTAGTGTTATTTCTAGTCATTTATTTTACACAGCAGAGACCGATTCCACTCAATGTGATTTTTAATGAATAGCTACCTTGAAGATTATAGAAATTATGTTGTAAAGCTTACAGTATACGAATGTTATTACCTGTTTACAATATGTGTCAGAATACTGAAGATTGTGTAAGAATAAGTGTGCTGCATCAATGTTTCTGATATTATTATATGCTTTGATTTGGCAGGTGTGCGAAACCATCAAGGTTGGAAGTGCAATGGCGTCCTCTGGAGGTAAGATGTGAAAACAGGAGCAGCTAAGCTCCAATTTCGAAATCAATATGCTTCACTATAACCACAATCTAAATGAAGTCATTGTGCAAATAAAATGGAGCATGGGTTATCAAATGCAATGCCGTACGGTTCATAGACTTTCAGGTTAAGGAACTGGACAAGCGTGCCTCAGGACAGGCTTTTGAAGTCATCCTGAGTCCCACGGCTCCAGATGCCAAGGGAGAATTCCCACTTTCTACCCCCAAGAAGAAGGAGGTATCTCTGGATGAGATCCAGAAAAAACTGGACGCAGCAGAGGAGAGACGCAAGGTAAGCGGCGGTTTAGCAAAGAATTGCGTGCGTACTATCCTGCATTCTGTTCCTCATTTGTTCTTCGTTTCGTATTAGAACCATGAGGCAGAGGTCCTAAAGCATTTGGCTGAGAAACGAGAGCATGAGAAGGAGGTCCTTCAGAAAGCCATGGAGGAGAACAACAACTTCAGCAAGATGGCAGAGGAGAAGCTTAACCAGAAAATGGAAGCCAACAAAGAAAACCGCACAGCACGCATGGCAGCTATGAATGAGAAATTCAAAGAGAAGGTGAGATGAATACATACGGTACTCATTGTATATTACGCCATAACGCTTTAGTTCTATTGAATAATACATTGTTTTAATGGATGTTCGTTTCTTTATTTCAGGACAAGAAGCTTGAAGAGGTACGAAAGAACAAAGAAACAAAAGAGGGGGGCGAGGGTGAAAACTAAGTTTCCTCTCTCAATTTCCTTTTCGTTTAGGGTATAGTATTGGGTTTTTTAATGTATCCAAAGATTTATTTTTTGTTCCATTAAATGGCCTGTTTTCCACGTTTGGATCCATGTACTTGCCACTTTTTTATTAAGGGGTTTTGGGGAAAAGCTGGTGCACGACATTTCATCAGTTTGTGTGTATTCAGTTGTCTTTCATCATCCCCTCTAACCTGTAGATTTGTCCAGTTGCAGCTCTATAGCATTTAAAACGAGCAGTGTTTTACTGATAGGGAAGCATGCCTGTGTTATGCATAGGTCTAATATATACTTGGTATATTGCATTGTGCAAGTCCACCTGTTCCCTTGTATGTCAGTACTGCCATCCTTTGAGCTTAATAAAGTTGCACAGTTGTTTGTTATGGTACCAGTTTTGCCACGGCCTCTTTGTTGATCTGCAGTCAGCCAGAGTGTAGTATGTGGAGTAACATAACTTCTTAAAATTTTTACATTATGGGGATGAATGGCAGTTTCTGTAATTCTATATAGAAAAAAAGATTTTGCCAAAATAATCATTAAATCTTTTGGGACACTTTTTTGATGTACTCTTTATAATCTGCATGAGATTCTTAGTGTTGATACTTAACATTATCCACAAGCATTTCCTTTACCAGATCAAACTTGTAGTAATTCATACCTAATATGCACTAATGGAAAAACTAAATGCGTTTTAATGTATTCCGATAAGGTGTGAGTTACAAAAAAAAAAATTTCCAATAAAATACATGGCTTGAGACTGTATTTGAACTATACTGGCATCTAGTGGTTTTGAGCTTGTCAAACAGGTATTAGAAACATTTTTTTTGTGTGTGGAAAAAAACCATCTCAAAATGGTTTCAGAAAAGAAAAAAAAAATGTTGACATTGACAACTATTCATTTATCCTTTGTTGCCAAAATAGAGTTACGTGCATGAAAATTGATGGAAGTTGTAAACAGCTTTGCAATGATGAATGGCTTGTTGTCCACATGCTGTCACATTATTATGTGTTCAGAAATAGTGCATCAATCTTTTCTAAAATGAATTAAACCTTATTTCCAAATTCTGAACTCCCTTAGTAGAAGCAATTACATGCATCCAAAAAATAGATCATGTCCAGTAATATGTTGTGTGAATAAATGTTTTTTAATTGAATAAAATAAAAATGAAATCATGTGCTTGTCTGTGTCGGAAGGGGTAAGAAACTCAATGACCTCGAGTCATCCACACGCTGTTATTTTTCAGTCACTCAGAATACTGTAGACAGAAAAGCCTACCAATATGACATACAATTCAAGTCTTGAATTATTTTTATTCTGCATCTCTGACAGCTTTATGCTGGTTATTGTACGCTATTATTACTTGACTGACAGAAATATTTTGCCTTCCTGTGTCTAAATTCACAATGTGGATCTTTGTTTCCACTGTTAACTGAGTTTGACAAGGACACATTGTCAGCCGGAGTGCTTGTGTGGGTGATGACATAAGCATTCATAGTTTAGCACAAGAAGTGAAAACAGAACATTCACGATGTGTACATATTAGACAAAAGGTAGTGTATGTGGCTTTTGCCAAATCAGCTATTAACTCCGAATGTATGGTAAATTTGCTCACTTACACATACAGAAGCAATATCTAATATATCCCCTAATATATACACATATTTTGTGTGTGTGATATACTACAGTGGCTCTCGCACCTTTTATTAAAGAGGGCATGTAGGCGGTATTAATAAGAAGATGGTAGTTTCACGTTTCACAGCCCATACATTTTACAGGGTGTTGCCACCTTAAAGGGTGTTTCCTATTGGCGAGTTTTTCTAGACGAGGCGGGGGCAATGCTCTTGGGTCTTTCTGATTGGACAGTTTACGTGCCCATCAGAAATCTTAGATTTCGGCCATCTGACACTGACAGCGCGGTACTGCAGGGAGCTGACAGGAGCCTCTCCCGCTCAACACATTTTCACCTAATTTTTCATTATGACATTTTCCTTGTTTCATCTCGGTTCCTCAAGACGCACATGAAGGCAATGCAGTTCTCTGACTGAGAGGATTTTCCTCATAAAAGGTAAACCAGTTCATTTACCGATCTGCAAAATGAAAGGTGGCAAATAAAATGTCTCTATGCTTTATTATTTTAGATAAAGTAAAAAAATAAAATAAAAAAAACATAAATAGCCTTTATGTTGAAGCGTTAAGATGCTCAAACGGGGAGGATGAATTACCATAGCTAAAGATAGATTATCGACATTGGACTGGTTAAATCATGTACAGTAACGTTACATTGTAATGAAGAACACGTTTAGGGTTGTTGCTTGCACCTGTAGACGTTGAATTTCATCAAGACATTTCATTGTTGCGCTTCCGGCGTCTCACGTTTCTTTTTCGAGATTTTACGAGAAACAGCTCGAGGGTGTGGGAAGGGTTGTCTGCCTTTTGGGATGCCATCACTAAAATTGTCCACAGCTTTTTGCCTCCTTCTTTCTCGTTTTTTTTTTTTATTAGATTCGAAAATTAAAATTAATTATTTTGTCCATATCATATGTTTTCCAGTCATTATGAT
Source organism: Gobio gobio (assembly GCF_949357685.1). Classification (NCBI taxonomy): domain Eukaryota; kingdom Metazoa; phylum Chordata; class Actinopteri; order Cypriniformes; family Gobionidae; genus Gobio; species Gobio gobio. Next base: position 39,529,759 of record NC_137108.1, on the reverse strand, counting down.
CGATTATTTCGTTTTATCAATTTCGTCCTTATTAATTCATGTTCACGAGGAGCTTTACGCAGAGAGCTGATGTTACGTAAGCGGTGAAAAGAAACGCCCCGTTTTACATCACGTTAACTTAATATTCAGGATAAACCAGTTTTTGTTACTCTTTTACATTCAGTTATATGTTTTACATTTTTAAATAATATTTTCATGATCCTGGTATTCCATTTGAACACGTATCAATTTGCATGGATCGCTTAGATTGTGGTTTGCATTCAAGTAAAATGGAAACAATAAAAAAAAAATAGGCCACAATCTTAAAAACACACCAATTAAAACGTTTTAAAAACGCAAAACTTTAAAAAAAATATACATATTAGGGTTCTGAAACTTCAGGCACTTTTATGTCCTATGGGTTGATTTTATATTAAAACTCTAATGTTCGTCTTGTTAAAATTCACATTAAAATGTGTTGGAAACGTTTTACTATGCCTTCATGATATATTTTTTTCAAATCTGTTTTTTAAATTGTTTTACCCAGCTAGTTCTTTCAATCTTAAACTATGAAAATGTCTAAAACTATGATAACCAACATGGTGTGAAATAAACAAACCAATTCAGTATTAAAGGCACAATATGTAAGATTTTATTTATATATTATATTTTGTTGACTTGTGTATCATTATACCAAATGTTTCCAAGAATGTTTAAATCCAGAGAAATTGACAATTTTGACCATGTGTCGTCTATCAATGACATCATACCCACGTTACCGATTTATTTAGTAAAAACCATGAAAACACCAGAGACGCTTTAATATATTATGTGTTTTATTAGACAGGTGAGCAACTGTTTGGATGCGTTCATTGACAGAAAACGAATCATTGTTATATTGCTCAACACAGTTAGTCATTGTTTAAATCTTGTTTTCTCGATTTACCGCGAGTACCGTGTTTTACCATGCCTAATATCGATCTAACTTACTGCAGTGTGCAACAAGTGTCTCATAGTAGCCGCTGAGCGAACGCACAGAGTAGCATTATAACATAACTTTCAACACACTCAAATGTATCTAATATGATAAAACAGCGCTGCATACATAAAATGTTTGCATGTATTTGTCATTGGCATGAAAAGTGGTTAGCTATTTAATTCTAAACTAATTTAATTCCCCATCCTTTCCTCTACAGAATGTTATACAATAGATTATCGGAGCTGTAGTGTAAATGTTTATGATCTTAATGGAACAAAAATATGCGTGTATTCAAACTGTTGGTAGACAAATGCATTGTATTTACTTATTTTTTCCCATGAAGAATGCAAGGGTAATATTTAACTGTTGAATACTTTCCCCAAACAGATTTCACAATAGACTGCCGCTTAATTATTCCTCACCATGGCGACGGTCGTGATGGAGCAGATTGGGCGGCTGTTCATCAATGCACAGCAACTTCGCCAGATCCCACGTTTCCTGGAGTCAGCCTTCCCTAAATTGCCTTGTACTGTGATGGTGAGCGACGTGCCGTGGGTTTTCCGTGAGTCACACATATTCACAGGCTACCGGTCGCCTGACCAGAGCTGGCGCTACTACTTCCTCACTCTGTTTCAGAGGCATAATGAGTCGGTCAATGTGTGGACACACCTGCTGGCCTCCCTCATTATCTTAGTCAAGTTTCAGGAGCTGTCTGAAACTGTGGATTTCCTGCGAGACCCGCACGCCCAGCCGCTGTTCATCTTGCTCCTGGCCGCGTTCACCTACCTGGGCTGCAGTGCGCTGGCTCACCTACTCTCAGCCAAGTCGGAGCTCTCCCATTACACCTTTTATTTTTTGGACTATGTGGGCGTAGCCGTTTACCAGTACGGCAGCGCCCTCGCCCACTTCTATTACGTTGTCGAAGAAGAATGGCACGCTCAAGTGCGAAGCTTTTTCTTGCCAGCTGCAGCCTTCCTGGCCTGGCTGTCCTGTACGGGCTGCTGCTACGGCAAGTACGCCAGCCCAAGTTTGCCCAAATTCGTTCACAAGCTATTCCAGGTGGTGCCCTCGGGCCTGGCCTACTGTTTGGACATCAGTCCGGTGTTCCACCGCATCTATAAATGCTACAGCTCCGAACAAGGCTGTGCTGACCAGGCGGTGGTCTACCACTGCTATCAGGTCCTCTTCTTTTTGATCAGCGCCTACTTCTTCTCGTACCCCCATCCTGAGCGCTGGCTCCCGGGACGTTGCGACTTCTTCGGACAGGGCCACCAGATCTTCCACGTGTTCCTTGTGCTCTGCACTCTAGTGCAGCTCGAAGCTGTGCGGCTGGATTACATCGAGAGGAGACCTTTCTACGAACGTCTTCATGGTGACTTAGCTCACGATGCGGTGGCTCTTTTTATCTTCACGGCGTGTTGCAGCGCACTCACTGCGTTCTACGTGCGCAAACGGGTGAAGGCTTATCTAGAAGAGAAGCAGGAGTAGATGTCACGGCGGGGACCTTGCTTGCACATGTAGGAGGGATTGCACTGGTCTACAACAACTGAAGCAAATAACCACGAAAGACCTTCTTCATTTTCAGTTCATCTTATATTTGTTGTTAATGGTTTTATTATGTGTCCCGCCAGTGCATTTTGAACCAACTGCTTTCTGTTTACCAAACTGGTGACATGCTTTAAAACCGCATTACTTATGGAGAATGGCTCGAAAACATTGGGTTGCCTGCTGGAAGGTGCTCAGTTCCTAAGCGGATCTGTATGACGAGTGCCATTACAACCTAATAAACCCAGATTACGTGAGATCTGTGAGGGAATGTCAGCATTTTGATGATAGTTTAGTTAGTTTGCATACAGGATAGTTCATGTAGGCCACGACTGGATATGTTCATACTTTCATTGTGCCTCTAAATCCATCTCATTTTGGTGTTGTAGTGTGCTGCTCTTAAAGGATTAGTTCACTTTTAAATAAACTTTTGCTGATATTTTACTCACCCCCATGTCATCCAAGATGTCCATGTCTTTCTTTCTGCAGTCGAAAAGAAATTAAGGTTTTGGATGAAAACATTCCAGGGGTTTCCTCCATATAATGGACTTCAATGGGCTCCAAACGGTTCAAGGTCCAAATGACAGTTTCAGTGCAGCTTCAAAGGGCTTTAAATGATACCAAACGATGAATAGTTTCAGTTTCTGCTAGAAACCGAGCAGTATTTATGCTATTATTTGACCTCTTTTCAGACGAGCGTGATCATCTCTGAGCTCCGCCATAACTTCCGCCAAGTGAGGTCAAAAACGATCGTGGTCATAGATATATCGATCGTAGATCCTTCATTCTATTGATCCATGCAGGCGCTAAAGAGGCATCTACGTATACATCTATGACCACGATTGTATTTGACCTCACTTAGCGGAAGTTATGGCTGAGCTCAGAGATGATCACGTTCGTCGGAAAAGAGGTAAAATAATAGCATAAATACTGCTCGGTTTCTCGCAGAAACTGATTGTTTCGCTAGATAAGACCCTTATTCACTGTTTGGTATCGTTTAAAGCCCTTTGAAGCTGCACTGAAACTGTCATTTGGACCTTGAACCGTTTGGAGCCCACTGAAGTCCATTATATGGAGAAAAATCCTGGAATGTTTTCATCCAAAACCTTAATTTCTTTTCGACTGCAGAAAGAAAGACATGGACATCTTGGATGACATGGGGGTGAGTAAATTATCAGCAAAAGTTTATTTAAAAGTGAACTAATCCTTTAATGATTTGTTACATGTCATTTACACATTTGCCAGACTTATTATATTGCATTCAAAGTACATTTACTGCGTTCCCTGTGAATCAAACCCATGACCTTGTTTTTTTTTTTAGTGCCACATGCTACTGTTCTGAAGTTCCCATGCCACCAGACCAGTGCAATAAGCAAAATGTGGAGCTCAGATGAACTCATTTGGATGTCAGTTAAATACACAGCTGATCTTTAACCAGTCTCTCTTTTTAATCAGATCAAATTCCTCCCTCTGCAGTGCTTTTTAGATTTTAAACAACAATTCTCGGTTTTAGCTTCACTTACTTCGACAGACCAATGCAAATCAGTGTCAAAATGACTTCTGACTTGCCTTACAGTGTGTCTATAATTACCTGCGAATTGCAATCGATTGGCTTTGCACTGCCAGTGCACACTTCCCTGCCTTTTTGATGTCTAGCCTGTGAAGAGGGCTAAAATACCGAATGCTATGAAAAAGACAGTAGGCAGGATGTGATGTCATTGGATTGAAGTATAGGAGATGTAGCTCAATAGAGTCCACGCTTTGCATGTACGAGGTCCTGGGTTTAATCTCCAGCATCTCCAAGCAATGTTGGACTTGGGCAGTCGTGACCTAATGGTTAGAGAGTCAAATTGGTAACCTGAAAAAAGGTTGTGGGTTCGATTCTCAATACCGGCAGGAAATGACTGAGGTATGTGTGTGTTTATGGTTTGCAGTGTGTGTGTGTGTGTGTGTGTGTGTGTGTTCACCATATGCATTAACTTGGATGGGTTGAATGCAGAAGACAAATTCTGAGTATGGGTTACCATACTTGGCCTTTATGTCATGTCACTTAATTGTGTAGTCAGATTGAAGGATTTCAGATGCAACCCTGGCTGATTATTAATTTGACACAAAAATGAAAAACTGCTCATCTTTATGATTCTCACACTTATTAGAAATTTGCTCGATGACACTTTTTTTTTTGTTGCATAATGTTACAATAGACAGTTCACCCAAAAATGAAAATCCATCATTTACTCACCCATGTTGTTCCAAACTAGATTTAAAGAATGCTCTTTTTTTTCTCTCCTTCATACAATTAAGATCAATGGGGTCCAAAAAAGCTTTGGATTGCATTGACTTTCATTGTATGGACATATTTTTGTGAAATATGGCAGTGTGTTCATTTTTGGGTGAACTATCTCAGCCAAAGAGGCTTTTGAAACAATTGTGTCCTTCAACGCTATGATGTCCTTTCGTCATGAAGATGCTCCTTTTGTACACAAGGGCTATAACTATGGTCTTTACCTTTACTCATACCCTGATACGAATGCCTTTGTGTGTTCTGTGCATATGTGGATTTTTCTATTAGAAGTTCAGCACTTTATTTACAAGAACAGTCTGAGCATCAAAACTAATAAGTGTTAAATGTATATTCTAATGTGCCTGACTACATGCATGCGTCCTTGTGTGAGTATGCATACATACAGGTGCTTGTCGGTGAGTGTGTGTGCGTTTTTGAATGCGTATGTATACCTATGTGAGATGGCTACTGATGAGAAAGGATATGAAGGCTCCGTCTTAGTCTGAACCTGTCTGACCTTTTAATGACCGTGAAATACATCTTGTGTGTCTCCCCTTGTTTTAGACCTTGTCCATAAATCAACAGATCCATCAGAAAGAAAGTGGAAGGATGATCTAATTTCCCATGGAAGTGATCCATATTCATTTGAGATGAATATTGTGTCACTAGACTGTTGCTGCATTTCCGGTCCCAGAAAAAGAAAGTGTTGCTGTGGTATGAGCCGTTTGACAAAAAAGCAGTCATGATAAACGGTGACCAGCATTCATTTTTGCAACACATATGGCAGATTAAGGGACCATTCACACAGAACACCTTTTTTTCCAGATGCTAGGTAGTTGAATGAAAAATGCAAGGTCTAGAGATACTGTTTTAAAGAGTCAAACTTATTTTAGTGCTCATTTTTAAAATGCTGTGTCATGCATGAGGAGCTGCAAAAGACTAGTGTCCATCTAGTACATATTTACTTATACAACAATGGAAAAGCAGCTCAGTGGAAAGCATACGCAAGTGGCAGGGTCTAGAGACATGTTTTTTAAGTAACTGCGTTTTTAAAAGTGCTGTGTTGAGAACGGACAAAAGCCGATTTTCCACCGTCGGGCCGAACGGTTCTCATTGCGTAACCATTCCATGCCGATCCGGGCCAGCCGGTACGGTTACAGTTTCATGATTTTCCACTGTGAAGCTCTTTGGAATGTAATTCAAATGCGTCAGTCGTTTGTTTAAAGACCGTTTGTAAATAGCGACCACGTTATGGAGTGCGATCAGGTATTTCTTTTAATATTATTAATCTGCGTTTACGTCGCTCAAATAGCACGCTTAGCCAGCTACAGAGAAACTGGTAGCCAGGCAATAGACCCTTTTCACAGACTATGATGACGCGTTTTAACGGTTCATTTAAAAAAAATATATGTACATTTATAACACTAATACTTTGTATTTTATTACTTTTGCATCAAATTACAAAAAACAAGTTACTGCTGCTGTGAGGAGAAAGTGTAACGGCCAATATGGCGAATAAGCTCCGCCTTCTAAATGAAAGAGCCAATCGTTGATTAGTAAAGTCATCACGTCACTGCAGCTGCCGTTAGAAGCTCTGTTTGCTCTAGAAACAGGCTGTGTTCAAAGACACACGTTTAGGATTGCGCATTAGCTTTGTCCAGTCTAAAAAATTATTATTTTTTTATCATGATTTGAAACTAAATTTATGAGACAGTTGTCAGATTTCATTGGTGATTTTAAATATGAAATTTAATCGTAAGCTTGGCAAACAGTTGAGAATTTGATGTTTCCCTTGTCTTAAAGGGACTTTTTATCTTGAGCCCCACGTTTTTAGAATACTGCCATTCGCGAGACTCTGCAAAAGACGTGAGCGCGACGGTCAAATCCGTCCGGCTCGAGGTTACATTGAAAAACAGTGGAAAAGTAGCGCAGTGGAATGGAAAAACACATTCTGTGTGAACGGCCCCTCAGCCAGTTTTAACAGCACCAGCAGACAACGATGATGTCACAGATTGATGTTGTCAAAGACTGGAACTGATGAAGTGACTAACATGTTGTCAGTTGGCTCATGATGATTTACAGGGCAAATATCACAGAAAGAATTATCACATGGTGGGTGCTTATTTAATGAAAAACCATAATGATATAAATAAGAAACTATTTTAGAATATTATTTATTACAAAAGATATTCAACAGAAACAGAATATGTTGTTTTTACTGTTGTACCAGCCTGTGTTTAGGAAATAAATGGATCCTCTGAAATCACATAGTTGAGCGAACGGGGAGGCTGCCAAGAGCTGATGTCACTGAGAAAGACAACAGATGAGGTCATATCCTGGCACGACCGGGATTTGACCTGAAGCCTCAATCCCTGTAATGCTCACATGGAATTTTAAGGAACTCTGTAAATGTTTTCTGCTAAACTGTGAAGTGTCTCTCTTTTAATTCATTTCTGTACTGATCTACTCACCTTGAAGACACTTAAAGAATTTGAATAGGCTTTTCTATTTTAAAAATGACTATGTTTAGAGTTTGCTTTAGTGATTGTGTTTCTTTTGAATTGCACTTAAGTGAAGAGGAAGGACTACTCAGAAAGTTACTTTAGAACCTCTTGATTTCTTTCAGCACTTGAACTCAGTTTTTAACTGTACTCAAACATGAGCCCTTGCACGGAGCTGAACTAACACTTGTGTGTTCTGCTGCAGTGCAGAACAGGAAAATAAAGACTGGTGTTAACCTAAACTATACCATTGTGTGTGGAAATGATCATGTGTTGATGTACTATGGTATTTAAGTGAATAAACAACTGTACGTCCTACCTTCCACTACATGTCATTGTGTTTCCTGTGCAGAAAACAATATAGTCCTCTTTAATAGAAAACATCAGTTTGGTGTATGCACACACAAACAATTGAGTAACAATCTGTGAACAATAAAATCCATAGCTACAGTGACTGTCACTATGAAGTGATAAAGTTCACCCAAAAATATAAATTCTCTCACTCACTTAGAATGACATGGGAGTATGTAAATTGACAGAATTTTCATAATTTGAATCTGAATATGCAAAAGTGAGCTGTTCGCAATCCAGTAAACTAGTCCAACTTAAAGGGTTAGTTCACCCAAAAATGAAAATTCGGTCATTAATTACTTACCCTCATGTCGTTCGACACCCGTAAGACCTCCGTTCATCTTCGGAACACAAATGAAGATATTTTAGTTGAAATCCGATCGCTCAGAAAGGCCTCCATTGGCACAATGCACGGTACACTCTCAAGATCCATAAAAGGTACTAAAGACGTCGTTACAAAGTCCATCTCACTACAGTGGTTCTACAATAACATTATAAAGCGACGAGAATAGTTTTTGTGTGCAATAAAACCCTAAATAACGACTTATATAGTGATGGCCGATTTCAAAATAATGCATCATGAAGCTTCGAAGCGTTATGAATCAGCGAGTCGATTCATGATTCGGATCGCGTGTCAAACCGCCAAACTGCTGAAATACGTGACTTTGGCGATTCAAACCGCTGAATCGACTCACTGATTCATAACGCTTCGAAGCTTCATGATGCCTTGTTTTGAAATCGGTCATCATGATATAAGTCGTTATTTAGGGGTTTTTTTGCGCACAAAAACTATTCTCTTCACTTTATAAAGTTATTGTAGAACCACTGTAGTGAGATGGACTTTGTAACAACGTCTTTAGTACCTTTTATGGGTCTTGAGAGTGTAAAGTGCATTGTGCCAATGGAGGCCTTTCTGAGCGATCGGATTTCAACTAAAATATCTTCATTTGTGTTCCGAAGATGAACGAAGGTCTTACGGGTGTCCAACGACATGAGGGTAAGTAATTAATGACAGAATTTTCATTTTTGGGTGAACTAACCCTTTAAAGAAAATAATAAAAAAATATTGTAAACAAAACAACAATCAGAGGCAACACTTTATTTTAAGGTGATGCAGTTAACTAAACCAAACCCTTACCGTAACTCTATGGTTAGTACATGTAGCTAATTAATATTACTTGATACTAATTTGAGTAAGTACAATGTAACTACGTCACCTTTAAAATACACACCAAGAAAAAGGGTGTCAAAATTGTACCTTTATGGGTACAACAGCTTGTCACTGGGGCTGACTAAGGGTAAAAGACATCTTTGTACCTTTTTACCACAAAAAGGTTCATAGTAGTTAAGGTACATATTTGTACTCTAATGTAATAATATGCACATTTTAGGAGTAAAAAGGTACAAACATGTCTTTTCAAGGATACTGCCCCAGTGACAAGCTGTTGTACCCTTGAAGGTAAAATTTTGACACCCTTTTTCTCTGTGTAAAGTGTAACCAAATCTGAAATTAGGTAAAATATGTAGTTAATTAATCATCAAACCTTTTTATCATCCATTACATTGTCATCATCATCATCATCATCATCATCATCATCATCATCATATTACAGTTTTTCTCAGTCACTTTGGTACTGTTCAACTTCATCATCTAGTCACTTGAGCACATCATGAAAGCAATTTCTCATCCTTCTGAGCAAGTTGCAAGTGCTTTGGTATATGCATGCATATGTACAGTTGTCTGCTGTTTCCTACATTATCAATTGCTCATGTCATGTTGCTCAAAATGTATTATGTCTTACCCCTTTAAAAATCTAGCTATTAGTTCATTACACAAGTCATTAAATACAAAATGGTAGTTGTCATATACATATATGGTAGGCGAAAAGTACCCGGATGACCTACTACTTCCGACGAACAACTTGGCAGACGTAGTTCGTCCGGATTACATTCACACTACACATATTCATACTATAAAGAATGTATTTTTATAAAGAACTACTATGGTAGTTGTCTTATACATTTTTATTAGTCTCTTCTTTTTTTTTTATAAATGTGTCATGAGTTGATTTATTGGACAGGTGAATCTTGAATTTCACTAATGAAGGGAAATGTAAAGCATTAGATCAACCAGTCCTCTAAAATAGCTCAGAGATGCATGCCATGAATCTTCGATTGGAAAGCATATATAGACAGAGCACAACATAGTGTTACAATTTCTTATTAAAGCTGCAAGCTTTGAATATAGGAGAAAAACAACAGTCATTTTTATGTCACACTTCCTGCTGCTAGTAGGTGGCACTTTGACTATAACTGAATATTGCCATGTAGATGTCTTCAGGTCAGGACTATTAACAAACATGTGAAGTTTGGGGCAGATCGAACATTGTACGCCTGAGCTACAACAACTTCCTTTTTCATGACAAAACATCAGACTTTGTCAGGCCACCACAGACACGCCCTTCAGCGAAAACTCAAGATCTTCACAATTTAACATCGCCAAGGCCTTAAAATTAGACTGACGAAATATAATGAGGATCTGGTTAAATCTCTATGAGGAGTTAATCACAATTTAAAACGAGGCATTTTTCTGTTGTCCACAGGTGGCGCCATGACTAACTGAATATTGGCATGCAAATGTTTTCAGGCAAGGACTCTTATCAAACATGAGAAGTTTGGGGCATGTCGGACTTTGTATGCTTGATTTACAACAGCGTTCTGTTTCATGGCGAAACATCGAACTTTGTCAGGCCACCACGGACACTCAAGATCTTCACAATTTAACATCACCAAGGCCTTAAGATTAGAATGACCAAATATGATGTTGATCTGATTAAATCTCTAGGAGGAGTTGGTTATAGTACAACGTCTGGAAATGGTAAGAAAAACTGCAAAAATTACTTCCTGTTTGGTTTTCAGATTTAGCTTTTTTGTAGGTACTGGGCTGTTACATGTTTCTACCTAATTTAATCCTTGTACGTAAAACACAGTGCGAATGGCGCTTAATTGATGTTGTCTAGGTGGCGCCAGAGCCGTTTTGCCACACCTAATTCTGAAACTCATATCAGACGTACATTGTCACCACTTCTGACACGTGTGCAAAGTTTCCAGAGTTCAGATTCAGTTTATTAGAGGATAACCCCTTGAGATGGAACATCTCGTTTTCGAGGGGGTCCTCAAAATAACATCAAACAATTACAAACTCAAACATACTAAAGCTCTTCGACACAATCAACCACCCCAACCAGTCCCCCCTCTGTCCACAGCATATTCATATAAACAGTAAAGAATATCAAAATATTACAGGAGATAACCATATTTGAGAAAACCGTATTTGATGAAGCCACCAAAACAGATATTATATACATATACATACATATACACACACATATATTAATATATATATATATATTAATATATATATATATATATATATATATATATATATATATATATATATATATATATATATATATATATATATATATATATAAATATATACACACACACATACATATATATATATATATATATATATATATATATATATATATATATATATATATACATATATACACATATACATACACATACATATACACATACATATATACACATAAACATACATACACATACATACATACATACATACACACACATATACACAACCTAAATATACATACCTATACAAGAAAAAGAAAAAAAAAATCATAATAATAATACAGGTCATATACTAGGGAAACATTTACATGGATCACAGTATTGTAAATAAGTTAACAGGGCTGACTTAAAGAGTGAAAAGGAAGAAATGGACCTTAGGGAACAAGGTAAGCTGTTCCAATCAAAGGGGGCTTCAAATTTGAAAGCACCTCTACCAATTTCTTTTGATATATTTGGAACAGAAAAAAAGAGATGATCAAGGTGTCTCAGGCCATAAGTTGACCTATATGGGACTAAATATTGCTTCAAGTAAAGAGGATAATTAAAAAAGATACATTTATAAACAAACTGAAACCAGTGTAGCTGTCGCCTGGCCTTAGGTGATAAAAGATTTAATTGTTGATACATATAACAATGATGGGTTAGGAACGGGCATCTCAACACAAATCGACAGAGACTGTTGTAGACAACATTTAAGGGTTTCAGGCATGATTCTGTTGTACTCATATAAACAAAGTCAGCATAATCAATAATAGGAAATAATAGCTGAGTAACAAGTCTTAATCTAATCAGTGGTGGGAAACAATTAATTGAACGATATAATAATCTTAAATTATAGTTTACTTTTCTCAATATAGAGTCAATATGAGGCCTTTTCCATTATCATGAACTGAGAGAGAGAATCATTGACAATTACACACTGACGTCTGAAATGAAGATATGAATTAAACAATAAAATGGACTTTTCGGAGAGACCAATGTTATATAATTTATCTAGGAGAATATAATGATCAACCAGATCAAACGCTTTGGTTAGATCTATAAATATTGCTCCAGTGGACAAATTATTGTCCAAAGATGATGTAGCATCATTAACAAATTTTGTAAGAGCAGTAGTGGTTGAAAAATTGGGCCTAAAACCTGATTGATTTGGAGAAAAAATAGAGAACTCATTTATGTATTTAAACAATCTCTTGAATATAATTTTTTCAAATACTTTCGCTACATTACTAATAATTGAGATTGGTCTGTAATTGTTAGGATCAAGAGGATCACCACTTTTATATAAAGGTATTACTCTGGCACACTTCCACATGACTGGGACTTTACAAGTAGATATAGATAAATTAAATAAATCACATAATGGATATGCTAGAACATGAGAGGCAATCTTAATAAACTTTATCTTTAACTTTTGGCCCTCAAAATGCGATTCATTTCAATGAAGAAGAAGAGGGTCAAAAGCCGGGAAAAATAAGAGGAATAAGGATGTGTGGTGATGTTGACACGTTTCTGATTAAATAAGGGCCACTATTGTGGTCTGTGTTCTAAATCACGACTTTAGAATGGGTCGAAAGGTGCAGCCGATCATTCCTCAATCATTCAAGCATTTCATAGACAGAACAGATATATATTTCAAAAATGTGCACTGTACTCTAATACTACTTACTGTAATGTTCCATATTACAGTACCATATTACACTTACATTTTACATTTTAGTATATAGTAGGCTAAATACACTTTATACAGATACTATACCACACATACGCATATAGTATGTATAAATAGTCATGTCTTTTTCTTTTATATATCGCAATGACATTGTACTGCAATTTGTTGACAGACCAACAGTAAAAGCATAACTGTGAATCCTGTCCAGTCTCTTGCAATTCATATCCCATATACAGTATGTCCATTTTATACGGATGAAATTTATATATGCCATAGGCTACAGATAAAGTGCAGTCTTGTGGATTTTCAGTCATTGTCATCAAAACTGTAGCGATAGTTTACATCTGAAAAATACTGTAACATTGTTACACTGTTACACTGACAACATGACAAAGCATTTTGACTGGCTTGTGAACATTGACACAAGGACTTGTCATTTTGATGGCACTGTTCATTGACAACTTACTACCCATCAAGTAATTTTGCGCTTAAAAGACGTCTAATAGCCGTCCAAACACAGCCCTGACGTCTAGGCTAAAACAAGACAAAATCATTGAAGGCTGTCAGTGAAAATTTAATAGACGCCTAACCATAGCCCAAGAACATGAACATGTCAAAGAAATGAAACGCCTTGTAATCACTGTTGACTTTGCTTACATGATGGAATATCATACATCGCGCAAGTTATTTTAGCAAAAACGACATGTAACCAAATTCAAGGTTGTTTTGGCTAGAAGTGAGTTACTCGTAGCCGGACTATGGGTCTAGTTAACCGAGACGGTGAAATGACGGATATTGCTTGCTGGGTAGATAAACAAAAGATTTCGAGGAAGTTACAGGCCTTTGCAGTAATCTATTGTGTGGTGCTGTTTGTACGAATTGTTTTAAGGAATGCACTTACTGGTTTGCAAATCTTAAGGATGATTCAAGAAATCCAAATACCAAAGCGACTGGGGAAAAAAAACAACTAATGAGAAAGGATCTCTGTAAAAGCACATGCACCCACCACAAGATGGCAGTGTTGTCCAAGACAACATTGAACAATAATGTTTTTGCAAACTGAATGATGTCGCACAATCCTTTTCAGCTATTTTACATCACAACACTTTGGTAAAACAGCATCTATATTATACTTCAAAGCATTCATTGTGTCACCAACAAACCAATTATGTCCCCTGCTTATCTTATATTTAACATGCACATATAGTCCTAGTAGTGGTTTGCTATTCTCTTTCTTGTGGAAATGTTTGCTATGAGTCACATTTTCCCATCAGACCTCACAAAAAAAAAGTGAGAAGAGTGCAAGGCTTGACACACAACATTCAAGGTCTGATCACATTCATCTAGGCCAAGTTCCATTCCAAGTCCAAGTGGGATGATGACAGTCTAAAGCATATGTCGCATGATTCGAGGGCTCTATCTCACACTTCATATCTTTCTTAGATTTATTATGCTCTATAAAGAATGGTTTGTTCCTCTCCACTCAGTTTCTGTTGTTTTCTCGCCCCCTCTTTCTTTCACCCCTTCCTGAAGACAAAGGCCTGCTTGTCAGGCCCAGTGCTTAATATTCTGAAATGCTGATTCTTAGCTGTCACTTTTAGTGCTGCAAAACATAATACAATAATAATAATAATAAAAATAATTGATCAAAAATCTCTCTACAAAGCTATAATCTGGAAATCTATCTGAAACAGAATTGTGTCATTTCATTTTAGCATGCCATTCTTGCATCAGAATTGCGATGGACAGGAAAGGCTTTCATCTTCAAGGCTCAAAAAATATCTTCCTTAACTGACCAGTTCAGAATAGCATAGACTGATCCTGGGCTCCTTAATCATCTTATACACCTGATTAACTACTTCCCAATGGGTTACACGAGCAATGTGAGGAAGGAAAGCGCTGATGACAGAGGACGTGTGGGAGTGATGTTCAGAGGTCTGCCAGGCTGACTCATGTTGACGAGGAGTTGGCTTTTCTGCTCTGTAATAAACAAATTAATAAATACAGTGCACCCGGTAAAAGTAAAAACGTATGTTTAATTTTTAAGTGGTGTCAAAGCTTCACCTGCACTGATGAGTTTAGTACACTCTTTAGATCACTTGAAAATTCTCTCAACATTTACTCACCTTCAAGTTGTTCTATCTTTCTTCTGCTGAACACAAAAGAAGATATTTCGAAGAATGTCAGAAACCAAACCATTGACTTCCATAGTATTTTTTTCTTATTATTCGTCAAATCATCTTCTGTTTAGTTCAGCAGAAGAATGAAATTTATACAGGTTTGGAACAACTTGGGTGAGTAAATGATAAGAGAATTTTCCTTTTTTTCCGTTAACTATCCCTTTAACTTTCAAAGAAGAAAATAAAACTGATGAAGAAAAAATAAACCTATCCCTAACCATAACTCATAAATTCAAATAGAATTACAAATAATTTTAACTAACCAAATAGTCATAACACAATAGGGATGTCCCAAGCAGATCCCAAGGATCGGTATCAGGGCCGATTAAGCATTTTCTAACTGATTGGTATTTGCCAACCTAAGCCCGATCCTTTATTTTACATCAGCTGTCACGCAGGTGTCTTGCAGAAGGGGGCGGTATGCACCTTCAAATAGGGTAACTGCCATTAAAAGGAAAAGAAGCTCAAATGTGCGTGGGTGACCACCAATGAGGTCTGTTCTAGCTTGTAACACACACACGGGCTGCATCCTAAATCACATACTTCTCTACTATATAGTAGCCGAAAAACAGTAGCTGCGTCCAAAATCGCCTACTGTGAGTAGGTACATTTGAATTTTAACTTACCTCGCGACCGTTAAAAAAATACGTTCTTTATAGTATGAATGTGTGTAGTGTGAATGTAATCCGGACGTACTATGTCCGCCAAGTTGTCTTATCACATGACCTACCAGCGTCAGTTGCATCCCTTCAACTCTATTCATAAATCCTCTCCCGTGGCCTCATGGGATATTAAAGTGTCCATTGTGTGCACACTTAAGAATCTCGTCAGAAGTAGTAGGTCATCCGGGTACTTTTCGCCTACAATTTTTTCGAATACTATGAATTCGGACATACTACTCTGTTGGCATACTGTTTTTTGCATATATAGTAAGGAAGTATTCAATTTCGGATGCAGCTAGTGTGTGACCATAGAAGTATGTCCGAATTCACAGTACTCATAAAAGAGTAGGCAAAAAGTACCCAGATGACCTACTAATTCCAGCGAGATTCAGAAGTGTGCATATGATGGACACTTTACTGTCCAATGAGGCGCAGATAAGGAATGGCAGTGAAGTGACACAACTGACGCTGGTAGGTCATGTGATAATGACAACATGACGAATGCAGTACGTCCATATTACATTCATACTACACACATTCATATTATATAAAACGTTTTTAGTGGTCAGAATAATTGCTTATTCAAAATAAAGACAGTATGTGATTTCGGATGCAGACACATTCCAGCTTCTGTGTTTAGCATATTTTTATCCGTCATCTTAGTTGGTGTTGCCAGACGCATCATGCCCATTCAAACCAAGGTTTTCAGATTTTTGAGAGCCAAATGGATTTGAATGTAGCTTCCAAAAGACAAAAAATTAAGTTTTTAATTCAATAATTAACCCTTTGAAGCAATCGATCACACCAGTGTGATTACAACCAATCAGAGCAACGGAGCGACGCATAACGTTAGTTGTCAAATGTCAACAGAACTCAACTGCACACAGTGTTGCCAAGTTTTTCCATGTCCGCGGGTTGAAGCGACCCCAATTATGTGATATTTAGACCCAGGCAACCCAGCCAAAAAAACAAATATTTTACCCCCCAAACGCCTTTTTTTTTTCGGAGAACCTAGTTTTGGGCTAGTTTTCAGAAGCAATTGGGCGGGTTTTGTTGTGAAACTTGGCAACCCTGTGCACGCGCGCTGGAAGAAGTAAGTGTAAACGATGTTTGCCAGTGTTGTAAAAAAGAATTTAAGGATACACAGAGTTTACTTACCAACACGATCATCATTTCTGAGAGAAATAGTGAAGGTGAATGCATATACGAACAATTTCTCTTTTTAGGATTAGAACAAATTCAACCCAAGCGCTCTTTGGTGACGTGGATGCTTACGTTACTGTTTATCATCTGTCCATTATCCTCTAAAGCCCGCTCTGACAATTTGATTGGTCCGAACCAGTGTTGCCAACTATTTTCCAAGGAAAGTAGCTAAAGCGAGCCCAAAAATTCGCTAAATGTCCCTAGATGACGTCATGCATCAATTTGCATATCCGTGACGCCACCGCGTCGTCCTTGCGTTCTGCCTGCCTAATGTGTTCTCTTAATCCGTGCTCACATACTGTATTTTAAAAGAATACAATACAGCCAACTGTCTAATAAATATGTTCTCATTTCCTATATCTTTTTTTCATACAGACGAGTATGATATAGTGAATTAAATTTTTTTTTTTAACAATCTGAGAGATGTCTGAAACTGGATGAACTAAAGCTCTGTGAGAGTGAGTAATATAAGTGATAAGCACAAGAGAAGAATGGAAATCATAACGGGTCAAACTAAATTCTTTAAATATAAAACAAAGGAAGCAGATAAGTGATTGGTCTGTGGCACCCCTGTGTGTTCATGTGTAGCTAGCTCATTCACGATTGTCAGCTGCTGTGTGTGTTCAACGGCACGCGCTGCTCCTCTCAGCCACAGGGAGAAAGCAAGACCTCGCGCTCGCAGAACAGCACTGGCGACTTTTGCAAAATAAAGTAGCTGACGTTTGTCCAAAAAGTCGCTAGATTTGTCGCTAGTCGCTTTTTTTTGAAAATAAGTCGCCAAAGGGGTCTGAAATATCGCTAAATATAGCGACAAAGTCGCTAAGTTGGCAACACTGGTCCGAACAGCTTCTGTTCGGGCATAGTTGCTCCCCAACGGATCGAGTCCAGACCGAACTGCCGACCTCAAATGTTGTGGGCGGGGCTAAGTTCGGCTGGCATCCAGGCTACTGATGTCTATGGAAGCGGCAATAATCCTTTCAAATATAATTTGATGACATGTTTTATTGATATCCGATATTCTACACCAGGGGTTTCCAACATGTCGCTCGCGAGCTACCAGTAGCTCGAGGCCTGATTGGAGGTAGCTCGTCAAGACGTACTTTTCATCTAATCAGAGTGAGCTAATATAGACAGGTGTCCCACACACACACACACACACACGTGACACTCGCGGCTGTCTTTGTAGTCTCTGCCGTGTGTCACTATATGAGGACACGAACGCATAAACCGTTACTTCATGAGAATTTACCGTTTCATTTGAGAAAACTGTCATATCAGGAACACAGACACTCAAAGGTCTTCACGGCAACCCGTCAAAATAAAAGTTTGGTTTAACGTGAAGAAATTGACAGAATATATTAGGCTACTGTTGTAGCCTACAGTAGATTTAACTACGTCTCTATGTAATAATAATACGTCTCAACTAATAATAATAATTATGTCTCGATGGTTGCTTATTTTTTCTCTTGATCTTTTTTATAAACAATGTTTACTTTTAAACAGCATACAGCCTTTAAATGTTTATGTATTATTTACTTATATTGATTATCATCATAAATAATAAACATATTGAATTTAATAGAATTTAAACAATTTTTTTTGCTGTGGTACCGAAATTGGTACAGAGTACTGTACATTTTTTTTTTGGTATTGGTATTTACACTCTTTCAGGTGTAAACATTTTGGATAGTTGTTAATATGAGAATTATGATGCATTATTTAAGAGTTTTAAGTATTGTATAACAATAGTAGCTCTCGGCGACTTTAATTTTTAAAATGTAGCTCTCAAAGGTAAAAAGGTTGGAGACTCCTGTTCTACACATTGCGTAAGTAACTATAGAGTTTAGTGTAATCGAATACTGTAGGTACAAAATGAATTCTGCCCCAAAGTTGTCGTCTTTTGGTGAATATCTTAGTTTTGAAGCTAAAATATATCACACGGCCTAGGCTATTCATGCAGAAGCATAGATTTTTTTGGTGTGTGTGGGTGGTTTGGGGAATCCATCCAAAATTGTACAAAATATAAATGTTAGGCCTTTTGTTAAAATTACTTTTAGGCCTACTTATCAACAAACTCAGTGTACACTATCAAAGAACAGCCTCTGGTTCACAAAATCATGTGCTGTTCAATGCCGAGATAAGGTGTAGTTTGCCTGTCAGTTCTTATATGCTTTAAATTTGTTTGTTTTTATAAGCTACAACATTTGTGGAAGATTGAATCGATGCATACCTAAATATTCTTTATATTTTGGAATAGCGAGTAAATGTGTTAATGTATGTTCTCACTTTGATATATAATCGGATAATGATGACATTACATTAGCTTTCACTGTAATAATTAGCTACTGTAAAGTTTTATTGTAAATAATAATAGTTACTTTAATTTGGGGGTTCGTTTTTTCCACATAAAAAATGTGCAGGATGCCCCTGTTGTTGCCATAACCTTATCTCCACTATTTGTTTTTCTCTTTGGGTTGCAAATGTTCTGAAATGTTTAAGTTTGTTCTCAGGTCAAGTATTTAAGGTAT
The DNA here is from genome assembly GCF_949357685.1 of Gobio gobio. Lineage (NCBI taxonomy): Eukaryota > Metazoa > Chordata > Actinopteri > Cypriniformes > Gobionidae > Gobio > Gobio gobio. The sequence goes on along the minus strand of NC_137108.1, from coordinate 39,510,434 downwards.
GTGTCAATGCAAATATCAGCTTTCTAAAATTTCACACTGAGAAATAATCACTGAAGTACAAGTGTAACAATTAGCCACCTTTACAAAATAATAAAAACAGTTCAAATACTTATGCTAGTGAGGAATATATAACAAGTTGATCAATAATAAGTTTATACATTGATGTGTTGTCAGCACTGCATTCAAAAACCCATGCACAAGTACACACATTATAGTCAAGACTTTTCAAGCACAGAAAAAGACTATAAATGGTACATAAATAGACTCCCTGGAGAGGTAATGAAAGTGTAAAAGGTAAGAGCAATTACACCTTTGTCATGTTCTCCTACACAGATTAGCCAACTGGACCATAGCTGCTGACAAACATTAGATTGGTATCCATGGTACTGACACACGTCTCACAAAGAAGACGTAATGCTATATGAGAGCCATATAGAAGTTAGAGCTCACAGAACAGAACCACATTTTCCTCCAGATCCGTTTGAGGAAATCATTGAAACTTAAGGTATAAATGGGCTCCTGCCGTATATCTGTGCGCTGATGAATTCTCTCTGTTGTATTATATGGTTAGAGGGCTCTAAATCATACAGGCGAGATGGGCATAATCACCTTGCCGCCTGCTTCCTGTCTTCCAACTATCAATTCCCTCTCTTGTCTCCATCAATTTTCATCTATAAAATGTCCTTACTACGTTCCTACCTCGTTCCAAGGAACCCTGGCCATATCCACATTCAAAGCTCCTTTTCTAAATGTTCTATTTGGTCCATCAGACAATGATTTGGATCAAGGTTGGCGAGGTAATATCAAGAGGCTTGCATCTCCTATCGTGTGGCGTAATTAAAGATCACGCTAGCGCTTTGTTCAAAGATATTAAATCGCATGGCCCTTCACCGCGACAGCCGCCACCTCTCCTCTGGCTTTCCTTCCAGGCGGGCTGCCTCTCGCCTTAGATTAGGCCTCTTCCTCCCTTTGTTGTTGCTGAATTTCTATTGTGTCCCACCTTTTCATTATCTCTCTGAGAAAAGCACAAAAGCAGAAATCAATATATTCTTCAGAGCTAATCCCCTCAAGCATAGAAGAAATAAGAAACCTGAAGAGACTCGACATATGTTGAGGAATGCAGCTCACACACGTCTTTAGAGGCCCTGTGGCTCAACATGATACAAAACTTGTGCTTTCTTAACAGTCGAATGGGCCTGTGGCTGGTGCTTAATCCACAGGGCATGAGACTATAATGATGATATGTCAAAAGTCGTGCTTCAACCGAAATTACCCGGAACAATTTGTCCCAGGAACTTTTTTCCCAGGAACTTTTCCCCCCAGGCCTGTTTCTGTCTGCGTTTCCATCGCGGCCTAAAGTGCTGTGATATTAAGCAAATTAGTCTGGTGCTTGAAATAAAATGCTGCGTGAACTCAACCAATCAGCATGTTCTAAGAATTGCCATGAGTGTATTGAAAAAAAATCGGACGAACCCAAACTTTTGAATATGTACACTTTAACATTTAAACATTTACTTTTATAATATATTCTTTATATTTTATTTAATAAAATAAATGCATAAAATATGTATGATACTAATACACAATATTGAAGTTATATACATAAACCGATCTTTGTGAAGGTGAAGAGAAATAACTGATTATCTCTTCATCACAGCACCTGTTAGTGGGTGGATATATTAGGCACCAGTGGACATTTTGTCCTCAAAGATGATGTGTTAGAAGCAGGAAAAACTATTTGAGCGAGTTTGACAAGGGCCAAATTGTGATGGCTAGACGACTGGGTCAGAGAATCTCCAAAACTGCAGCTCTTCCTGGTCTTCAGTGGTCAGTATAAGTGGTCCAAGGAAGGAACAGTGGTGAACCGGCGACAGGGTCATGGGCAGGGTCAAGGCTCATTGATGCACATGGGGAGTGAAGGCTGACCCGTGTGGTCCGATCAAACAGACGAGCTACTGTAGCCCAAATTGCTCAATAAGTTAACGCTGGTTCTGATAGAAAGGTGTCAGAATACACAGTGCATTGCAGTTTGTTACGTATGGGGCTGTATAGCCGCAGACCAGTCAGGGTGCCCATGCTGACCCCTGACCACTGCCAAAATGGTCAACAGTGGGCATGTGAGCATCAGAACTGGACCACGGAGCAATGAAATAGGTGGCCTGAAGCAATGAATCACGTTTTCTTTTACATCACGTGGATAGCCGGGTGCGTGTGAGGACCATGTACACCCTTTAATGGAAATGGTATTCCCTGGTGACTGTGGCCTCTTTCAGCAGGATAATGCGCCCTGACACAAAGCAAAAATGGTTCAGGAATGGTTTGAGGAACACGAGTTTGAGGTGTTGACTTTGCCTCCAAATTCTCCAGATCTCAATCCAATCGAGCATCTGTGGGATGTGCTGAACAAACAAGTCCAATCCATGGAGGCCCCCCTCGCAACTTACAGGACTTAAAGGATCTGCTGCTAACATCTTGGTGCTAGATACCGCAGCACACCTTCAGGGGTCAGCAAAAGGGGGACCAACACAATATTAGGAAGGTAGTCATAATGTTATGCATGATCGGTGTATATATATTAATCATGTCCATTAATGCTCTAGGATAGGTTCTACCTACAAAAAATTGGTGTCAATAACAAGTGGTTATGGTATTTGTGCGAATAAACTTTTAACTGAAGATGTTTGAGCATTACTAACAGTGGGGAGAACCTATTTGTTTGTGGCCATGTAATTTGTAAGCAATTATTTGTCAATGAAACCTAACGACTGTAGACCACACGGAAGTGCTAGCATTTTCCAGCGGTATAAAATGAATCACTAAAAAAAGGTGAAGAAGATGTGTTAACGCTAAAGACTTGGGGGAATCATGTAATGCAGTTTTCACCCATTTAACAGTTGGAGGAGATTTAGGATCCATGGCAGAATCAATGCAGAGAGGATGAAGTGCTTTCGTTGTCCACACAGCCTGAAGATCAGTGTAAACATTACGGCCATTTAGGCGTCTAATGATTGTGTGAGGGGGTGTATTTTAGTTTGCTGCTTCGTCTTGCTTGACTTAAATGACATGGATGGCCTCATTAAGACGGAGTAATGGCTTCATGGCAGAGGGCATGTGCTAAGATGTTATTCTTTCCAATTATCGCTTTCAGTAATAGAAGATTTTAAAATGAACATTCCTGTCTGAAAACAAGACCAGGTTAGGGCCAGCATTTCCCTCACTATTTCATTTCTGGAGGTAATCAAAAGGCAGACTGACTTTGTGTAGCGGCGAGAGGATATGATCAATACCAGAATATGAGGACACTTTCCAGTGGACTAATGATGCATTTAGCACCTACTCCATCCTCTGCTGCAGTGTTCTGGGAAACACTTTACATCACAGTGCCCATGTTACACATTTCACATTCTATTTGAACAAACTACATAATAAATAATAACAATGTACCATGCCTCACAAAAAAATAGGTAGGCTAAATCTTGTCATCAATTCGAATTGATTACACTTTAACATCAACTCTAACTGTGGATTATAATGCAAGTAAAAATGTATTCTTTGAATTTATGAGCTGTAAATAAAGAAACAGTGGTGCATGTAGGCAGAGATTTTAAGTTTGAATTTCATACTAAAGGTTTCATTCTAGAGCTTCTTGAGGATCAAATCATGGCAGGATCTCACAGCAGGTCAAATCTGATATTAAATCAATAAATACACAGTCTTGGCATTACTAAATGAATGAAACATATAAAGTGGCATATTTATTAAGCTGTTTTGGCATTTTTTGTCTTTTAAAATACACTATTGGTCAAAAGTTTGGAGTAATTAAGATTTTTATATTATAAAAACTGTATTTTGACCAAACAATGGTAGCCTTGGTGAGCACAAGAGACTTATTTCAAAAAAATTATGCATTCAGTCATTACTCAGCATTGAGTCGTTGGCATTTTGGAGTTATGTTTGAAGAAGTTTAATTTTGTGCTCAGTGACACATTTTTGTGTTGATTTTGATGATTGTTTTGGATCATTGTCCTGGTGGAAGTTCAAACCACGGCACATTAGTAGATTTCTAGGTCAGGTTTTGATTTTTTATCTGTTGGTATTTTCTAGAATCCATGTATCTGAACAAGATGTTTAGGACCTCCAGCAAAAAAACGACATAAAAGATCCAGCAGTATATTTAACCGAGGGCATGGGGTACTTTTTCAAACCCATCTGGTGGGTTTTCTGCCAAAAAAGCTCTTATTTTAGTTTCATTTGACCATAGAACCAGGTCCCTTTTTGAAGTTCCAGTCGTGTCCTACAACTGAATATGCTGGAGTTTGTTTTTGGATGAGCAAGGAGGATTTTTCTGGAAACCCTTCCAATCAACTTGTGGTGATGTAGGTGCTGTTTGATCATTTGTTTTAGGCTTTCTGAATTCAAGATTCAACTAATCTCTGCAATTCTCCAGCTGTGGTCCTTGGAGAGTCACTCAAACTCTCCTCCTTACCGTGCATTATGACAATATTTTATAACTGTTGCCCTGATGGTGGAAATAGGGATTTTCAATGCTTTATCTATTTTCCTAGAGCCACTTTCTATTTTGTGAAGCTCAACAGTCTTTTGCTGGACATCATAACTATATTCTTTGGTTTTACTCGTTGTGATGAATGATTAAGGGAATTTGGCCTGTGTGTTTCCTCATATTTATACTCATGTGGAACAGGAAGCCATGGCTGGACAATTTCATGCTCCCAGTCACCCTGGTGTGCTAAAAAAAAAAAAACATAAATATGAATTGGAATATGCTTCAGAGATATTTTACTCATAAGAATTTCTAGGGGTGCCAATAATTATGGCCAACATACATTGGAGAAAAACATTTATTTCATAATGTGAGTTCCCCCCACTTTCAATTGTTTTACTTCAATGAAAAGTTAGACATTTGTCAAATGAAAGCTCAAAAGGATAAACAATGCAGATTTATTTTCACATATTTACCAAGGGTGCCAATATTAGTGGAGAGCACTGTACCAATAAATAACTGAGGAAAAATAAAACAAAGCAGGTTCAATATCTCTCAGCCCAAAAGTTTGAGACAATGAGATTAATTGGAGGATCGGAGGCACATATCCATTTTCAAATATTCTAGACCTCAAGAGAGCCCTGTGGAGGGGTACATTACCATCAGCTTCAGAGACCAAATAAATTCGAACCCCGTTTCTGCCCACCCCAAAGCAACGTGAGTGGATGTTGTCTTGCCTTAACTCAAGATTAATTAAAGCACTTAGAAAGTAGGACACTGGCCCACTGAAGATATATTTGCCAATTTTGAGAGCAACATTAAAATACATTGGAATACATTTTAGGGTAAACTTAAATTAAACCAAAAGATTGGGAAGGAGGATTGCAGTAGGATTTAGAGAATTACCATACTAAACAGAACCTCGGGCAGCTTTTGCTCTTAGGTCACTTTTATTTATGCATGGCCTTGTGTAATCAGCCATTTCTGAGGTAAGTTTGTGGAAGAAGCGCTCTGAGGTAAGCTGACAGGAACTGATATCTGTCTTTAAGGCCTATGGCACGTTGCAGGCTGCTTCATCTGTGTTTACATGGCACACATATCGACTAGATCCCATTCCTTTTGACAAGATGGCACAGATTGCAAAAAGCCACTTGAAACAGCTCAAAATTATGCTTACATAAAACGGCAAACAAGCACTGGGAAAAATTGAAGTAAACAGACCCATGAAAGGACCTGTTCACAGCACAGACACATGCACTTATATCACTTTTGGTTCGAGCTCTTCAGCACCTTTGCTTGTTTGGATATCCCACCAGCCCTCTGCCTCCTGATCAGGCCAATTCATCACGGGAAAGATGAAAGCCGGATTAGAAAAGATTGCCACGGAGATGAGAAATGCACAATTCTATCTGAAGGTCACCAACCTGCCAAACATAGCTAAACAGGAAGAGGAAAATGAATTATGTCTTACTTCCACAAAACCTTTTGTGTGTGTGTGTGTGTGTGTGTGTGTGTGTGTGTGTGTGTGTGTGTGTGTGTGTGTGTGTGTGTGTGTGTGTGTGTGTGTGTGAAAATAATTAAATGCATAATTAAAACAACAGCACAAGGTGAATATAGTTTTGGTTTTACATTAATAATTTATTGTTGTTGCTAGCTCCTCTAATTTGATTGGCTGAGTGACATTCCTAGAGTGTGGATATTTAATATCTGAAATAACAGCCGATATTCTAGTATAAATCAAGTCACCTTTGTTTATATAGCACTTTATACAATACAGATTGTTTCAAAGCAGCTTTACAGTGATAAACAGGAAAATAACAATTCAATGATGCAGAATTCAATTCTGCTGTAAAGCAGCTCAACAATAGTAAACAGCTATTATTCAGTTGAAATCACTTCAGTGTTCATTCATTTCTGTTCAATGACTGTGTAAAGTAAATAAATCATGAAATGAGTTCAATTCAGCTATAAAGCAGCTCTGCAGAAAACAGTTATGTCACCAAGTTGAGTTCTCATCCAACAGTGTCAGCCAAACAAATCAGTAATATTGCTAAATATAAAGTGACCCCAACGAATCAAGCCAGAGGCGACAGTAGCAAGGAACTCAAATCCAAAAGGGGACGGAAATATATATTTTAAAAAAACCTTGGGAGAAACCAGGCCAGCAGTTCTCCTCTGGCCAACGAACGAACATGGTGTGATTATGATTCAAGTCAGAAGACAAATTGTGGATGGGTAGCATTCAAAATATTTAATCCAGTTCCTTCTGCTTGAAGATCGGATTCACCACGCTGGTATGGAGTCGAAACTGGCCATAGGGGTGTGTGCAGAGGACTTGTCTGGTTCTTAAGGTCTTTGCTGAGGATCTGTGCCGATGGCTGTCGTGTCGACGAGGTCTTCACAGGGGATTGTTCTTGTAGACACAGTCCACTAGTCTAGTAGACGGACCGGATCCGGCTGACTACGGTAACCTCAGGATAAGACGGACTAATATTAGCATAGATTCCATTCTTCTTCTCATTCTTCTTACGATGTAACAAGTATCAGGTGTTGTAGGAAGTGTTCCCGGTTCCAGTTGACCTAATGTATGCAGCATAACAATCCTTTAATGGATTTGAATTATAGAAATGTGATTATGTGTTATGTTTATGCCAGGTTAAAAATATGTTGTTGTTTTTTTTTGTCTAGATTTAAACAATGCATCTGCTTCCCGGACAAGATAACTCTGTTCCAGAATTTGGGTGCCAAATAGGAAAAGTTTACCACCTGCAGATGATTTTGATATTCTGGGTATTATCAACTGGCCAGAATTTGAGACAGCAATAGACGCAAAGGGCTGTAAGGTGTTAAGAGCTCACTCAAGTACTGAGAAGCTAAACCATTTAGTGCTTTGTAAGTAATTAGTAAGATTTTAAAATGTATGCAATGTTTATAGTGTGCCAATGCAGTGTTGACAGAACCGGGCCAATATGGTCATATTTATTGGTTCTAGGAAGAACTGTATTTTGGACCAGCTGAAGTTGGTTTATTAGGAGTGGAGGGCAACGACCCAGTAGAGCATTACAATAATCTAGCCTTGAGGCCATGAATGCATAAGCTAACTTTTCTGCAGCTGTCATTGTGAGCAAATCATTTAGGCTACATTTTTCAGCCTGGTCTCATTGCGAAAATGTACCTCTGGCAACGTTTTTGCAAACCCCCAAATACGTACCAATATGTACATATCACTGCAGTTTCAAAGTGATATGTCCACTGGGTGCCGCCAAAAGCTTCGTTTTTTTCCCGGAACAGATGAGCGTCAATCTGACGTTTTGTGACATTGTTTTTTTAACGTACACCTACACTAAACCCTAAACCTAACCGATAGTGTTAACAAAAGCAAATGTGACAAAAATACAATAGTAACCATGTCTTGTTAGCTTGTGTGAACTCATCTTTGAGCTCTTTTATCATGACTTGTCTTTCACGGGATTCGTACCTGAGCTTTCATTATTACAAATACAAATCTGTACCAGCTGAGCTACTGAGCAAACTTATTATATAAAAAAAGCCGAGCATATGGAGCAGATTAAGTGACGCAAACTCCAAAATTTATTCATTTACATGGAAAAAAAAAAAACGATAAAAAGTGCTTGCTGTTTTACTGCCTCTAGTGTTCATTTCACTTTGAAACTGCAGAGATATGTACTTATTGGTACGTATTTTGGCGGTTTGCAAAAACGTTGCCAGAGGTACATTTTCACAATGAGACCAGGTTGACATTTTTAGATGGAAAATGCAGTTTTACAGATGCTAGAAATGTGGCTTTCAAACAGCACTCATGCTCATATAATAATGCTTAATTGACCTCAACAGGCTGTCCTTACAATTCTTGAATGTCCTATTTTGTTGAGATGTTTTTAATGGAGTTTAGCTAGTCATCAAAAACACATTAAAATGTCAGGGTAGGCTAAAATGTTAGCCTACAGAGTTTATTTTTTTGGATTTGTTGTGGTTCAAAGACATTTTACACTCATCCAAGAGCCTTCACCAACTGCCAGGAAACAAAACACATACCCTTTCTGTGTAAACTTTATTAACAAAACTCAATTAACTGCTTGCTGTGTTTTCAATTAAACATGCCAGGGATACGGTATTCATCAAATGATGCAAAGGAGTGTTATAACCAGGCAAATCTAGACAATGAATGCAGCATATGCAAATAAACAGAGCTATCAAGCACGCACAAATTATTTTTAGTGAACTGAGGAAAAACGGTTGGCCGCACAGATTTTGTAACATTGCAAACCACTGACATGAAAAATGACATGGCCTATAATGTATCTCACTATCTGTCAAAACACATATATTTATTATTCATGTACAAACATATATATTATACTGACAGTGACAGAATCAATGAAACAACAACAACAACAACAACAACAACAACAAAAACCTAGCTCCTAAGCAAACACAACTCAGAAAAAAATACACACATGGACACACAATGCTGAGAATGATGACATGTATTCAGATGCAGACTGTGGCATTACAACCAATGGCAACTGAGTATCAGACCCTCAGCAGACAAAATTCATAAAACATTCATAAAACAGCCAACAGTCATACTTAACTGATTCTGGCAAAACAAAATAAGTACAACGCCCCATAAAAAAGTAATTGCTGTACCATTGAGAAGTGAAACAATTATGAATAAACTGAAATAACTAATTCTTCTTGTACATCTCATCTCGTTACATTACACATGCACAAAATGCATCATGCATATTTTGTTTTGTTTAAAAAGAGATAATGTAGAAACAGCACCGGCTAGGCTACAAATAGCTCAAAACACTCTGACCAGATCCAAACACCACATCCATCTTGAAGTACACGAACCACAAAATAAAAAAGACACATAAATAATTAGCTGTAGCAATAATTACATTAGTAATGGAAAGAATATTTTCATGCCGTCTGAAGTGTCCACTGTGTTGTGGGTGGTTACCAAGAGGCAACTCTATATTTTCCCTGATGATTGCTCTGGTGTTAACTAATTGCATTTATAGTGCACTCTCCTCTTATGGTTGCTCAAACCTAATAATCAGGGATCCAGACAGCAGCTAAAATGGTGACAAAATGTACAACAATAATTTAAAGTGGTATTATGGTTTTTCAAATATTCCCTTTCATGCAGTGTGTATTATAGCAGTTTGTGAATGTAAACGTTCTGCAAAGTTGTACAGTCGGAAGTGCACTATAAATAAAGTTATTGCCTCCCAAAAGAAAGAACTGACTCTGAACCACCTAAACGAGTCGTCTACAATTCGAATCCCACTGATTCTACATCACTAGATAAGACATTTGCATAATGCCCGCCTATGTTGTCCGCTCGCGAAGAACTTGTCCCGCCCTTCAACATGGTATTTTACTAGCAACAGCTTCTCAAATCTCGGAGTTCAATGTGGGATTCGCAAAACACCTGCTCTGGAAAAATGGTTCAGCACCCAGTTTATTTGGACCATCTTGCTCCTCAGAATCACAACCTGTAAGTATGAATAATTATTGATGTATATATTTTCTATTAGGTGTTCAAAATACATAGTTTTGTGTTTTATATTGTGTAAGTTTGCGACTAACCGGCTAACTCGCGTTATTACAGTTTTACTGAAATACTTCTGCTAAGCAGCCGTGGGCCACTATTACCTAAAAGTGTGTCTATTAATGCAGATTGTCTGTTGTTCTTACTACTTTGAGTAAAGATAAAGGATGGAGCAAGATTTGCTTTACAAACTATAATGTTATATCAGTCATTCGTCATTAGTGCTCGGCTAACATATGCAACGTTATTGATACAGTTCCCGTATGTGCACTGCAATAAAATATAAATATACCGGTTTGTTGATTTTCATACCCTTATTAATGCTGAATTGCTGATGGTAAGGAATTACAGTTGCATCTCATAATGTAACTCAAAATGAGTAGTGTATCACTGAGAAACGTCCTGCTCAAGTCGTCCTTCTTTGCCATGGAAATTCGGGTTGAATAACTAGTTCTATTAATGTTTCATAGGACTAACGCTCGGATTGATATGGTAAAATCGATGTCATCGTTACTGTCTTTACAGTGTGTACAATCGCTGAGGACTAAGGAAGCCTCCTGAGCTGAAGTTCCGTTATGGTAATGGGAGTTTAGTTTCGGACTAAAGTGCTGTAAGAGGTAGACCAATTAAAACAGACCGGGCAGAGCAGGCTTTTTAGAGAAACTGATTCATCTGACGAGGTGTTTGAGATTTATTGAAAAATTTGGTGATGTGCAATGTATTTTTTTACCTTTGATGCATATGCATGTAAACCTGTTGTAGGAGACTCCAAATCAAAATTCAGAACCATTAAAACAGCATTATAGGGGCACTTTAAAATCTATTCGTGAAAGCAGCGTGTGCATCTATATACAAATTCTTCAAATACCTGCGTTTCTTTCACACAACAAACAAAAAGATTAATGAAAAATTTTAGACTTGTGAGTTAGCTATTTGAATTTGAATATATGTGATTTATACTTATCACGTATAAGTTCTAATTGTAAGGTTGGAAGGAAAACTTAGTTTGGGTGACTTTCAACCATTGCACTCAATGAACTTCTGATCAGCCATCTTTATGCAGAAATTCTGTAATGTGACAACAACAACAACAACAACAACAACAAAAACGTCCAAGTGAGACGTTCTCTGATGGTTAGCCTGCCCTACACAATCCCCCAACTCTTCTTCTAACTTTGCTTAAAGGTGCAGTAAGCAATTTCTGAGAAACACTATTGATATTTTGGTAACACTTTAGAATAATGGTCCGTCATTAATAGGTAACTATGCAGGAAGTAATGCAGGACTAATGAGTAGTACTACATTAACACTTCAGTTACTACTATTAACTAATATAGAAACAAGCTGAACTACTCAGTAAATAATATCAAATTTAGGACTAAGATAGTTCCTGATTAGGTAATCAATAATTACTGAATGGGATTGGCATCACTAAGAACTAATAGGTAACTATGACAAATTATAAATAATTACTAATTAATTACTAATCACAACATTAACGTGTCTGAGATGTGAGAAATTGTCTTTTTTTACTCTAAATGTGGTCATAAAATGCATCACTAATTACTCAAGTGTTACTAGTCACTACGCAGGAACTACTAGTGACCTGGACCATTATTTTAAAGTGAAAAAACATATTTTTTCACTTTAAAATAATGGCCCAGATAACTAGTAGTTCCTGCATAGTGACTAGTAACACTTGAGTAATTAGTGATGCATTTTATGACCACATTTAGAGTAAAAAAAGACAATTTCTCACATTTTATGAATTTATTCATTTTATGAATTTATTCAGAATAAAAAAGATGATTGATTACGTCTCAGACACACAATAATGTTCTTTATAATTTGTCAGTTAGTTAATAGTTATTAATGAGGCTAATCTCATTCAGTAAGCATTGATTACTTAACAAGGTTCTGTCAGACCACTATCGTCAAAGATGATTAGCACATTAGCATATAGCATATACTATTTACCATATAGTTTGGATTATCGGTATGGTTCTGATCTGGGCAAGAACTCCCTGCGCATCCATGCAGCCTAGCATGGATAAGAGCAGGGAGAGCAGCAATAACCCCCCTTAGGGAAAACAGAACGGAACCAACATAATGTATTGCAGATATCATTCATGTTTAAATGTACAAAGTATTCAGGAATTTAGTCTGATTCAAGGGAAATCAGAATATCACATCCTGACTGACAAGAGGAGCTGGGGGTGGAGGAGGGTAAATGAGCTCTGGAGAAACGCGATAGCAGCTGATAGTACTGAGGAGCTATATATATGTATCTGGTGATAGACGTCGTATCCCTATAGGTAGACATGATCAGGTGACGTACAGCTCATGCGAGTTGACTAACGTGATCTGCCAGAACTGACGCTATGCTTGATTACTATCTCCTAAATTTGATATTACTTACTGATTAGTTCAACCTGCTACATTAGATAGTAGTGGTAGCAGCTGAAGTGTTAAGGCTGATTTATACTTCTGCGTCGGACCTACGCCGTATCCTCTACGGCGCAAGTTACGCGTTGGTTTTCATTTATACTTCTGCGTTGTTGTCTGCGTCAATGTGCAATTCCACATGCAGACCGCTAGTTGGCAGTGTCCACGGGCATGTTGATGGTAACCCACAGTATCAAGGCAAACGCCGAAGAAGACATTGTCGGAGTATCAGCAGCCGTCATGGCGACAGATAGCGGCTTTTCTTGCAGCTTCAGTTGTTGTATGTAATACAAATTAAGCATCTCTAGTTGATTAGTAGAGTTACAAAAGAGGCAATCTGGCACTGGAATGCGTTTTTGAAATCATGCCGAGTGCCCGTGACGCTGTTTTTTTAGTATCGTTGGCTCATGCACAGACGAGCACTTCAATCGATTGCTGTTGCGGAGACTATTCATTCCGTTGAAATCACAAAACGAAATGCACCCTAATGTGTCCCTGTTCTTGATATACAATCACTGATTAACATCTTTGGTTTTAATGAGAAAATAAATAAACTATACACAACGGATCTATGTATTTATTCACTAACATAAACAATCTCTGCACTACAAAATATTGTGTTATATAGCAGATATAAGGATGAAACTATCATCCCATTTCTGGACACACACACACTCCTATCGCAGATTTATTTATTTATTGACCTGAGGGAGGGGTTCTAGCAGACCAATCACGGCGCTTGCGGTCCGCGTAGAATTGACACGTTGTTACATTTTTGGAGAGGTGCACCTCAGGGTACATCGTAGGCTACGCGCGCATCACACAGCCTACGGCGTAGCTCTGGCGTACACTCAACGCAGAAGTATAAATTGGCCTTTAATGTAGTCCTACTCATTAGTCCTGCATTACTTCCAGCATAGTTACCTATTAATGACGGACCATTATTCTAAAGTGTTACCCATATTTTAAATCAACCCAAACAAACACACCCCTTCCTTTATTGTTCTGCCCCTAAAATTAACTAACACTGCAATGCAATGCAAGAGTGCATGTCTCTGTCATATCATAAGTGAAGCCAAATAAAGCTTTGCGAAACAGTACAGCAAAGATGACGAACAAACGACAAGGAAGAACAAAAAATGAACACAGTACACAAGTGAATATAAAAGCAAGAGTTGGTTGTTATTCACCAGCAGCACACCAGCTCCAGACTAACACTGACACTCAAAACGGTCCTGTTACTGTAGCTAACAATGTGTTGTGGTGCTCAGTCCAATCCACTCTCAACAGCGTTTCTCAGAAATCGCTTACTGCACCTTTATGTACGCAGACCAAATGCAGACATAAATGAACAGCTGGAATTTACATTTAAATTTCTGCACTCAGTCCCCAGGAAAGGTACCTCAACAGCAGGACGGAGTTCCTCTAAACTCTGTAATCTTCATTGCAATGCACCGTTTTCACACAGAGACATTTTAAATGATAACAAACATAAATGAGGAAATCACAAATGTGCTTTCCTGCAGCCCTCACTCAGTGGGGTCTGAAACTAAATGAAGGTATTTTAATTTACTGGAGGTGAGCTTGTTTCCTGTGAATTCAAAGCCTTACAGCCTTTCAAGTGATTCAATTTTGTAGCTTGTGAAGTGGACTGTTATGATAGTCAGAAAGTACTGTAAATCAGGTTAATGACTCCGAAAAGCAGTAACAATAGTGGTTTCATACAGAGTAAAATGTGCTCTCATCAACAACCCTCTCCAGAGCACTGCATTCTCCCATTACCTGATATTATCACAAAAGGGAGGCGGAGGGGGGCAAGAATCGCTGGAAAACAAAGCACACAACGAGCTGAATATCTTGACAAAATCTAAATGAAAGTGTCTGTAAGAAAACAAGGAAGCTGAGGGGTCTAGCTGCTGAAGTTTGAAATCAGCTCTGTGGATTGACAGAGGGAGAGATGGACTGACACCTTCACAAAGGAGTACAAATCAAGAGGAGCAGGACTCAAAGATATAACAATGGAGTTGCATTGTTAAATGCCGATTTTGCGAGTGATTTCTGTCCGTTCACTCCTATAAATGTCAATCTGCTAAATAATGACAAAATATTTCCAAAACTGCAATCAAACTTTTTTTTTTAGGGTCACCAGCGAGTGAGCTTTGCTCTTTTAGAGCAGTGTTTCCCAACCTTTTTTCAGTCATGGCACCCTTTGAAAATGTTCTCCATTTTGTGGCACCCCCTCGCATACGTTACGCTAGGGGTGTAATGGTACAGATTGCTCACGGTTCGGTTTGTATCACGGTTTTAGGTTCACGGTTTCGGTATGGTTCAGTATTTGCTATGTTCAGGGAAAAAAGGAGTACTGTCAAATAAAAATAAAGAAAATAATAAGAACAAATAATTTAAATACAAGCAGCAGCACAAATAAATACTATAGAGCAAAGATACTAATAAAATAAACAATGCTTTTCAGGTTTTTCAGGTACATCTAACATTAGTTTTCAGGTACAGAAATTGATCAAATGTAAAATAACATTGCATATTTGACTGTATAAATTAAAGATTAATCCTATTAAACTTACAAAAGCTATTCAATCAAGAGCAGTGAGTGATGTCCTTGTCTTTTGTTGTTTGACATTAAACAGACAGCAGTAAAGGCTACTGCCCCTTTAAGACCTAATGCTCCGATATGCGTCGTCTTTCTCGACTGTATAAAGTTTACTTAAGGCATATACAGACTATGTCTGCTAGAATACTCATAAAGATGGACATGTTGACATACCTTTTGTCTGAATTTGTCTGTTCAAGAGCAAGACTTGAAAGAGAACTCAAAATTTGCACGCTGTGAGACATGTGCGCGTTTTCGGATGAGTGCACAGAGACAAATTTTCTCACAGCGCGCGCGACTTCTCATTCGCGTCTTCTGGCACTACTACACCCGGGTGATGATGGCGAAAATGACTGGACATATTCGAACATACGGCAGCACTTGCATGCATTGAACAAAGTTTACAAAGAGAGAATTATTTGAAAAATTTGAAGGAAAAAAAAAAAATTATTTGAAGGACTTTTACACGGCACCCCGGTTGGGGAACACTGTTTTAGAGAATGACATGCCCTGAATCTCGACATATAATTAAAATATACATTTAAGTAACTGAAAATTATAATAGAAGTTATAGAAATTGTAGATTAGAAACAAAAGGCAGAAAAATGTTTCAGATTCAATGCCATCATGACATGCTACTTTCTTTCATGCTTTGCCATGTCGTTATCTGTAAAGGCAAAGTGAATTGAATTTTCAATTGAAATAGCAAATAGCATAATCATACAGAAATTGTGTGCACCGACGAATTGCTCACAAGAAGAGCATGCATTAACAAAAAGTAAAAATGGCCAAATTTGATGTCATGTTGACTTTATGGGTCTCTTCTTTAAAGTGCCTCTGACATTTTACATTTCCCTGCACGATACCGGAAAAAATACCTTAATGCCAAAAAGACATCTCAACTTTTTATGTGGGATTAAAGCCAAAAAAGACACTCTTCCTTCAACTTTCCATGATTTCTGTCTCTCAAGGGCCCTCTAAATTGCAATTAGGCTGCTATTTCCCATATATGCTTTTCCACACTAAAAGCCAATTACTATTCATTCTTTTTAGATGAAAGTGTTGAACGCAGACACTCCAAAGCTCCGCCTGCTGCCGTGATTCGCTTTCAGTTCACTCAAGCCTAAATAAACTCATTAAACGGGGCTGCAGAATGTGCTAGAGGAAATATTTGTAGTATTAATCAGTGTCGTGTTGAAGTAGACTTGATGGCTTGCTACACACTCCTCCCATGCTGTTTAAAGGGCCTTGGCTTTGTGTTAGTATTCCTCAGGTCCGGCGAGCCCGGCTGTAAATATTTACTGAGAAGACTGGCAGAGGGCGATAAGGAGTCTGGGGCTATTGATGATAACACTGAGGAATTTGAGAGAGTATTTCATGAAATGCCATGTGTATTTGGCACCATGAAAGTTACGGAATGTAAAGGGATCATTTGTTATGCCTTTACACTCTGGCGACATGCCAACAAATTTGTACCAGCAGGCTACCTGTCAGAAACATCACTGATATATTAATTACATTACTTCAGGTGACTTTAATATTATTTATAGCATTTATTAATATTTTGAATGAGCTTTTTTCATATTTTCTAACTATAAGTTTTAGTAATTTTGTTATGTGCTTTTGCCATTACATTTTTATTTTGGTTATAGTAACTTTAGTAACTTAGTTGCAAAGGCAACATTTCAAGTTTTTCAGTGTTCATATTTTATTTGATTTCAGCTTCATTTCAATTACCAAAAATTATTTTTAATAGCTTTAGTTGGCAATAACACTGCATTACATATACATAATCTTACTTCTCATAAAATCAAAGATTGCCTTTGCAGCTATAGCTCCCTCTTACCAATATATTTAAATGAATATGTGAATTTTCTCAGACTAACATTTCTTACACACAAGGGGCCTCATTCATAAAACTTTCATAAATATATGAGTAAATTCTAAGTAATTTGCACGTAAAATGTGTGTCACTCCCAGATAACCGAAAACGGGCAAAGAGGTGGGACGTGGGTGGAGCTGAAACCATGCCCGCCTACCTCAACCATAGTTGCAATCCACACTCAAGTGGCCACACCCTTAATTATGCAGAACTTTAAGGCTCAATATAATTTAAACGAATGAGTTATACAAATGAAGGGCAAAATCAGCTATATAGACCAAAAACACTTTTTTGTACCAGGCAGTGAACATATTTTTTTCTGCTGTAAAGTTGGGCATTTTAACATAGGGGGGTCTATGGGATTGACTCCCTTTTGGAGCCTGTCTCTAGCAGCTATAGTCGATGAATTGCAGTTTAAGTCACTGTTGGATTCAAGAGAGAGATCAGAAGGTTGCTGCTTGGTTTTACCCAAAGTTGAACAGTTTTCAACTCTCAGCTACAAAAATAAAATAGTCAGGCTAAAAGAACTTGTGAAATTGTGCATCAAATGCAGTATCATCAGTTTGCCTAAAAGAAGACAGACCTTTTGAATGTTTTACACACCATTTACACGTGACAGGGAGCAGGTGTACATTTTCTTCATACTAACTAACATTTTAAAAATATGAACATTTTCATGAATCCAAAAATTTACGTCAGTTCGGCTTTACAAACGATTTACACAAAAAAAAATCCGTTTCATGAATGAGGCCAAAGGTGCGGACCTTCAATATGGCAATTCAAATGGCTATCTAAAATGAATATGCACTTCTTTTTTTAATTAAACACTATATATTAACAATACATACACAGTTCGTTGGTTACAAAAACATGCCAGAATACACAGCTACACTGCCATCAATGTAGAAAGATGTTCTTTGCAGCCATATGGTTCCAACATTTATAAGCAGGGGCTAATGGTGTCCTGATAGCCAGCCAAACCTCGACCTCTTGGTTCCAGTAGCATCTTATATATACTACTACAAGGAGTGCTACTTCTTACAACCTTGTCTATAAACACTAATTGTTGTTTAATTATCCATATTTTATCTCAGTAATTAAGTGATGCTTCCAACAGTGTCCTTGCCATGATGCTGCTGAGAACATCAGAGGACCATTCCCAGCAGTAAAGACTTTTGCTCTGTGACCTAACTTCTCACTATCTGTCCATGTTCTGAGTAAAACCGGAGGAACAGCTTGTCTCTCTTCACCCCCTGCCGCGCTCTTTCTTACCTTGTTCTCCCATGGCAGTTTCTCAGCCCTGCAAATCAGACATATGGAATGGGGGAAGGCTTGCCAAAAAAGATGCACTAACAGAGACTGGTGGGCCTTGAGGCTCTTGACAGACATTGCCAGGGAAATGGGGCCTTCTCTGCCTCTCTGGCAGATGGCTGGAGAAAGTGGAACAGAGCGCAAAGAGAAATAGAGGAAAAGCCAGGTGTTTGAAACGAACCTCCTTACAAACTCTTGATCTAAAGTGTCACAAGTAGAGATTAAACAAACATCTATGCCTAAGATCAAATAGCATGAGCCCTCAGTATGTCTTACACATCTTTTAAAAAAATTTACACTCACACGATATGACTCACAGTCATTTCGGTAGCCTAAGAAATGCTGTTTTATTTGCAGGCCCTGTCCCAAAGGGGGCGCTCGCGAGCACCCTTCGAAGACCAAAAAAGACAAACAGGACACCCCACGGTCTTCTGAACTTAATGGACACGCGCATTTGGCAGCCAATGTAGTGCACGTGGATTGTGCCATTTGGGACAGGGCCAGAGATGGCCGCCTCATGGAGACGGTCATGTTGAGATCACATGACCACTTTCGCTCGAGGAATAAATTTGGCTGACGGCAAATAAAGCACTTCTACAATTCTTTGTAATGCATCATCCACGCCACTAGGTGTCAGTATAATTCAAAGACGTCTTGGTTTGCATCTTTAATTTCCCTTTGATGGATTACAAAAATGGGACTAGTGCAGATTGATAGACTGGGTTCTGCCTCATCAACACTCTCTTCCATTAACATGAATGCCTTGGAGAATGAATCACAGTAATGCATTCTTGCTTATTCTGAATGAAGAGAGAAAGACATCAGCATATGAAAATGCAGTTGTGTTCAAAAACACACTTATTTTCTCGCTTTATTCCAATTACGTTTGCATTTCCTCTGTAAACTGTCCAAATTAGACCAACAAGCATGAAAAGTGCAGTCACACCTCAACAACCTTTTTAAAAGTCTGTCTGATGAATATAGTGTTTGTTTAGCCTCCTTATACAGCATGTGTGTGATATCATACATACAAATGTTTTAAAAGAGACTTGTTGACATGGATTGTAAAACATTTCAATCTTGTATCCCTGGCATTCATCATGGTTCGGGAGAAATCAATTTAATACCGGTTCGCAGCATGGATTTGTCACATGGGGCTCCGTGTAATGGCTTTTATTGATTGTCATTTTACAGATTTTCTTCTCCACTGAGGACATATGCACAGGACAAACCTCTGTGATCAAAAGGCGTGATGAAGTAATCATGAAGTTTTGACCACATGCACGATTCCATCACATCATCATTGACTTTGTGTCTAGTTGTCCGGCTGTCTCTGGCTGTCCACAGCTGCATGAAATAAGGGGTTGGTCAGGACTCATCAGCTGTGCAAACAGGGTCTAATCTCACTTATCCTCTGTTTACTTGCCCTTGAGGCAGGTAATTAGTCTTAATGACAGTGTTAGATAATAGCCTTTAACCGAATCTGCTTTATAGGGGTTTTAGGGGACGTGAACTATCTTCAGACTTCACTGTAACTTCTCTCTGTGCACAATTTGTCAGTAGCTAAATATGTGATAAATATGACCATTTATGCACTTGCCTCAAGCTTGAACAGTAAGATTAGCCCAGTTCACTATGTTGTGAATGCTATAGGGAGGGTTTGTCTGGCTGACCCCTTTTCAATCCTAGCCTGCAAGGATATCCATTCACTTATCAAGTTACTGTCCAAGCACGGCTATAAGATTTTTATCTGCCTAATTGCCCACGAGATATAGGACAGTGAAAAATGCGGGCTAAGCAACAACTGGGGCAAACATTTACTAAGTTGCTTGGGTCAGAACTACGAAGTGAGCAGACAGTGGTTAAGAATAAAAGTTGTTTCTGCCTCAGAGTAAAATAATAAAAAAGGGGTCAATGTGAGGTAAAGTTTAGACTATAAAGTTACAACTGTGAGAAATAAAGCATTAAGTCACCTTGTGAAATCTATATGCCCTCTAAAAAAAATGTGTTGGCTCAACAAAGAACAAAAATCACAATTTTTTTGAGTTATGACAACTTTGAGTGAACTATAGACTTTGAGTTGTAGCCCTGGAACCAATGTATTCTGACACCTTTCTATCAGAACCATTAACTTCTTGAGCAATTTGAGCTACAGTAGCTTAGTGCATCAAGTAGCCTTGGCCACCCATGACCCTGTCGCCGGTTCCCCACTGTTCCTTCCTTGGACCACTTTTAAAAGATACTGACCACTGCAAACCGGGAACACCCCACAAGAGTTGCAGTTTTGGAGATGCTCTGATTAGAACAATAAGAGCAATCGTGAGATAAACAGTTGTGATTGTGAGATACAAATTTTGAGAAAATGGCAATGAGGTATCAAGTAAAAAAAAAAGACAATTTATTTCAATTTATCTGAGACGAAAACAAGCTTCCACAGTTTTTGGACTTTTTCCAAAATAGTTTAGCAGTTACCGTTTTTTTACCCAGTTTATCTTAGTTGTTTGTTCATATAAAAACCACTGACTATGACTGATGAAGCTATCCTACAGATATTAAGATGTACGTGACATTTGTTTAGGCTCATCTTTCTATAGCTGTTCCCTGCTTTTGGCTATACAGATTGCTGGTGTATCAGCGGACGATGCTATTAAATGTTGACAAATGCTCTCGTCGACAAGCAGCATAGGTTAAGCTGTCCCTTAACATTCACCAGGAATAATGAGGCAGGTGCCGCGGACAGAGACAAATCACTAGCGTACAACTTATCTTAAGTAGCAGAGAGAAGAGACTGGCCTGATCTTGGACAGAGAATGAGAAGGAGTGAGAGAAAGAGAGCTGGAGAGATTACCATCTATCTTTTAAACACTTAAATCAGTCCTTGTGCTGCTTCAGCAGCAGTTTAAAAAAATATTAACAGCCCTCCTTACAGGTCTCTGAGGCACTGCAGGAATCGATCACAGGTGAAGCAAATTGCATCCTAGAAGATAGACACAAGAACACAAGAACCAACGAAACACAATGCTTGTGACGCACAACATTCAGGTTTGCTTTAGAAGTAAATATCACTGAAAAGCTAAAAACGAAATATAATGCTGCCCAATTTAGTGGTTGTGGTTCTATCGTCACCATCTGCAGAACAGAGTTTGATATGTGTATAGGAATCACACAAAGAATTGAAATGTAAAATATTATAATGTAATCTCGCAAGAAAATAAATGATCAATAAGGATTAAAGATACAAAACGATGGATCTTGAATTACACTGTAAATACAAAATATTATCATGTGATATCCTCACATGGTGTGAATGTTTTTCTAAAGTTTAAATCCCAGATCACGACTTGATCCGCCTCTGCTCCAAGCTATTGCTCAAAGCTGATAGTTTCACAATTAATTTTCATATCTTTTTTCACTTTATATGAGCTGCATATTGTGAGCGTCAAACTGAACAAAACACACCCTGAATGCAACATGGAATTGCAAAAGAGCATTCCAGATGTCATCAGCATTTCCCACAAGTCAAATCAGTATCATGGTGTTAGTGTTTTAGGTTTTAGGTTGTTATTAAACTAAAACTATTCAAATTAGTTTTCATTAATTGGAATAAAGATGAAATACATTAAATATAAATATTGAGTGGCATACACTTATTTAAAAATATATATATTTTAAATATTGCCTTAGGTTGAAGAACTAAAACTAAAATTGAAATTAAAATAAATTAAAGCTTAATAGAAATATTTAAAGAAGCAAAAATGTTAACACTTCACAACAAGGTTCCATTTTTTAACATTATAGTTAACTAACGATGAAAACTACTGCTGAGGCATTTATTAATATTTGTTAATGTTTCAGCATTTACTTATACATTATTAAAATCAAAAGTTGTATCTGTTAATATTATTTATTGGTCATGAGCTAACATGAGCTAAAAATGCAGAGTTGTATTTTTACTATCTAACGTTAACAAAGGTTAATAAATACTGTAACAAATGTATTGCTCATTGTTAGTAAATATTTGTTAATGCATTAACTGATGGAATTTTATTTTGAAAGTGTTATCACAAAAAATAATAAAACACAATAAAAACACAATTGCTAAAACCTAAACTAAAATTAAAATGAACACTGAAAAAGGTTATTCAAAATATAAATAAATAGTATAATAGTAAATAAATAATACTACTATACTACCTTTACACAAATTAGCATACTTAAGTAAAGATCAACTACATCTTGTATACTAGTATAGTAGTATACTTGTAGGTGTACTATTTCAATACGACTTGGCCCACACAAAAAAAATCACATACTCAGAATTAGGAGCATATCTATTTTCTTTATAAATCAATATTTTCAAACAAATTTATTGTATTGGATTCCAAAACCTAAGTGTATAAGACTGTATGTAAAACGATATATTATATATTATATATGTACTATTAATACTTAAAAAAGGAAATTTTCTCACTACTAAATATTCCACGGTCAATGGTATTATAACAAAGTCAAAGCAATTGGGAACAACAGCAACTCAGCCACGAAGTGGTAGGCCACGTAAAATCACAGAGCGCGGTCAGCGCATGTTGAGGCGCACAGTGCACAGAAGTCGCCAACTAGAGTCAATAGCTACAAACCTCAACACTTCATGTGGGCTTCAGATTAGCTCAAGGACAGTGCGTAGAGAGCTTCATGGAATGGTTTCCATTGCAGAGCAGCTGCATCCAAGACTTACAAGTGCAATACAAAGCATCTGATGCAGTGGTGTAAAGCACGCTGCCACTGGACTCTAGAGCAGTGGAGACGTGTTCTCTGGAGTGACCAATCACACTTCTCTGTGTGGCAATCTGATGGACGAGTCTGGGTTTGGCTGTTGCCAAGAGAACGGTACTTACCTGACTGCACTGTGCCAATTGTAAGGTTTGGTGGAGGGGGGATTGATGGTGTAGGGTGGTTTTTCAGGGATTGGGTTTGGCCCCTTAGTTCCAGTGAAAGGATTAAGCATACCAAGACATTTTGGACAATTTAATGCTCCCAACTTTGTGGGAACAGTTTGGGGATGGCCCCTTCCTGTTCCAACATGACTGCGCAACAGTGCACAAAGCAAGGTCCAAAAAGACAAGGATGAGCGAGTTTGGTGTGGAGGAACTTGACTGGCCTGCACAGAGGCCTGACCTTAACCCGATAGAACACCTTTGGGATGAATTAGAGCGGAGACTGCGAGCCAGGCCTTCTCGTCCAGCATCAGTACCTGACCTCACAAATGTGCTTCTAGAAGAATGTAAAAATTCCCATAAACACACTCCTAAACCTTGTGGAAAGCCAGTAGAGTTGAAGCTGTTATAGCTGCAAGGGGGGCAAATACATATTATACCCTACGGATTAAGAATGGGATGTCATTAAAGTTCATGTGCATGTAAAGGCTGACATCCCAAAACTTTTGGCATTATAGTTTATATTTAGACTTTTCTGTCAGTATAAGTCAAGTATACTTGTGTGTATATTTCTGTGAAGTATATAGTATTGAAGGTATTCTGTCCTATTTTTTTGTTTAAAAGAAGTATACTAATAGCACACATAAAAAATATATATTTTTTTTGTAAGGGTCTAGGCCTGTCCTTCTGATAATGAAGTAAATCAACTGCAATCAAATAATGATCACATTCAAAGTTTCTCATTTACAACTCATTTTATCTTCTAAAGAACTAGATTATTATTTAATCTGACTGCTATAAATAAGGAATAATTTTCAAATAATTCAACGGCCCGGAGTCAATTATTCCACTTATACTACGTTTTCCAAAGATTATGTATTTTTGTTCAGATGATGTATTTCAAGACATTTGTCAAGTTTTGTCCTTAAAACACTCTTGTTTTAGCTAGTCTTGAGCCACTGATAGCAGACGAATGCAGTTATTAATGCAATGAGAGAGAGAGAGAGAGAGAGAGAGAGAGAGAGAGAGAGAGAGAGAGTGTGTATGTGAATTACCTGAGTATTGTGTGTCTCTCAACAGTGTTCGGCGGCAGCATTTACTCATCCCAGACCCGTTATTACCTCGCTAGTGAGAAATGTCATGTAGCTTTTAAGTTGCTAAACTATTTTACTGATAAAATTGCCAGAGCAGCGCTGACAACATGTTTCTGTGCGAGTGTGTGTCCGTTTTATACAGTGTGTGTGTGCATTTGAGTGGTAGAGAAGAGAGAGCAGGAGAAAGAGAGTATGTGCTTTTCGTACATAATAAAACATAATTTTGTGTAAAAACATGGAAAAGATTTGTTGTTTTTATCCTATTGTTTACTATAGTTATTTGCTTGGTTTTGGGTCTTTTGCTGTTGTACGCTGTAAAGACATTTGAAATAACTGAAATCATTTGTTGAAGTGATATGGAACTGTAATGCGGTCATCCAACGCTTTTCCCTGAAAATAATTGCACACCTTAGAACGCTCATCAACCAATCAGATTCTAGCATTCAACAGCCCCGTAATATATATTTAATGTCACACTAACCAAATATACTGTGTGTATATATATATATATATATATATATATATATATATATATATATATATATATATATATATATATATATATATATATATATATATATATATATATATATATATATATGCGCATACATCCACATTTGGATACACTGTGCCCTTACAGAGGTCAGCATTATCTCTAAAGGTTACTTTGTAGACAGCTTCTGTTGACAATTTGCTTTTGCTTTTATGATTGTATATGGATTTATCTTTTAACGCTTCCAAGAACAGCAAAGTCAAATGACACAAGGACACCTCTCTTTTGCTTGACATTTCTGGTTACTAATGGCCCATCCTCAGCGTTGACAGGATCAAACAAGTTTTCAGATCCTTTGGCTGCCCTTGTTTTTTTAACTTGTCCATCCATCATTCTTTGTTCCACGCTCAACATATGCAATATGTTTCCATATTTTGATCTTCCTGATCATCCATACAAAAAGTGCTGTGTTTTTATTGATAATTTGTGCATTGACTGAAAAAATAAATAAACTCAAACATTAATTTTGGGGAAAGCAAAATGACTACCTGATTATGACACATGACTGGCTCATTTGATGTCAACTGAACTGAACACCAGAAAATATTCCATCCAATCAAGCTCTGTAAGCTCTGTTAGGCATTAAAGCCTTATTTCTTTTCATAAACTCTATTTGGAAGCTTTCATTATGAAAAAGTGATCAGGCTGTGCACTAACCCTGTGCTTTCCCTTTAATTTACAACTTTAATCAAGAGGAACTGTAAACAATGCACCATTAGCATATTCACACTACATCAGTCCCCTGCATCACAAGTCTCATACAGACATT
Source organism: Gobio gobio (assembly GCF_949357685.1). Taxonomy (NCBI): domain Eukaryota; kingdom Metazoa; phylum Chordata; class Actinopteri; order Cypriniformes; family Gobionidae; genus Gobio; species Gobio gobio. The sequence continues at coordinate 39,484,753 of NC_137108.1, read as the reverse complement.
AGTTCTCGTAATGACTGAGTGGAAAGAGCAATATGTCATGGTTTTCTGCATTTTTGTTTCTGTGTTAATGTATCTGTACTTGTTTCTGCTGTAGTGGAGGTGGTAACACTTTACAATAAGGTTTCATTAGTTAACATTAGCTTACATGAACTAAGAATTAACAATACTACAGCATTTATTATTCTAAGTTAATGTTAATTCCAACATTTACTAATACATTATTAAAAACAAAAGTTGTATTTGTAAACATAAATGCACTGTGGACTAACATGAACATTCAATGAACCGTTGTATTTTTATTAACATTGACAAAGATGAATAAATGTAACAAATGTATTGATCATAGTCCATGTTAGTTAATACATTAATGTTAAAAATTAGACCTTATTGTAAAGTGTTACCGTGGTATGTTTATCTAAGCATTGCCTGACCTCAGTGAAAATATACTCAACAAAAAAGAAAAAGAAAAGAGGGAACAAGATGTATATAAAACTTCTTTCATAAATTAATGGTTGCAAATGTGTATCTCATATGACCTATTATCAGGCCAATTCAGTATGATATTGAAGGTACAGAGTAAGGCAGAATTGAGAATAATAGGGTAATTGAGAATGAATAGGGAAAAGTCATGAGAGAGGAGGCAATGTCACCGTCACGATATGATTGGCTATTGCGCCGTTCACCTGGTAATTCAGTCTCTCGATTTTTACGGATCCTCTCCTTGAACTGTCACCGTAGTGGAGGGGTTTGAGTATCCGAGTGATCCTGGGAGCTATGTTGTCGGGGGCTATATGCCCCTGGTAGGGTCTCCCAAGGCAAACAGGTCCTTGGTGGCGGGCCAGACTAAGAACAGTTCACAAACCCGTTATGACTACAATTACAACAAGGACCAAGACGTCATGGGGCCCGGCCGGGCTCAGCCCAAAGGAGTGACGTGGGGCCGCCCTCCTATGGGCTCACCACTTGCAGGAGGAATCGTAAGGGGCCGGTGCATAGTGGATCGGGTGACAGTCGAAGGCGAGGCCCCCGACGACCCGATCTCTGGACGTGGAATCTGGCTTTAGGGATGTGGAATGTCACCTCGTTGGCGGGGAGGGAACCTGAGCTTGTGCGGGAGGTCGAGAGGTACCGACTAGAGATAGTCGGGCTCAACTCCACGCACAGCTTGGGCTCTGGAACCACACTTCTTGAGAGAGGCTGGACTCTCTACCACTCTGGAGTTGCCCATGGTGAGAGGTTTGCTTATAGGCCCCCAGCTCAGCCGCCATGTGTTGGAGTTCACCCCGGGGAACGAGAGGGTTGCTTCCCTGCACCTTCGTGTGTGCCTACGGGCCGAATGGCAGTGCGGAGTACCCGGCCCTCTTGGAGTCTCTTGGAGGGGGGCTTGAAAGTGCTCCGACTGGAGACTCAATAGTTCTACTGGGGGACTTCAACGCCCATGTGGGCAGTGACAGTGATACCTAGAGGGGCGTGATTGGGAGGAACGGCCCCCTTGATCTGAACCCGAGCAGTGTTCTGTTATTGGATTTCTGTGCTAGCCACGGCTTGTCCATAACGAACATCATGTTCAAGCACAAGGGTGTCCATCAGTGCACATGGCACCAGGACACCCTAGGCTGAAGGTCGATGATCGACTTTGTGGTCGTCTCATCTGACCTCCGGCCGTATGTCTTGGACACTCGGGTAAAGAGAGGGGCGGAGCTGTCAACTGATCACCACCTGGTGGTGAGTTGGATCCGATGGCGGGGGAGGAAGCTGGACAGACTCGGCAGACCCAAACGTACTGTGAGGGTCTGTTGGGAACGTTTGGCCGAGCCCCCTGTCAGAGAGATCTTCAACTCCCACCTCCGGCAGAGTTTCGACCGGATCCCGAGGGAGTCTGGAGATATTGAGTCTGAGTGGACCATGTTCTCCACCTCCATTGACGATGCGGCCGCTCGGAGCTGTGGCCGTAAGGTCTCTGGTGCCTGTTGAGGCGGCAATCCCCGAACCCGGAGGTGGACACCGGAAGTAAGGGATGCCTTCAAGCTGAAGAAGGAGTCCTATCGGGCCTGGCTGGCTTGTGGGACTCCGGAGGTAGCTGACAGGTACTGGCAGGCCAAGCGGACTGCAGCCCAGGTAGTCGTGGAGACAAAAATTTGGGCCTGGGAGGAGTTCGGTGAGGCCATGGAGAATTTGCATTCTGGCAAACCGTTCGATGCCTCAGGAGGGGGAAGCAGTGCCCTACCAACACTGTTTACAGTGGAGATGGGCAGCTGTTGATCTCAACTTGGGATATCGTTGGGCGGTGGAAGGAATACTTAGAGGATCTCCTCAATCCCACCGACATGTCTTCCATTGAGGAAGCAGTGGCTGAGGGCTCGGAGGTGGACTCGTCCATCACCCGGGCTGAAGTCATCGAGGTAGTTAAAAAGCTCCGCTGTTGCCCGCGCGACCCGGCCCCGGATAAGCGGAAGATGATGAAGATGATGATGATTTTTCCGGATTTGCTAATCGGCAGGTTCATTAGTTAACTACATTAGTTAACATGAACTAATAATGAACGGCACTTTTAAAGCATTTCTTTATCTTTGTTAATGTTAATTTCTAAACTTACTAATGCATTATTCAAATCTTGTTAACATTAGTTAATGCACTGTGAACTAACATGAACAAACCATGAACTGCTGTATTTTTCTTAACTTACGTTAACAAAGATTAACTAATGCTGAACAGAGGTGTTGTTCATGGTTAGTTCATGTTAACTAATGCATTAACTAATGTTAACTAATACAACCTTATTGTAAAGTGTTACATTAATAAATATTAGTGTTAATGGGAATACTTATTAAAAAGTAGTAGATAAGTCCATCAACACCCCTAATGCTTGCACAGTCCAATAGTTCGTCCTGGGTCGACATTTCATTCAGTAACATTAGGCAGTTTTGATTTACATGCTAATTAATTGATGATTGCATTATTTAACTTATGGATATGATTACATATGATATCGCTTGTTTCAGCATATTCTTCGCATGTTTTTTGATTTGGAGATTCAGTAATCTTTCAGAAGATATGTCATAGCTCCCGCTACCGTATAACAGTGAAAACACGGAAAGCCAGAAAATTCCATCAATAGAGTGGTGCAGGTATGACATCACGTTGTAGGCCAAAACACAGATACGAGTAAGCATTTTAGAACTTCCGGTTACTAATACCCGAAGTCAATGGGGTTTTGGTTAAATGGCTGAAGTAAGGTCTGTGGTGAACACAAGCTCAGGACACTTTCACAATTTATTCTCTGACTTGTCTATGTCTAAATGGGACTACAGAGGCGATTAAACATCATCACGCCGTCTGCTTGTACTGTCTCATTATGCTTATAATTGTGCTCTTATAAAATATCCTAGCTCAAACGTTATGGGAAAATGTTTTTAGATAAAAACCGAATGAGTTGTCGGAAGTTTAGTGGTGGTGACGTTAGTTAAGTCGTGGGACCGTGCTGTAGTTCGGTTATAGCCAACCTTTAGCTTTTTACTTCTGCCAATTGCATTTAAGGCCAAAGTATACTTCACTTTTTATGCGTATGCAAGGGTCAGCGCACAGTGCACGTGATGCGAATTTCGTCATCAGAAAAGTATGTGCGTACCGTACTGCACAGTGCAAATTTATGGGAAATGTTTACATGAAATATGCTTAGTTTTAATAAATAGAACAATAATTATATAAAAATAGCCAACATAAGGTTTTTTTATTTATTTTGATATCCCCCCTCCCCCCCTTTTATAGTAATCTTCCCCAGAGAGCTGGAACAACTGGAACAGGTTTGGGACGATATCCAATTCCACCATGTTGTGATTATGTTGGGACCCCCTCGAAAACGAGATGGTACACCTCAAGGCGTTTATCCTAATAAATCTAATTTGAAACGGAATAATAGTTGGTGTGATTTCCTTAGATAGCTTGAGTGTGGCCAGACAGAAATGAGAAGCTTGATGAATATGTAAATTTACAGAAAGGTAAAGAAAGCAGAAAAAAAAGACATTTATAATGGAACATTGATAAATATGCATTTCAATGGTATGGCGGAGTTTGTAATCAACAAAGAAAAGTGAGAAACTTTGAGAAACTTGTAAAACAGAAGAAATAAAACGTTATCATTTGAAACGGTGCAAATGCACAGCCAGAGTAAACATCAAAACCACGACTCCACTGAGATAGTTTCAAGTAAACACTTAGATGGTTTTGAGGTCACATTTTATTTTTTTACGATTTCATTTTCAATTCAGTATAAAGACGTGGGAGTCATACAAACCCTTCTCCACCTGCAATTACTCTCTGTTGCAACACAAACCCGAATCTGAAAAAAGCCATGGAGTGCATAAACAGAGCAGATGTTTCATAAACAAAATATGAGATATTTATGCAGCAAAGCAGACAGTAGAACATACAGCACTGACAAATGTCGGATTCCTCAGTGCTGCGGTCAATTAAATATGAATGATTTTAATCAACTAAGTCGCACATTCATGTGCAAGTAACATTTGTTTTGTTGCTTCAAGGCCCTGGCAATATTTTATATTTCATAGCTAAAAATGTAACATAATTGATGACACATACAAGGTCACAGCAAAGAGAAAATTGAATTTTTCTCTGTTTTGAACTTGTAAGATATTTCCCAAAGGAGACTGGATAATGTGCCTGGATGTAAATGCCAATTACAGGTCGTTTAATTCTAATTATCATTCCCTTCTGCACAATAAATCCCGGGAATATAAAGTCCTGCGTGCCACCGGATGACTGATATGTAGTTACATAAAAAGGCAACATTTCTCAAAGTGACTCAATGACACTCTGGGAATACAAAATGTGTTTTCGCATAGTAATATTTCATCCTCTGCCAGCCCATCATGACCAATAATACAAACAGAAATATCTCTGATTTCATAGCATTCCCCCATCCGGAAATCCCACGCAGCGTCTAATTCATGTCAGCAAGTATTCCATATAATCCAATAATAACAACAACCTGGCTTTTCCGCACCCCCGTTAGATGTGGAATTTCATGGGACATATTTCACAATCCATCCCCAGAGACATTTTAACCCCTCCGGGGTGTAATGCAAACTGCATTTACATAATGAAGTCCTCTGTTCATTATAAACTTGTGCATTCGGTTCACAGAAGACCATTAAACAAGCACAAAATAGAAAAGAACAGGAAAGTCGCTGTGCCGGATAGCGTATTAAAATGCAAATGTGACTTAATCTTGATCCGTGGCTCTCCATGGGCCAACGCAACATGAGCCAAACAGGTAATGCATCCTCTTGCTTTGGCCTCCCTCCACAGAGCTGCACAGTACAATGTAGAGATGGAGTGTGAGATGGAGATGATATCTCTTTTATTGTGCTGTTGGCTGGGGCTTTTGTGTGGTCTGGGGAGTATTACGGGAATTGCGAATGGTAGAAAGGGGCAGAGGAGGAGAGTAAACACATATCACTCGAGATTACATGTTGTTAGCTATTCTGGCACTTGTTAAAGGATAAAAGCTAATCATAAACAGACAAAATGAGCCTTGTTTGATATGGGAATGAATTTGTGGTTGCGTTCCCTGCTTTTTTGTGCGTAATAAAAAGGCTTTGGAATTACTTTAGTTACCTCTTTGAGCAATTTGGTTGTAAAGACCTTGTTTAATCAAGTCTTGTATTCGAACTTCCAACTAACAAGCTCACCTAACTTTTAAGCAGTGTTCCCAGATCGGGTCAAAGATTTCCAGACCAAAAGCTCTCAAAAACCTGCCCAGATCATTCACTGTCAAAAGAATGTCATATAATTATATTGTCATGAGCACCAAAGTGTATAAGTACCATCAGGGACAAAATTTCAGGCTGGGAAATCTCACTCATCCAGGCCATTCCATAAACCACAACAATTTTTGAAACCATGGACAACCCTATTTTATGTATGGCCATCACCATCACATAAAAAAGGTTTAAATCCCAGCCGTGCAAAATAATTAGAGGTTCTCTCTTGAACTACACATTCTCTTCCATTTTCTCTCACATGTGTGTGTGTGTTACCCGATCGTTGGATATAACCGCAAACCGTGCATCACTAAACTTCATAGACAAATCAGCATGTTCAAAACTTTCGTGATTGTATGAGAGTGAACAACGCACATTGAGAAAGGAATTTTATTTCACTATTTAAGATAGCCTGGTGATACATTTTGATAGCCCGACTGGAAAACACATTACCTCTGTGACGTCGGGCTAGCAATTTTACGAGCCATGGCCCATATATGTTCGAGTCTGATCCCAAATCGCAGGACAATGAACCAACAACACCTCAAATACAAAGGATACTCCAGCCTGTGACAATGTGGTTAAATTTGTTTAGTTAGACATGTACACTAGGGGTGTCGAAATGAATCGTTTCTTCGATGCATCGCAATGCAGGCGAGGACAATTTGGTATCGGTTCAGTAATAGACCATAAAGATAATAATGTACTGATTCTTTTCTGACATCATTTGTCGCGTACGTGCGTTGTCGCGGTAGCATACAATGGCAGAGGGAGGCGAGACGTGAGTGCAGGTAATTAAAAAGCTCAAACTACTTTAAAAGCAGACATCTGGGCACATCTCGGCTTTTATGAACAACCTGATAAGCATGACCTGGAGAAGACGCACGTTGTGTGTAAGTCAAATTATCTGATTTGTCAAAACAATTTCATTTACACTTGGGCACATAAATGTATCTACGCAAAATGGATATTAATCCGATCTTCAATTCCTGCACTATATGCAGATTTAATGTCAGTTCACATCACCGAAAACAACAGATATAAGCTGCATTTTATTGATCATCAGCTAATTTCAAAATCAAAGACCGCAATAGAACAGAGCGCGGCAACAGCACTGGTAAGATCATTCAGTTTCTTTACTTTTAATGAATATGATTGTATGTTGAGCACCTACGACTTTACTTTCGGTAGTGTGTGTGTTAGCTTGATTAAGAGATACGCAGCTGCTCGTCTGCGGCGATCCGTGCTTCAGTAGCGCTGTCATATCGGACTATAACATGTCATATAGCCCATAACACGCTCGCACGTTAATTTTAACATGTGGTTTCAGCAACCAGATGCATTTATTCTTTAGTTTTGACTGTAATGCGGCCCAGCCCCAGACCACCTCCTGAAGTGGCTTTTAGTATTTTGTGTATTTGTTCTATATGCTCCTGTTGTCTTCTGTACCCAGACTTGAGTTTTGCTTGATACATTCAAGAAGCGTGTTTTCTTTGAGCAGGTAAAATTGAAGGTTCAGTTCTTATAACTGACTGACAAAATTGTATACATGCATCGTCAATGCATTGTGATATCGAACTGAACCGAATCGATGGCATGCTAATCATAATTTCACGAGTTCGCACTTACATATAATTTATAGAGAGTAATTGAATGCGTATTTGGCGTGCTGTCCGGGGGGAGGGCTTCGAGCTCGGAATTCGGCCCGAACCCAGAGTACCAACCCCCCCCCCCCCCGTATATGTAAGTGGTTTTAGAGTTAAAAGGTGTGGCGGAAGGGTTGCTGATAACTGTCAACAAACGGAGTTAGGACTGCTGCGTGTATATATACCTCTATTGTTGATTAGCTGAGTGCTCTCCACCTGTGTCAATTATCTGAACGTGCTTCTCCCGAACCTTGTTAATAAAACATCATTTAGTGTAGGTTTACACCCCTAATGTACACATAATCAGTAGATATCAAACAATCTGTAACAATGCAATACTGTCATATATAAAAACATTTTTTACACACATAAGTGTGTTGCACCATTTCTGTCAGATCCCATATAGAAGGCACAGCATCGTTTTTTTTTATCTCATTCTGTCTGCAAATCCAGTCTCTTGTTTACAAAAGAATCTGCGGTGAAATGAAGAGAACAAATGTCCAATGTCTTATTAAAAATAAAGTTCAACCACAATCCTAATATTGGAATCTGAAGGAAGCTTAAGCAGTGACTGTGATTTTCTACAACCAGGCACTGCACAATATTTTGTAATCTTCAGTGGCATGTTTATTGCTTGGTAGATCGATCCTGTTCAGCTCCACGTAGGCCATGTTATTTACCTATTACATGTCATGTGAGAATCGGTGGGTGGGGTTTAGTGTTGTCAAAAATATAGATATTTCGATATGTATCGAAACTGAAATATCTGAAACGATACGATATTCCTTTTCTACAGTACACTCTAAAAAAAAAAAAGGTTCTATATTGCACCAAAAATGGTTCTTGGCTCGTAATCATAGGGGAACCTTTTTTAGTGCTATATAGCACCAATTTTGGTGCTTCAGTGGTTCTTCAGCGGTTCTTCAGAGGTTCTTCACCGGTTCTTTGACTAAGGTGCTATATAGCACCTCTGAAGAACCGCTGAAGAACCACTGAAGCACCAAAATTGGTGCTATATAGCACTAAAAAAGGTTCCCCTATGATTACGAGCCTTTTTTTTTAGAGTGTATAGATGCCAGCTGCACTCTCCTCTCCTCCGACCGACAGTGAGTTGACACGCACCCGCCTCCTCTCATTCTGTCCGGTTAACCCTCTGAACACGGTGAATGCGTGTTCTGCTGGATTTTTCCTCATGACAGCGTGTTAGTGTTGGTGTGACCGGTCTGAATTTTTCACGGGATTGCAATTAACGTTAATTTTACTCATTCCTGCAAATTTCGCGCTCGCATCTGAAGCGCACACACATACCGTAATAAAGCCATCTCTGACATACAAGTGCAAAAACAAGCTCCTTTTTCCAGCTTATTAATGGTCAAATACACTCAAAAAATGTCTCAATGTCCATCTTGGTGAGTATTAATGTAAGCACAGTCGTAACCAGTTCAGAAAGAATGTGTAACAAACAGGAACAGTGTTTGAGATCCATGCGTGCGTCAGGTCTTAAAGGGACAGCAGTTATTCATTATTCAAACTACAAAAAGACAAACGATCACTTACTGCTCTTGACTGATTCACTTGTGTAACTTTAATGGATTAATCTGCATTTCATTTTTTACAATGAAGATTAACCAATGTTATTTTAAATTTGATTACTTTTTTTTTTTTTATTCAGTTTCTTACCTAAATACTGTTAGACTTACCTGAAAAAATAAAGCAGTCTATTTCATTTCTATCTTTACTCTAGGCTATTGTATTTATTTGTGCTATTGTTAGTCAGTTGTTTATTTGTTCTTGGGATTTAAGCTGCTATGACACTTTTTGCACACTGCAGTAAGAGTAAAGCGTTTCTGCAAAATAAAACCGAGAAACCGAGGGTAACACAGATATGACGCAATTGACAGGCGACTTCCTCACGTCCCGGTTGCTTGGTTAAAATAGCAATTTTCTAACGATTTAAAAATAGTTGGAAACATTTGGGATATTGTATAACTACTCAATATTTTACTGAAAAAAGTTTACATAGTGCACCTTTAACACAAAATTGTTAATTTACTTATACCTGATATAGCTGCCTGATTGAAATGTGAGTGCTTTCCCCTTTAATTGTTGTGACGTCATCATGAGCCAACATAATTTCCTGTTCTGTCTCCTCCTGTCCTGGGCTTAAGCCCCAGCCCCCCTAAAAAATATGTGATTAACCTTTAAAACATATAAAACTGGCAGGAGGCTTCGGCTTCGTCCCATCTTTTAGTCTGCGTCGAGCAGAGCGCACGTCAGAAGCAGAGGTGTTTGCGTTCATCTGAGCCTCATTGGTCTGTCACCTCTCGTCAATGTCAAAATATTTGAGAAAACCAATCAAATCAGAGTAGGCGGGCTTTATGTTCACACAGAATCTGCTGAGGCTAAATGCGAATTTGAGCTGCGCAACTTGACGTCAAGTGAGAGAAATGTAAAACAAAGACAAAAATATTCAGGCAAATTAATAAACTTTTGTCTAATTTCGCCATTTTTTATTGAAAATAAGCCAATGTGATTCATAATGTTATTAACAAACAAGAAATATTAACAAAGCCGTTTTCTTCAGATTAGGCATAAGATTAATATTATTCCATTTGTAGCCTTCAGTAAAATAAAAAAAGCTCTGCTATTTCAGCCTGTATTGGGCATAAGATTAGTAATGAATGTGTTTATATTGTGAATTAATTCAATAAACTTAAAACTTCAATAAACAGTAAATTAACGTGTATAAGAAAAGTATTCATAAAACATAAATATCAGTATGTTAATATGTAAACCATATGTTTACCTTTTTCACTGACGAAAATGGAAAAACTATATCTGTCAAAGCTCAGCGTTAGGAGGGGAAGAGACTGGGCAAGATAAAAACAGACAAAAAGAGAGATGTGGAGATAAGAAAGACAAATAATCTACTGCCCAGTGACGTGGTTTTCAAGCTATTGTTATCTATTTTTTTGGCCTTCAGAACATCTTAAAATGCACATATATAGATCAGAGAAATAAACATTTTCTCAGGGGAGCTTTATACGTATTGCTTTATAAGTATTAATAAACAGCCATCCTATGGATATGCATGTTAGTGAGCTATAGTTAATAGCGCAATTTGGACCCTAAAATACCCTCACTGGGGGCTAAGCCCCCTCTAAAATGAAAATCCTAGAACCGCCCCTGCAGTAATTATTGCTTTTATATCCATATCTTCACCCCAACTTATGTGTATAATGTTATTTTACTTAACTCTGAGGTCATTTTACCCCTTTTCGTATTTTGTCTTTGGCCTAAATATGTGGAAATTAAGTGTACATATTTATTTTATAGAAAGAAAACAAGGGCAATTCACTCAAAGAGGCTGCATTTATGTTCTTTTATATATCAGGAATGTTTTCTGTGTTGTATTTCCTTTTTTTTACTATTATTTTTTCTTTATTCAATTTATGTTTCATGTTCCTTTTTAGCCCTTTCTACATTGTAACTGAATGGGAAAGGGAGAACGAGAGCAATTCACTCATAGAGGCTGCATATGTGTTCTTTTACATCAGAGAGGGATTAAAAGATCCAGCAAAACTGCCGCCTGCTGTCCCATGTCTGTGTCCACAACGCAGACAAGTGTTTTCCATAACTCACGCTGGGCATCGTGAGCAACATGTGGTGTCGTGATCCGGATGGGAGTGAGGTTTAGGGAGGTGAGTGTAACATACATAGCCAGTGGTGTAGTCTACGTGATACGCAGGTATACGCCATATTCCCACTAGGAAAGGTCAAAGATTTTCGTATACCAACTTAAGAGCAGAATGATACAAAACAATACAATTTTATGACAAAACTTTCACACTTTCATTCATAAATTCACCCAGTCGTATTCAAAGTGTAACGCCTCTTGCAGTTCAAAACGCTTACGCTACGTTCTAGTGATCCGTCATGCCAGTTACCCTTTTTTTGCAATTTGAATACAGAAGGCAGTCATGCGGAAGCTAGATATTTTACTTTTAAATATGGATATTTTTCTTACAAAATCCCATTGATTTGCTTTAGAAGGCCTTTATTAACCCCCTGGCGCTGTGTGGAGTACTTTTATTATGGATGGATGTGCTTTTTTGAGCTTCAAACTCAGTGGACCCCATCACTGCCATTTATAAAGCTTGGAAGCATCAGGATATTTATTAATATAACTATGATTTAAGAATGTCATATACACCTAGGATGGCTTGAGTGTTAGTAAATCATGGGGTAATTTTCATTTTAAAGTGAACTACTCCATTAACTGGCTGAGTTAGATGGTGATTAAAACTAAACAGTAGAACATCACCATTCTCCCCAGCTGTAAATGTCATTGGCTGTTAAAGTCTTGTGTTGCTTATATTAAATTGACATGCTGATAACACATAAGTAGTCTTTCATAATACTCTTTATTACATGTAGATGCATAGGCCTACTGTATGGATTAGTGAGTGTGGTGGTGCATAAACATGTTTTTTTGTTTTGTTTTATTTATAGTAAAACCATGGTTCATTTTTGTAAGGGTTATGTTGTTGTCTGCCCTAGCTTGCTCTAAACCCATTATAAAACGATGTGAATATTTGTCTGCTAAATTACTACTGTAACTTTGCAATAGATAATGATGGCCTTTAGCATACAGTATCAGAACTACTATGTCTTTCTTGAAGTACACATTGTAGAACATAACGCAGAACTTAGCACAGTAAAAACTGATTTATCGTTGATTCAAACCTCTTTCAGCAGCTGTCGGGAGACGAGAAGAGTTGTTTAAAAGTTACAGATGTCCTGGTCATTCCAGTGTGCAAATGTTGAAGGACAGGAGTCATCCTATATTCAATTTCAATTAAGTCATTCAACGGCACTCTCAGAGTTAGTTCTATTTATAAAGAGCTTTCGAGTCATCTCCCACCACAGGTGTAATCCACGTTTTGAGAGTTGGGTCACTCTTTACTGTAGATACAACTTACTGTATATTTATGCCACTTTGGCATAGCGATCACTTGAATATACAGCTACAAGTTATTATGCTAAAAAACGTCACTCATGAATGATCCCGCGGCTTGCTGATCGCTGATTGGCTAAAAGTGTGTGCTCGTTTGTGGGTATTGACTCAAATTTCACGATTCGATTAGATTTCTATTCACAAGCTTTCGTTTCGATTACGATTTCGATTCAATATCGATTATTTTGGACATATATTAGGGAATATTCGATTAGTTGATTTAATTATAGAATATCGAATAGGATGTGCAATTATCGTCTAAAAACAATTTCCATGTTTTCACTAGGGATGCTCCGATCGATCGGCCAGAGATCGGTATCGGTCGATAATCATATTTTATGACTCGATCGGTACTCACTAGGTGTTTCTCAATGTCAAGGATCCTTCCTCTGTAGGACTAATCCTTCCAAGTCACTTCCTTCAGAGGCTAGGCGAGACTCCTCTTTAGCATTCGGAGAACATGTAAATGGAACAGGCTTGCAAGTGCGCGTCAGCCTCATTACGTCAGTGAAAAGGTCCGTTAGCCATCAATAACGTCATTTGTATAATATCAATACGGTTGTAATTTGTACTGGCATTTAAAAGTTAATAATAATAATAATAATAATAATTAATTACATTTATATAGCGCTTTTCTAGGCACTAACTCAAAGCGCTTTTACATAGAAGGGGGGAATCTCCTCAACCACCACCAACTGTCACCAAAAGTTAAACTTTACTTATATTTACTACGGTTATAACAAATGTTTGGTAACGTTACACTTGAAAGCATATTGCCCCGTTAACGCTCCGACTCCGCCAACGTCCGATATTTTGTATTTTTTGAACAAGATAGCAAAGCTGCGCGCATAGGATTGTGGGTGATTTGAGAGCGCTAATTGCGCGAAGTCTACTCGTATGCATCCTTTCCTGTATATGGCATATTTTTCGAACGAAGGACTCAGACCTTGGTTGAAATTCCGAGGATCCTTGACATTGGAACAGCCCTTCGACGGCTGTCGATGACGTAGCATCCTCGGAATTCTGGCTTCCGAGGATCCTTCCTTGACATTGAGAAACGCCTACTAACTTGGCCGATCTCACGAACCGATCGCAATTTGATGACGTCATCGCGTGAGGGCGTACATGACGCGTGGGGCAGTAGCCACTGATCTATATAAATGGCATTGTCATTTATATAGATCAGTGGTAGTAGCAGTAGCAAATATTCAAACGAGAGCTTTGAAGGCAGAAGTGGAGAAGGGTTCCATGTGAACGGCAGTTGAACACGGGTCAGTCGGTCCTAAGGGATGGGCGAATGCCGTTCAGATGAATAGCGGAGTACGCAGAGTGAGCTGATGCAGGGAAAGTAGGCTACATGATACAATTTGTCCTAAACATGACACATGCTTTATATTAAGGGCTTTAAAATAACTGGCAAGATATTGTTAACGCGTAACTTATAGTTTAAAGCAGCTTGTCCTGTCACTGTCAGACGCTCTGAGAGATACTTGTGCTGACAGACAGATAAATACCTGTGTTTAATGAGTTTGAAATGTGGTGCTTTCCTCAGTGCATAACTTACATTTCACAGGGATATTCTCCATCTGTAAATGTTAGAAAGTCATGCAAATATGTCCAAATATATCCAGTTCATGAGACGACGAGCCTTCTGCATGTGAATCTCCGCTAAAATTCAGACTTCCGCGAGCGCCGCCGCGCGCATCAGCGCATGGGTTGCCAGGTTTCACAACAAATGCATTTGGGGGGTAAAATATGTGTTTTTTTAGGCATGGTTGCCTACTATAATTCGCATTCCAGGGGCTAAATATCACATAATTGGGGTCTCTTCAACCCGCGGACATGAAAAACAGCCCGCGGCAACAGTGTTGAAGTAGCCCAATTCCAATATTTCTAAAATATTTGTTGTTGGACAATAAATGTGCCATATGTAGAATTTTAAACCTACAAGTATATATATTTTTATGGAAGTGACCATTATAATTGGGTAATCAAATATAGGCTAATATGCTTTTGTTTTTATTTTCCTTTTTAGTTCAGTGAATTAAAAAACTAAATGATTAATACATGCCTACATTACATTCACTGTATTTGTTTATAGCCTTCTATATCAACATTGTTTTTAGGACATCATTGGGCAGGATGTGAAAAAATTATTAAAATAAATAGATTTTTTTTTTATCCAAATAGAAAAATGTAGAAAATACAGCCCTATTAAGTATCCTGATATGCATAGTGTTATGCAGAAACCCCATTTAAAAGGCATATTAAAATGTTCACTGTATAATGAAAAATGTGATTATTTAGTACCCTGTTAAAACAAGTTACATTACAGTACATAATTACCATAAAAAATGTAACAAACATATAATAATCTGAAAAAAAGGTTAACAGTGATCAGAGAGCTTACAAATCAGTGAAGCTTTGGGATCGGGATCGGTATCGGCCGATCACCATGACAAGAAATCGGTACTCGGTATCGGCAGCAAAAATCCTGATCGGAGCATCCCTAGTTTTCACCAGAGTGTTGTTTTCACATTCACACGAATCGCGGCACAGTTCGAGTGCAACCGAACTCAGGTTGTGGGTTCAGTGCGCAACAAGGTCCACATGACAGTTATACATTCGAAATTTTTCACGCAAACTGTACTCCATTTCAAACTTAACTGCCAGTGTAAAAACACCCTAAGACAACAGAAGAACACATTGTCTCACACGCACTTGTGGCATATAAGGTAACTTGGGGCGATGTCAAATAACAGTCATATGTTTCAGCATGTCACAATAATTATATGGCTTGAGTTAGCCTATTCCCTAATGAATTAAACAGTTTGTAATCATACAGATTTAGAGCGTGAATGGTCTCTCTCCCTCTCTCTCTCTGTTTATGTGTGTAGCCAATACATGCGTGCATGGGGGGGAGGAGTTGCGATTTTTGAATAATAATCGAATAATTCCCATCGATCATCGAATATTATGTTTGCTTGAAATGTCCATCCCTAATATATATATCAGACACAGTATATGGCAAATTTTCTCTAGGAAAATGTTTTAATTAACTTGTATACAAAAACATATAAATTACACTCAAGGATGTGTTTTTATAATAATAAAATTATAATAATAACTTTACAATTACATAATCATATTTCTGCAGAAAGACTGCGATCTGTCAAGCCACATTAAAAAGTGCCAACATGGTATTTATTTTTTGAATTGGGTAATGATGATTAAATAATGATTAAATGGACATAATTTGAAATCGGAGAATTTGTTTCATATCAACAGTAACAAAGCACAAAGATTATTGCGATTTATTGGATGGTAGGTGCTACAATGTTCCGTTCATTCATCAACTGAAAACAGGATAGACTAAACTGATTCTTGGGATTTAAGAATCGATATCGGTTCATGAAAATGAGAATCGAATAAAATCGAGGAATCAATATTTTTTACCCAGCCCTACTCGTTGGCGACGTCAACACCAACACGTGCTCATCTGCGACAAGTCTGTGTGTTTAGTAACGTCATGATGACTGATTTTATGGAGTACGTGCGCACTTCAGTTTTGTTTTCACAATCAAATTCAAAACCTCCTATTGGGTGGAAACCAATCTGGCAACACTGCTTTTAAGCATCCTCATTACAGGAAACTCATTATAGGAAAGAAAATGCTACATAATGCAACTGCATTTCTCAAGTGTCGCTTTTCAATAGTTTATTCTTAAGCGTCCTGACTTAAGCAAGCACAATTAGTCAGGAGAGCTCCATTTCCTAACCCCTTCAACCTTGGTTTCAACATGAAAACAAAAGGGCCGAGATGAATGTGGAATTAACGCTGACAGCTGCTGACTCAGGTGGTTATAAACGGATGTGAAAGTAAACTTCGAAATGGCAATTACATTACAGCCCTCAGGAGAACCCTCTCTATTCTGCTGGATTTGTTGCATGCTGGGCAAGCAGCCATATCTGTTGTTTGGCTGTGGAGGAGATGTGTGTAGTCAACATGGCAACAAAACACTTTTGTCTTCCATATGCAGAGAAAACAGGGAACAGGAACAAAAGCGAAGCCGAAACAATTGTCTTGTCGCTGTTGCGATGTCAGCCTGTTAATATCAACAGCATATTTTATTTATTTACCGTGGTTCATTGCCTACTAGTGAAATCACAATGCAAAATGCTAGCAAACGTGATTTACATCCACTAATTTGTAGGTTTGGTGCATAAAGTTACATTATACATTATAGTAGTGGATTACACAGCTTTAACAGAGTCAAAGTGAAAACATAACCACCAGACCCATGAATTAGCATTTATCCACTAACCAATGAAATCCCAGCCCAACAGCAAATGTAGGAAGGAAGCTTTCAAATTAATGTTCATTCAAATCAAATGAGTTATTTTTAGTACTTGAAATGGTCGGCAAGTATCATTGCTCCCATCAAGCTGAATAACTGTGTAAGGAGATTTCAATATAATATAATCAATTACTATCTCAAATCATAATATTTCAGTTTTGGCTTGGAAATGAGCAAATGCTCCAGACATGATATCCCGATTAATACATCAAAATCATGTAAAATTTTTGATGCACGGCCTAATTAATATTCATGATCTAATCCTTTTATTGTGATACCAGCAACCAGCACATCCGTCCCTAATATCTCCACTAATAAAGTAATGCCCATATGAATAGTTAAGTGCCCAACTCCCCTGGATATGCACATGATCTACAGTAGATCTGTGTTGGTATACATTCTCATATACATAGTACCTGAGATCATGCCAGTGGGTGTTCAATGTCTGAGAGAGCGAGTTTGCTGTATACCTGAGGGTAGAGCTGACTCAAGATGATGAGCTGTTCTTATCTCCCTGAAAGAGCCATACCTCAGGAAACCCTTTATCCCTGTCCTCTATATTTTATGAGCTGAGATCATCACATGCAATGAGAGTTTCTCATTTCCTGTGAAGGGTAAAACTAAACTTGTAGTAATGAAAGCCAAATGGTGCTGACCAACCCCAGCTGCAGTTCTGGTCCATTATTAGAGCCAAGACTGAGATGAGCCTTTGGAAAATAAGTCAAGTCAAGTCAAGTCAAGTCAACTTTATTTATATAGCGCTTTTAACAATGTAGATTGTTTCAAAGCAGCTTTACAGTGTTAAACAGGAAAATAATGCAGCATAATTTTATTCAGCTGTATAGCCATTCTGGAAAATTTTCAAGTATCATACAGTGACAGTGTGGGCTTTAGATCAATAATTTGATCAGTAATTTAGTTCAAATGGTTATTTTAGTTTATTATTTAGATGTATTTCGATGTTTAGTTGAAAAATTAGAAAATTATTAGAAAAAGTAGAAAAATGTCCCCAACTGAGCACGCCAAGCCAGAGGCAACAGTGGCAAGGAAACCAAAACCCCATTAGGTGATATAACTGTAATAGCTGCTTTAACAGAGTCAAAAAAATCAACCAAACGAGCCAAAAAGTCATTAGCATTAATAATCAAATCACTTCATTTTGCAATAAGAAAATTATTTTTGTAACACAGTACTATACATACAATGTTAAAGGTGCGCTGTGTAAATTTTAGCTGCATCTAGTGGTGCGGTTGTGAATTGCAGTCCCCCACTGCTCACCCCTCCCGTTCGAAGCACAGAGAAGCTACGGTGGCCGACACAGGACAAAGATCTCGTCGTCTGAGACAGCAGAGAGTGACTAGCGCTCTGTAGAGCAGTTTGTCCGTTTAGGGCAGTGGTCACCAACCTTTTCAAGCCAAAGATCCCTGACCTCAGCCTTGATGAAAGGCAAGATCTACCTATAGATTTTTGTGGCCGATTCGGAGTTGTTTTGTTTTATTTATTTCTGAGACCATCTGTCGATTTTTTTTCTTTGTTTAAGCAAATGTATTTGTTGTTTATTTGCTCTATAACAAGCCAAACTGGGCTTTAAAAAATTGCTTTAGCTTTGTGAAATTGTTACATAAGACACACCTGAACAAAACAAAAACAGATGGACTGAATAAAAATGCAAATTCACTATCTGACAGTAGGAGGTGCTTATGGAAAAGAAGCGTTTCCGCTGCAAAAATGCCATTGAAACTATTCTGAAGACAGTGAGTTTCGTTCAGAGAAACATTCATGTAACCCTCCTCCCCAATTCAATATTTATATTTTTCTTCCTATATTTCAGCATCCCGAACAGTGATCTTGCTGGGACAATTTATACCTGGTCCACTTCATGTGTTTTTACAGATCAGATATCTATCTGATTTATCAGAACGATTCCATTTATACTAGGTCACATAAATGTGTCTCCGCAAAACAGATATAAATCCGATCTTCAATTCCCACGCTATGTGCATTTTTAATAGAGTTCACGTCACCGAAATCAACAAATATGAGCTGCGTTTTATTGATCAACAGCTAATTTCAAAATCAAGGACCGGCAATAGGAGAGAGTGGCATAAGCACTGATCATTTAGTTTCTTTACTTTTAATTATGATGATTGTGTATTGAGCGTCTGCGACTTTTACTTTCCTTTGCATCGGTTTGCTGAAGAGATATTCAGCTGATCGTCTGCGGCGATGCATGCTGCAGTAGCGCTGTCATATCTGGCAATAACATCGTTCGATTTGTGCTGTGTGAATTTTGAGGTTGCAGAGAATATATTTTGGGAGCATATGGAGCGATTTCGAGCCTTGATTATGTGTTTGTAACGCTTTACACAGAGAGGCCGGATAGCTGGCCTGAATGGTTGTAGCCAAATGTAAACAAAACTCACGTATCTTATATTTAACACTGCGGTCACGCCATCTACGCTTCGGAGAAAGGCGGTCGCGCCATCTGCGCATTCACAGGGGTTTATTATCAGCGTTGTCGATCCCATACACACATGAGGCAGTTTGCAAAACACTCCACTAACAACCGCGTTACTGAACAGAAAATAAACAGAGCAAAGAGCAACAGAAATACACGCATACATGCGATGTTCACAGCTCGCGCTCCATCCACGAACTGCCCACTCATCAGCGAGTGAGTGAGTGTGTGCGTGCGTTCTGCCTTAAAGGAGCAGTACCTAATTCAACTTGTTATATGTTATTAATTAATTTTCGGTTATTTATCGGGAGCTACCGGGACAGTGATCGCGATCGACGGGTTGGCGACCACTGGTTTAGGGCTACTGTAGAAACATGCCGGTGCAAAATGGTGACTTCACTGTAAGGGGACCCGCGGTGTATGGAGATAGAAATGGCTCATTCTAAGGTAATATAAAAACATAAGGGTTCATTATGTAAGGTCTTTATACACCACTGAAAACATAGATACTGTATGTATATTATATTGCATTTCTGTCCATAGATCCTCGTAAATACTACACACTGCACCTTTAAGTCATATGTATTACACAACTTAACACAAAAATCTCCCAATGCACCCACTATCTGGAAGTCATATAGCACATTAAAATATGCTGTCAAACAGAAGTCTTGAGGTCTTGGAGGAAGCTTAGACGGAGCGAGATACTATCACTGGTTTAATGGAGCAAATTATTTCTGCTTCCCAGCACTGATTTTTTTAATTAAAAAATATAGTTTCTTAAGCAGTATTTTTTTGTCTTGTTCTGCAGTATAATTATTAAAGCATCCTTTAAACAAAAACATATTTACTCAAGAAGCAACATTGCAGGAGATATTCTTATACCAATCCCCATTGGTAAATTGCTTTTATTTGTCTTAAGCATAAATATACCAAATTTAATGAGGTTTATTGGGACAAAAAGGAAGGAAAAATGCCAATGGGGTAAGAAAAACAAATATAATTTAAGTAAAAAATATTATCCATAATATATCCATAATTATCCATATCATTTCCATAATCTTGTTTAAAGATGTTTAGATATTTTACTGAAATAATTAAGAACAGTATTTTGCAGCATTTCAGATCATTTTCACAGGTTGGATACCATTCAGACTTCAGTTAGTAAAAACCGTCTGTCACTCTATCGTCATATAAAGATTAGGTTACACTTAGGGTCCAATTCTCACTATTAACAACAAATTTTGGTGGATAGGCGTTTGTCTGATGTCTGTTAGTCACACATCACCTCAGCTCCAGCTACGTCCCGCTTCTTTGCCTATTTTCTATTATCCGGGAGTGACACACGGCCAAGATGGCAACGGCCGACTTTGAGGCTTCAAAAACTCTCTTCAGAAACCTATGGGTGACGTCACAGACACTACGTCCTGGGCTCTACCCCACCCATACAGATGAGCTGCTGCTGTTTTAGACCCTCACTTTCTTCTATACCCACCCCACCCCATCTCTTTCCCTCTCTCTTTTACTTTTATTCTTATGCTATCACTTTCTGAGCAGAACAGCTCAGCTTCGGCATAAGCTCATTGAAGCGAAAGTCACGGCGCACCAAACAAAGACACAAAGTAGTCAACGCTGCCAAGCCATTCACCCACACACTGAACAATGGCCTCAATGCTCACTTCCCCCAGCATGAGCCCTGTAATGTTAAGAATTTCACGAACATTGATTGTGTAGTGGGCAGACACAAAGCGGTGCCATCAGTAAGTAGGTGGTACTTATGCCAATCATATTGTTTCATTTCTGTAGGATTAGAAAAGAGGCAACAGTATTTTTTGTTGTGAAGAAGGCAACAAAGCACTGCAACAGGTGGAGGAAAAGGTCTTAGCTTTGGAGCTTTTGATCTCTGATGAGGCCATATGTAATAAGATACTTGCAAAGCTTGTTTTGTAAATGCTGTTTCTTTTTACAGTTATAAGACCCAAGCCAAAGCAGAGCTGGAGTGAGGACAGTAGGTCGTAACATCGATCATTTAACAGGAAAATGGGAAATGACCATGTCTTACGATCAGACAGAGGCTGTCTTTCCTCTAGCTCTCCTTCTTTCTTATGCATGCTGCCTCTCTCTTTCTATTGTATCTTCCTTTTTCCAAGGTTTGCAGAACATAACCTGATAGCTTCCATTGATAAATAATCAGATTGAATTTGGAAAAGAGTTCATGAATTTAAAATGTACTGTATATATACATTAAAAAAAAATTGGTTGTTTTTATATTCTTCACAAAATAATCTGAATAGGTTATAAAATATTAATAACAGATGTTTAAATTTAATTTTTACTTTTATACTACGCAATCTGGCATAGTTTACGCAAGTGCTGGATGTGATCTCTAGCGTCTATCTCTACGCCAGATCGTGTACATTGACCTCACTTACCGGAAGTGATCGCACACTGAAGGCTGTTGGACATAGTGGTGTATTAGAGGTAAAAAATTATATAAATACTGTTCGGTTTCTCACACAAACCGATTGTTTCGTGTCTTAAGACATCAATGTGTCACGAGCCGCAGGGTTTAATATGGGTTTAATATGTGCATGTTTTTTTTTACTCTCATAGATTTTGTTACCATTTTTTAGACAGACACATTTTATCCTAACTGCAATTGGTACTTTAAGAAGAATTCTATATAGGTTTTTATAACAGCTGTGGGGATTTCATGTAATATTTGTATTTATTTTATAATTGTTTGGGTTTTTGTTGGACAGTTTTGTACCCTGTGGGGATAGACAATAGCTTTAGATTTTTATTTTATTTTTACATTGTACAAACCTCTGGCTACATTTTCTTGCACACTTGCATCAGAGCTCCATGCAATGGGCTACTTTGTCTTGGTTTAATGATAATAGCTTATTTTACGACCGCCATCAATTTCCCTCATGAATTCAAAAGGTTCCTCTGCCTTCTCTGAAAATCTGCTGTTTTCACCCAGCAGCAGTGAATGTGACTTCCAGCAGGGGGAGCAAGAGAGCCAAAAATCAAGTTTAAGTAATCTTTCTTTTCTGCCTGACCACTACAACGAACGCAGAGGTTTCAGGCCAGCTATTCCCTGGGGCTTTACTCAAAGACCTATCCACTCCGCCGGAGCATTTTGGTGCTGTTTTGCAGCTAATGCCCTTTTAAAGGCCACAGTCAAGTGACACAGATAAATCTTATAGCGAGTTAAAACAATGAAGCAGGGATGAGGTCTGTTCCAGCCACTCTGTAAGTAAAATATGTTTTCAGAATCGGCTCAATGTTTTTCTTGATAACTGTGCAGGTAGAGTCAGCATAAAAAACTACACATGAACAACACTACTTGCCAAGCACATTGCATCCATGCACAGCGGTACTACACAAGACTGCTGTGCTATGGAACCACATACAGTAGAACCATTTTGGGTCCCTCCAAACAACCTTACAGTTCTCAAAAGACTTTTTTCTTATAGTGTGAAGAACACGTTAATAACCCGAAGAGCCCATTTCCACAAAATATTTGTTTGAGCAATGGAAAGATTCCATGATTGTTAAAGGTTCTTCTATAGATGCCAATAAAGAACCTTTATTTTTGTAAACCAGATTCTTTGTCAACACACAGCATTAGGGTCTGTTTAGTAGGCTGGCACCAAGATATTCAGGAGATTATTGTTGAACAAATACACATTTAAAAAAATATATATATTGAGCAAATAATACTATGATTATGATAAACTTACATCCTAAAAATGTGTTCTCAATCAAATCAGGTGGCAGCCCAAGTACCCTCACTGACCAGTGACATAAGCAAAACCTTACCAGACATACTAAGAGCAACAGTGATGAGAAGTTAAATATAATACATTGTCTACTTGTACTTGTACACATGTTAACAGCATCCTCGATGGTAGTTCACCTGGCGCAGGAATCCCTAAAAGCAAAAAAATATACATTCTCAAAATCAAGTTGAGCCAATCATCTCCAAAAAGGGCATTTGACTAATGGTTCTTGAGTCACAAAAAAATTATGGCATAACGACAAATGGCCACATTCTTAGGACCCATTCACAGAACATGTTTTTGCGGTTAAAAACGTAAGGGTCAGGTAATTGGAATGAAAAAATAAAAAATAAACTCAAGGTCTAAAGAGGCATTTTAAAAGTTGAACCTATTATAACTTGAGTGTTAACATGTTCAGTAGCTATAAGAGCATTTTAAGTAAAGACAGTTTGACTTCCCATGGCACTTTGTAAACAAGGCTACTTTATTGCATTTATGTTATCAACCAACTTTGTATGTCTTGACCATTTTGCAAAAGACAATTTAGCAAAAACAAACAAACACATAAACCTTACGAGGGAGCATGCCCTGGAGACCCATATTAACGTCCCATCTATAGGCCTGGCTATCAAATTAGTGCAAAATAAACTTTGCATAGCAAATGCATTAATAATCAAAAGCGATTGTGTGGAAAAGTGCTTAGCTGTGCCATCTATTGGTTTAATGGAGAATAGAGTCAAATGGCCAATTGGATATAAGTATTCTTATGCTTGGCTTGACTTGTTTGAATGTAAACGGTTGTAGGCCTATATGGGTCGCAAAAAAAAGAAAAAAAAAGTCGCTCTTAAAAAAGTTTGAAAACCACTGCTATATAGCACCTCAGTCATTAAAAGAACTAGTGAAGAACCGCTGAAGAACCACTGAAGAACCAAGATTTGGTGCTATACAGCACTTAAAGTGGTTCCCCTGATTACGAGCCAAAGAACCCCTTTTAGTGCTATAAAGCACCATTTTGTCTTTAGAGTGATACCAGCAGGGTCTAACATGTATGAGCAAGAGCACAAGAATGGCAGTCCACATACAGTATATGTGTTGCTACGTGATCCGACTTATAGTGGCATGCGCCACGCTAGTTTTCATTTTCATTTATATTCAGTTGTTTATTTTCAGTGAAAGAAAAAGTTTATTTTACTTCACACCATAGCTAGAATATATCAGTGTACTGTGCCATTAAAAGTCAACGTCCCCCTTCAAATCTATGTTTATTCCTTGTGCGATACTCAAAAAAGACACCGTCTCTTACTCGGGAAGAATCTTAGAGAGAAAAAAAGCCCATGAGATTCAAAGGATTAAGAACTTTCCCTGCCTTGACAGCCAGGAAAAAAATATACATTTCACTGGCGTCAGATATCCCTTTACCTCACCATAAATGTCAAAAGAAATGTTTTTATTACTAATGCTTCCTTTAATATCAATCATATTTGCACCCAATGCATGACAGCCTCTCACCTGGCAAGATTACTTACTGCGCCCCTATTATAAATGTAGGAATGCAATTTGCACCTGGTCTCATCTCAATATCAGATCTTGGAGACTGTTAGCACATTCAGATATGGCTGAGAATAAGTCATATGTAATTATATTACAGTTTACAAAGCTTTGAATGATGCTGTTGAGTTGTTTGAACAGTGAAACTAAACTGTGTAACAGGAATGAGTTTGGGGCTTGATCTTGTCTTGTTCTGGTAAATTGGTCCCTGAGCTGGTTGATATAATGTTGCTGAATGATCAGGTGCAGATGAGTAAATTAATTCAAGTTGTTTTGACAACAACACACTTAGCCTAATATTCTCACTGACACGCAATAAGGGTTCATTTGATTACACCGCACCACTGCTTTGATGTGAACTGTCGTATCCTTTTTAGTCAAGGTCATTAAAGTTTATTGTAAGCAGAGCTGGCCATGATCGAGTAATTTATTGTACAAGCACCTATGAAATATGATTCTTCGTAATGAATAAAGAAGAGCCTCTCAATTGGGGTGGTCTACAACAGTTCAATAATGTGGGCTCGAAATAAGTCTCTTATTTGATATAAATAGTAAATAGTAGTTAAAACATAGTAAAAACAATAATATTGGTACAAATTAAAATAACTTTACTTAAACTGTAATTTATTCCTGTGATGGCAAATTTTCAGCTTTATTATGTTTATTCTATGTGCATTATTTCATCCATGAAAACTTTAGTCCCCTGGCTACCATGTCAGAAGCTGCAATTCAAAATAAATTTAGTCTGTCACGGCACCAAATTCAGCAGCTTTTAGATCTGGTTGGTCCGATTTTGTCAAGACAAACCTGACGGAGGTCATCCAATAACAGAAATTAATGATTTACATCAATAGCTTGTGGAGTAAATGAAGACTGTATCAAAATATATAATGATAATATAAATGGCATACTGCCCGTTAGTGGGTTGATGCATGATACGTTTGGGCATAAGAGGTTGCAGGTTCGCACAATCATTTCAAAATTATATAAAATATCCACGGTTTTGGATTTAGTTTGCAATTTGGATTATATTTATAAAATCTCACGAGTCCTGATAAATGTCATTTCAACTATTTCTGAAGAGCTTCTATTATAAAGAACACCGCTTTCTCAACGCAGTTAAACAGCCCCTGTTAGAGTGAAAAATAAACCAATTCAGCACTGCCGCCACAGACAGCACCTGCTAACGTCGCACTTAAAGGGTTAGTTCACCCAAAAATGAAAATTAGCCCATGATTTAATCACCCTCAAGTCATCCTAGATGTATATGCCATTCTTCTTTCAGACTAATAAAATCTGAGTTATATTACAAAGTCCAGGCTAATCCAAGCATTATAATATCAGTAATAGTTGCTCTGTTTTTGAAGTCCATAAAAAATGCATCTTGAGTTTCACTTTCAACACTTTTCCACGGAAGGCGATCGGCTGGAACTTTACTTGATAAAGTTTTAAATATGGATATTTTTCTTACACAAACGCATCGATTCGCTTCAGAAGGCCTTTATTAAAGAGCACCTATCATGGCATTTAAAATGTTCCAAATATTGTTTTAGAAGTCCCCAACAACAGTTTTGCATGCATGCAGTGACAAAAAAGACTTTAGTTTTCTTATAATATGCATTTATTTTTACCTGTTTTGACAGCGATTCTCAAATGATTCCTTTAGTGATTCACTTTTCAAAACCCTGCCTTTATGTGACGCTAATCTGCGGTGATTGGTCCGATGACCTAGTCAGTTGTGATTAGTATAGTCTGTGCAGATATTTTCGGAAACGGAAAGCCCATCAAAGTCTTATAGTGACAGTAATTTGTTAATATGTGTCAGGAGTTATGAATATGAAAACCGCGTCGGAACCGTTTGATTGTAATATGAGCCTCAGCTGATCTCATTCATAAAAAAACCCCTCTATTCTCCTCACGAAGACTCGCGACAAATCAACATCCCTCAGGGCTTTTAGTTCAAAAGTGTGCAGATGAGGAGAAATATTGATTGATTCTCATATGTCTGTGTCAAATTTCTAAACAGAGGAGTATTTTTTATTCAATACTTCCTCAAAATGCGCAGATGTGTCCTAATCATGAGCGATGGAGTCTCTTATGTGTCGTTTTCAATTCATACTGGCAGCCGGAGGGCGCTCTGTGCACATGTAGTCTATGTACAGACAGACGAAGAAGAACCATGTGCCATAATAGAAGTCCATAATAAACGCTTCCTGAGATCGCGAAACATACATTTGACGACTAATAAACACTCAATCGCGACGATGTATGGTTTGTCTTCAAGCCACTTAGTCTTCAAATGCTCATCCTTGGGCAGATAAAAAAAGTTTGCTTTTGAGTCGCACTTCAGAACACAGCGTCTCGTCGCCATGATGTTTTCTAGTTTTCACTGGCGTCTTGGAGCGCAATAAGTGGGCGTATCGTATTCAAATAACTTGACAAGTTGACGTCATCTAGTCAGAGAAAAAGCTTCGGTCTTCTAACGATTCTTAAAAATGACTCAGAGTCGACTCTTACTTTTGAAAGAAAATAACTATATATACGGTGCACTGTCATATTTCAAAACTTTGCAGGATGTTTTTGTTCACTTAGATCTATGTTACACACTACATGAAAGGTAAATTTCAAAATTCCATGATAGGTGCTCTTTAACAACCCGGAGCCACGTGGAACATGTTATTCGATGGACAGGTGCATTGTTTATGGACTTCAAAAACAGAGCAACTATTACTGCAATTATAATGCTTGGATTAGCCTGGACTTTTTTAATATAACTCTGATTATAT
Organism: Gobio gobio; assembly: GCF_949357685.1. Taxonomy (NCBI): domain Eukaryota; kingdom Metazoa; phylum Chordata; class Actinopteri; order Cypriniformes; family Gobionidae; genus Gobio; species Gobio gobio. Next base: position 39,457,369 of record NC_137108.1, on the reverse strand, counting down.
TAGTCTGAAAGAAGAATTTTTAATTTTTGGGTGAACTATTCCTTTAAGAAGATATACATTAAGCCACGGGTTCTCAACCCTGGTCCTCGAGGCCCACTGTCCTACAGAGTTTAGCTCCAACCTTGATCAAACTCACCTGCCTGTAGCTTTCTAGTAATTCTGATGAGCTTAATTAGCTATTTTAGGTGAGTTTGAGGACCAGGGATGAGAACCCCTGCCTTAAGCAACCTCCTAAGGTATAGTTTGGGGAACACTCCTAGAAATGGGATACCTTTAGCTCAGTTATACCTTTAGAGTCTTCGTAGCGCGCTAAGAGACAACGTTATCGGGAAATGCAGCCCAGGACCATTCACATACAAGAATCACTAAATATGCTTACTGTTTACACATCGGTTTCTCAAAAATGCAACTTTGTATCTAACAATTGCAATTTTATTTCTTTTTTAAAAATTTCATCACACAATTTTTCTATTTTTTACTCTGAGGTGCAAACAGGTGCACCTCCCCCGTAACAGCTATAAGCATAAATACATGGTCACATGACTCAGGTAATCTATATCTACCATGTCTCATATTGGCCTTTACATCCTACTCATGGTGTAATGTAGGTGATTTGATTATAAAACACTAAAGGCCTTGATATACTTCAAGCAAAATCAAAGAAAATCAGACCAAAACGAAGTTTGTTCACCAAAGTCAACTTTCCGGAAAATATATATTTATATAATATATATTTATAGCAGAAATTGAAGTTGTAATTCGAATTGAAAGAGACCGATGTTTTTTTCATCTTTAATACTGTATGGCAATCTATTGTATAAGTAAGAAATGCCGTTGAATTATTAGAAAAATAATGCACAGCCGAGGTGGTAATGCCACGCATAAATTTTAAATAATTAAATAATTTAATTATTCAGTTAGTGAGTCGGGAGTCAATTATTCCGCTTATACTATGGTTACCACACCTCAAAACATTGTTCAGATGATGTATTTCAAGACATTTGCCAGGTTTTTGTCCTTAAAATGCTCTTGTGTGTAGGACTAATTTCTTACGCAGCTCATCCCAAGCCTCTGTTGCTAATTCCAAAACGTCATTTTTAGAGCTAGTGGCTAGGTTTGAGCCACTGATAGCAGACTAATGCAGTGAGAGAGAGAGAGAGAGAGAGAGAGAGAGAGAGAGAGAGAGAGAGAGAGAGAGAGAGAGAGAGAGAGAGAGAGATAATATAGAAGAAAGTGAGGGTCTAAAACAGCAGCAGCTCATCTGTATGGGTGGGGTAGAGCCCATAGACTGTAAAAAAAATATATGGACGTAGTGTCCATAGAGAGAAATTAAGCGTGTGTATTACCTCAGTCTGTGCGTCTCTCAACAGTGTTCGGCTCCAGCGTATCTACTATTAGCGAAACTGTAAGTTTACCTAACCAAGATCAACATCCTTATTAACTCACTAGTGAGAAATGTCAAGCTTGTAAGTTAATAAACTATTTTACTGATAAAATCCGTCAGAGCAGCGCTGACAACATGTTTCTCTGCGAGTGAGTGGGAGACAGAACAGGATAAACCGTACATAGCCTACGGCAAAAATAATTTTGTGGAAAAAAAACATGGAAATAATTGGTTGTTTTTAACCTATAATTTCCTATATTTATGTGCTTGGTGAGTGTCATTGTGGGCTTTGGTTCTTTTGCTGTTGTAGACTGTAGGGACCTTTGAAATAACTGAAATAATTTGCCAAGTGATATGGAACTGCGGTAATGCGGTCAAGACCTGTCCGGAACTACTTTCCCTGAAAATAATTGTACACTTTAGAACATTCGTCAACCAATCAGATTCAAGCATTGAACAGCCCCATAGTATAAAGTGTCATATAAATGAACGTGACGTGACTTTACTGGAGTGTCGAATTGCAGAGCTGGTGCAAATATATCCATGTCGCTTTGATCAGAAATTGTTTTCTCACAGCTGTCATTTTTGCTGTGATTATTTTGTCATTGAGAGCAGGGCAGGCCCATGTCTACGATTGCGTGACTGGGGGGGGGGGGGGCTGTTTGACTGGACTGGTTGGTTGGTTACACTTGATTTGGTTACACTTATTCTGACCGATACATACTATTTGCACCTCTGTATTGTTGTACATAAACAGGATGCAATAATTACATAGAGTGTAAATGATTATATTTATTAAAATAATTAAATGGATGCCGCCTTAATGGGACAATAAAAACATTCCGTTCACTTACCCCTAACCCTACCCAAATGCTTGTATTATTATTAAACATTTCGTTAAGCACTTTATTTACGCTTTTGGAACATTTTCTTTCTTTTTTTTTTTTTAAGTAAATGCCTTTCCGATGTGATATGTATTGGGAAAAGGGATAAGAGTGAGCCCTGCAAAAGGTGGATTTGAACCTGGGTCGATAACATCAAAACCAAGATCCTTATGCCTTACGCTTTACTGATTGCGCCACTGAAGATGTTGAAATATAAGCGTTTTTTTAATCTTATTTGGCCCAACCAGGCATTGTTAGGCGGAGCTAGTGCGAATAGCACTTGCCAACAAGGCACGCTATTTGTACTTGGTGTGAATAGACACTCCGCGAAATAAATGAGTATCATGGGGATAATGGAGGGTCACAAGGAGAATCTTGGCCCCCACTAGAATCTAGCCCCCCCATCCCCACCCCCCCTAAACCCAGCACTGACTGAGAGGAAGCATCCAGCTTATATTTACATATTAATCTAAATAGTATGTTTGCTTACAGTATACCGCTGGTCACGTATACCAAAACTTTTTTACCCCACGAAAAACAACTTCGCAGTGTGTATATCAGGGCCTTAAGAGCGTTACCCCATGACACGGCCCCACCTAGACCCTCAAAAGACAATCATTCCAAACTGCTCGATGAATGTGTAAGCCTGACGCAGACTTGTCAGCAGGTAGGATATCGGAGGGTTCTTTCAAGTCCCTTCCTGCACCCTGCCATGTGTATTAAATATTTTCACAAGTTCCAAACTCTCGTCTGCATTTTCTCTGAGGAGTAGAGAACGAGAAAGATAGCTATCATTAACGAGCATGTTTCATTAAAGAGAGGCTAATGGGTACTCTTTGAAGCTTCGCCAATGGCTCTCTCGTCAGAGATCACTGCACTACACTGATTGCTACAGCCGCTTCAGCATCACTTACCGTCACATTAACACACCAGCATGTGCTGCCTCCTCTGAACAGGGCCTGATAGGGGTACGTCAAATTAATGAAGTAGAGAAGATCTGCTCTCTTTTCTGTAGACTTGAAAAGCTCATTTAGTCCTTTATGACTTGGATGTCTTCCTCTGTATCTCTGGCTCGTGTTCAAGGGGAGGGGGTTAATTTTTGCTTTACAGGACTGCCGCTGATAGCTAAAAGCCAGCTGTTACCTGTTTGTTAATCTTTTACACTGCTGTCGATTTACTTAACATAAGTTATCTTGCAAAACTGAATTGCAAATCATACCGATTCAGTCGAGCATTTGACACACATGGAGTCTTTTTCATGCTCTTTCACGCAGTTCTGTTGTTCTATCTTTAGATTCTCTAACAGGTAACAATGGCATTCAGATGGTGTCACAGCAAGCAGTGCTCAGTGTAAACAATTTGCTCTCAATAAACACCCACCAAGAGCAAAATTAGTTACCTGGGACTAGGGAGGCAGTCTCAGATGGTTTACTCATGCGTAAAACCTACTGAGCTGCAGGCAGCACTGTTCCCTTGTTCAAACAAGCATATTTTGCTAGGGAGGAATTCTCTTGCGTACCCTTCTTACAGGTAAATAATCTTGTCATGCTAACTAGCATAAGCCTCTTGAATTTACTTAACACCCTCAAATACAACACAATAGTTGTGACAGTACTGGTAAAGATACATTATGCAATCAGAATATGAAGTCATGAAGTAACCAAGCAAAACATTTTGTCCAAACACTATCAGAATTTGACAGATTGAATGAACTGGTAGCAAATGGACTATAAAAATGAGTAATAAACAATTTAAATGTAGATTTAGACATACAGTAATAGTTACTCAGTGTGTTAATAAATGCTTTATTAACAAACACTCCTACAGTAATTCATGATTAATTCAGGTAGGTATAAAACATTTAGTAGTTGTCAGTTAACTATTTTTGTGAGCTAAAGTGAGGACTATTTATGTCTTGTAAAGCTTTTACAAAGGATATTTAAAGGCATGTTTGAAAGCCAAGAAAAGTTTGAGGAAAAAAATAAAAGCCTTGAAATTTGAAGGTTTATAGTCCAAGCCTTGAAGTTTGAAGGTTTATAGTCCTTCCAGATAAACAGATACACTGTAAATATATATATATATTTTAAATCGTAAATAAAGCAAAGATTTTTGGAGTACAAGAAATTACAATTTCTGTCAATTTCTGTAAATCCAATCCCTTTTTTTTTTTTTCAAATGTAGAGGACTGTCCATTCAAATTTCTCATTCACATTTATTCACTGAAAGAGAGCCAATTGTTCAGTTTTGGTTTTTGCCCAACACTGCTGTTCACCAGCAAAACTTGTCAACCAGTGTGGTTCTGCTGACCAAGGAAGTTTTTAAGACCCCTGGGTACACCGACAGTCACCGTAATGTTGCCAAGCCAGACATGTTCCTGGATTAACATTTTTTGCAATTATACCCCTACCCCAAAACCTACCTATAATTATCCCTAAAATTGGAGGGAAATAATTGGTGAATAACACTAATGTAGAAGCACCTAACCCTAGTTGTAATCCTAAACTTGACATAAACTGTAAACCTGTCCCTCAAATCGAACTGCTTGATTAGAATGTTGTACATTCACCGTACAGCAATCTAAAACACAACATACACTGGTGATGAGCTACAGCAGGCAACAACTGCATCACTATTCATAAAAGTTCACAACACCATTCAAAGTAAAATAGCTTTCAAGTGCTTTACTGCATGAATCACTGTATTAATCACACAGCTCCAGAGCTGAAGAATAATGTCCATTTATAAATTGATTTCCTTAATGACAAGTCAATAGTCCAACTAAATGTATAGTTTTAGAGAGCTTAGCGAAGTCGCAAAGAATCGAGCCATCAAATCTGGTGAACACTCAGAAAGCACTCTCTTAAATGATCCAAACACATCAGACATCAACGGGAATCGTGTACCCATTGAATTTAAGTGCTGCTGCTAGTGGTTATTCATATGGGGATTGAGATAGTGAGTCAGTAGTATCCATCATTATCTTTTCAGAAAGAAAAATGCATTTGGCAGGGAGGGTAGTAGAACAGACAAGATGACTGCACTCAAAAACTGTCAATTTGGAATCGAGTATCTCAAAGCAGTAAAATCTCCATTACGGTCAATTTTGTGTTATATATCAAAGAACGGATCAAAGGTGGAAGAGTTATTTTTAACCTGTCATTTCCACATGAATAAATACAATTATCCCTCAAATAATTGTATGTTAATGTCCTTTCTTTGCGCTGCAAGGTTGAAATGTTCTGCAAATTGAGAAGAAAACTTCTCAGAGAAACTTTAATGGATTGCTAGGTGGAATAATGACAACTCGTAAAATGTAAAACAGCAGCCACTCAACCACAGTCTCTGTTCAAGGTGGATATTAGTTCCACCAAAAAGTCATTATATGCTAACTTAATATCTATTTATGCTCGTCACAAAAGTCAAGCAAACCTCAGAGTAAAGGTTCGTGCACAAACACAATGCATTTGCATGGTCTGATCAGCCAAGTCTCTCGGAGATTTAGATTCATAGCTATGCAAATGCAAGTTAATGCAGGATCTAGAACCTGAAGTGGGGACCACTGAAGTGGGCACCTGATAAATTGCAGCAATAAGGCCTGTGTTAAGACCCATGGCCTTATTACTAAGGTTTAAACCATGCTAAAATGAGACCAAGTGACGGATTAATAACTACAACCATATAAAGAGACTTCAGGCGCATTCGTCTCCGTCGGTAATCCAAGCGTCATGCTGACGGTGACAAATGTCTGTTCTCGTGCGCGGGTAGCGTAAGTAATTATATACAAATGAACTTGTCAGAGACTGCAGGGGAGACGATCGCCAGCGCTTGTTCCCTCCCCACTTGGCTTCTCTCCTGTGAAATTCCCACACCGCCTCTTCTGGAGACAAACGAGCTTACGCATGCTAATACAAAGACGCATATATTCATATATTTCCATTCTGAATCAGCCCGTCTCCCGCACGTGCGCCTTATCACACACGCAGGCGAGAGAGCAACACACGCTTACCGTAAATACAAACACGAGTGTAGATGAGAAAGTGCCAGAGTGTGGGAAACATTTTTCACTCTTACCAATACGCTGCAGTCGGCAAAGGGGTGGGGAGGGATTTCTTAAATGGATAATGCATGCGAGCCAGCATTAAAGACAAATGTTGATGTAGTTTTATTAGCTGACTTCATCTATATTGAGTTGTCATTGTGTTGCCTGGAAAGTTCATTTGAGACCAAATGGTGAAAAAAAAGTATAATGCACAATATAGTTTATTTCATGTAACATAGGCAAATTAATATAGGCTATACCTATATTTAAAGAATCATGACTGAAAACTACACATTCATAAATGTAAAATATTCTACTCTGACGCACTTCTTTCAGTGAATGACTAATAAGCGATCAGGCTTAAAATAGTCAATACACTGTGCAGTGCATTTTCATTCCGCTCATCCATCAGTTTCTTGTAAATTTCAGTACAAAAGTTGTACTGAATTTGTTTGGATTTGCATGCTGCCTTCTAAGACAACTCAATGCAAAGATTTTGTGGTACACGGTTTTATCCCAACACATTTATTTCATACTGTAAGGTCACAACTCAGGTGAATTAGAATTCCTTTTGCCATCTGTGACACTGCAGTTCAAGCAACACTGAATAAATATGCATGCACAGCAGGACTGTTACCTTTTGACATGACTGGTCGAAGCAAAAGGCCAAGCGCAGCGTTCACTTGTGCGTTGTTCAGAAAAACAGCATTTCTCACTTGATTGCCATATACACACTCCGATGAGCCAAAACATTATGACTAATATGCTGTTGGTCCTCTGTGTGCTGCCAAAACAGTACAGACATGCCAAGGAATGGACTCTACAAGACCCCTGAAGGTGTCCTGTGGTATCTGGCACCAAGACGTTCGTCCTGTAGGTTGCGCGGTGGAGCCAGCTTGGATCGAACTTGTTTGTCCAGAACATCCCACAGATGTTCAATTGGATTGAGATCTGGGGTATTTGGAGGCCAGAGCAACACTGTGAGCTATTCCTGAACAATGTGCACAGGGTGCATTATCCTGCTATAAGAGGCCACTTCCACCAGAGAACACCATAGACCCTTTTCACAGACTGTGATGACGCATTTTAACGGTCATCAATATTGTAAATCCTGGAACATTTTTTGTATTTTCGTTTTTAAAAAAAGATATGTACATTTATAACACTAATACTTTGTATTTTATTACTTTTACATCAAATTACAATAAAAAAGTTACCGCTGCTGTGTGGGTGTTTTGTAATAGCGTCTATGGGAGTGATGGTAAAAATTTACATATTTCTCTCTTTTCACTGCCGTTATCAATCTCACTCTATTTTTCCCCTCTTTTTGAAAGTTGTGAAATCACTACTGTGGCGTTTTTCTTTTGCTATGTGACCAAATTGGCACACAACAAAAATATTGAATGTATTCTCTCATTCACAGCTATAATATTTAACCCAACTATGACAACTTCCGCTCTGAGAAACCCGGAAATGTGAAAAGGGTCTATTGTTATGAAGGGGTGTCCCTGGTCTGCAACAATGTTTAGGTAGTAGGCATGTGTCAAATTTACATCCACATGAATGGCCGGACCCTGTTTCCCAGCAGAACATTGCTCAGACCATCACACTCTCTCCACCGGCTTGTTAGCATCCCACAGTGCATCCTGGTGCCATCACTTCCCTGGGTAAACGGTGCACACCTACACACGACCATGTGATGTAAAAAATCCATGTGATTGCCATGCACTCTGACACATTCCTCCCATTACTATCATTAAAGGGGTGGTAAAACACATTCTTTTGAAGGCTTGATTGTGTTTGTGGGGTGCACTGTAACATGTGTTCATGCTTAGTTTTTAAAAAAAAAAATCATTATTTTTCATATATTTGACCTTTATTCTACACTGCTCTGTCCCTCCTTGTAAAACGGTCTGATGCTTTCCGGGTTCTATGAAGCCGGTCCCTCAAAAATACGCGATGGGCTCAGATTGGTTAGCTGGCCCAGTGTGTTGTGATTCGCTAACCGCAGTGCACGGTGCACGCAGTGGAAACGCCACGCCCCTTACCTTTACCGGTAGACTGTGCTTTGGTCAGTATTAGAAACAATGGCGTCAATAAAACCATACCAATCTGAGCCCGAATCAGACCCAGAACATTTTAGTGAAGATGATCGAGCAGAACCTGTTCAACCTGTTCAGTCCTCAAGAGTAAAGACTGCGGATCTATAGTGATCGCTACTGAATGGCACTTTTGTATTTTTAGAACGATTATAGCCAAATATCTGTGGCAAGAACTATTAACCCAAAACGAACACTAAACACTGGCTTTACTAGTAGCCAAATCACACACAGAACCATGTTTAGCAAGCCTGTAGATAAATAATACATAAAAGCTCTAATCAAAGAATAATTTACACTAATGCCAAGTTCGCTGTTGAGATTTTAACGTTAGGTGTTTGTAACGTTAGGTGTTCTTCGGATAACGTTAAGTATGAATGAGCATTTAACAGACTGGTTTGCAGAACAGCGTTGTCATCTGTTTGCTTCCTTGCTACAACGTACAATTAACGTCCATCCATCCATCCATCTTCTTCCGCTTTATCCAGGGCCGGGTCGCGGGGGCAGCAGTCTAAGCAGAGATGCCCAGACTTCCCTCTCCCTAGACACTTCCTCCAGCTCTTCCGAGGGGACACCGAGGCGTTCCCAGGCCAGCCGGAAGACATAGTCCCTCCAGCGTGTCCTAGGTCTTCCCCGGGGCCTCCTCCCGGTTGGACATGCCCGAAACACCTTCCCGGGAAGGCGCTCAGGAGGCATCCGGAACAGATGCCCGAGCCACCTCAACTGACCCCTCTCGATGTGGAGGAGCAGCGGCTCTACTCCGAGTTCCTCCCGAGTGACTGAGCTCCTCACCCTATCTCTAAGGGAGCGCCCAGCCACCCTGCGGAGAAAACTCATTTCGGCCGCCTGTATCCGGGATCTTGTCCTTTCGGTCATGACCCAAAGCTCATGACCATAGGTGAGAGTAGGAACGTAGATTGACCGGTAAATCGAGAGCTTCGCCTTACGGCTTAGCTCTTTCTTCACCACAACAGACCGGTACATCGACCGCATTACTGCAGAAGCTGCACCGATCCGTTTGTCAATCTCCCGTTCCATCCTCCCCTCACTCGTGAACAAGACCCCTAGATACTTGAACTCCTCCACTTGAGGCAGGAACTCTCCACCAACCTGAAGTGGGCAAGCCACCCTTTTCCGACTGAGGACCATGGCCTCGGATTTGGAGGTGCTGATCCTCATCCCAGTCGCTTCACACTCGGCTGCAAACCGTCCCAGTGCATGCTGAAGGTCCTGGTTAGAAGGGGCCAACACGACAACGTCATCCGCAAAGAGCAGAGACGAAACCGCATGGTCCCCAAACCTGACACCCTCCGGCCCCTGGCTGCGCCTAGAAATTCTGTCCATAAAAATTATGAACAGAACCGGCGACAAAGGGCAGCCCTGCCGGAGTCCAACATGCACCGGGAACAAGTCTGACTTACTGCCGGCAATGCGGACCAAACTCCTGCTTTGGTCGTACAGGGACCGGACAGCCCTTAGCAAAGGACCCCGGACCCCATACTCCCCGAGCACCCTCCACAGGATGCCGCGAGGGACACAGTCGAATGCCTTCTCCAAATCCACAAAACACATGTGGACTGGTTGGGCAAACTCCCATGAACCCTCCAGCACCCTGTAGAGGGTATAGAGCTGGTCCAGTGTACCACGGCCCGGACGAAAACCAGACTGTTCCTCCTGAATCCGAGGTTCAACTATCGGCCGAATTCTCCTCTCCAGTACCCTGGCATAGACTTTCCCGGGGAGGCTGAGAAGTGTGATCCCCCTGTAGTTGGAACACACCCTCCGGTCCCCCTTCTTAAAAAGAGGGACCACCACCCCGGTCTGCCATCCCAGAGGCACTGTCCCCGACCGCCACGCGATGTTGCAGAGGCGTGTCAGCCAAGACAGCCCCACAACATCCAGAGACTTGAGGTACTCAGGGCGGATCTCATCCACCCCCGGTGCCTTGCCACCGAGGAGTTTCTTGACCACCTCGGTGACTTCAGCCCGGGTGATGGACGAGTCCTCCTCTGAGCCCCCAGCCTCTGCTTCCTCAATGGAAGGCGTGATGGCGGGATTGAGGAGATCCTCAAAGTATTCCTTCCACCGTCCGACGATATCCCCAGTTGAGGTCAACAGCCGCCCATCGCCACTGTAAACAGCGTTGGTAGGGCACTGCTTCCCCCTCCTGAGGCGCCGGACGGTTTGCCAGAATCTCTTCGAGGCCAGCCGATAGTCCTTTTCCATGGCCTCACCGAACTCCTCCCAGGCCCGAGTTTTTGCCTCCACAACCACCCGGGCTGCAGTCCGCTTAGCCTGCCGGTACATGTCAGCTGCCTCAAGAGTCCCACAAGCCAACCAGGCCCGATAGGACTCCTTCTTCAGCTTGACGGCATCCCTTACTTCCGGTGTCCACCACCGAGTTCGGGGATTGCCGCCTCGACATGCACCGGAGACCTTACGGCCACAGCTCCGAGCGGCAGCTTTGACAATGGAGGTGGAGAACATTTACAATTAACGTATTACAGGAAAACACATAGACGAAAAATAAATCAGACTTACAGGTTGTGGCCCATAAACAGCTTCTGTTTGTAAATCCAGCTTTCTGGACAAGCCGTGGTGCGAATCCTGTATTGAACTCGCGAAGATTGTGGATGTTTTCCTCCGTGAAATGTGCAGCGCGCGCGTCGTGCATCCACGCACTGGCAGTGTTTGTCTCGCGCAGCTGACATTGTGCAAATCCGGCATTGAACTCGCAAAGATTGTGGATGTTTTCCTCCGTGAAATGTGCAGAGGGAGGCGCGCCCATCGTGCATGATTCACACTGGCAGTGTTTGTCTCGCTGAACCGCTCATGAATTGCAACGGACGAATATTGTCCATTATGTCACATTTTCCAGTCTTCTCCTCCGACCCTGTCTGTCTCGTGCTTAATGATGGGCAGCATAAATCTGCGACCTGTTCCCCTCTGTCTCAAACACACGTGCATATAACATGCTGTATGTTAAACGCCCATCCCCAGACCTGCAATCCGGATGAAAATAACAGTGTTTCGTCGGCATTGCAGCAACACCACTCCAGCCTATACCACTATACCACAACAACAGCGATACAAAATGCCCCCCCCCCCCTATTTAATATTCACGGAGGAGGGGTTTATGTAAATATTGAGGCTGGTGATGTCACCAACCCTGGAGGAATGTGTGTAGTCGCCTACTGGCCGTTTGCTGTAGTCCTTAGAAATGGATTTCTTTAAAAGCAAATATCTCTCTTTGCTTTAAACTTTGAACGTTGTAACTTTGCAGATGTTGTTTATGTTCAAGCAGCAACATTACACGCTAGCTAATGTTAGAAAAGTGAAATCGTGGTTTACCACCCCTTTAAAATTTTGTGTGAGAGACCTTCTGTTGACTCGGACCAGATGGGATAGCCTTCGTTGCCCTTGTGCATTGATGATCCATGGGTGCCCAACACCCTGTTGGTGGTTTGTGGTTTGTCCCTCCTCGGACCACTGTTGGTAAATTCTCTCCACTGCTGACCAGAAGAAACCCACAAGCCTTGCCATTTCAGAGATACTCTGACCCAGTCACCTTGACATAACAATTTGGCCCTTGTCAAAGCGGTTCAGAACTTTATTCCTGGCCATTTCTCCTGCATCTAACACATTCATTATGAGATTGTTTGCTTACCATTTAATCTACCCAGGGTTTCTGCAGGGTTTAATCAGTCAAATTTAAGACTTTTTATTACCTTTTTATGACCATTATGATTTAAATTTATGACCTACACGAATTACGATAAATAACTTCAGTCATTAAAATTCCTTTCAAAAGTCTTTATTATTGACTTTCATTGAAAGTAACAAGTTTTATTATTTAAAGAGTAATTCTATTATTTCTTACTTAAGATTAAGAAACTGAAGCCTTCGCCTTCTTTTTCTTGAGTATCAAGGCCTTTTACAGCAACGATATGCTTTTCCGACTTTGCATGCGACTTCAAGGCTTTTATGCCTAAACTAGACAGCTCCAACGTCTTCTTACACAGAGTGCAATAGGCTTGATACCGATTGTTAGCGACGGGCTTGAGCCAGGCCCAGTTCCAGAATCAAATCACTGAGGGTGCTTCTGAAATTACTGAGGGTGCTCTAGTAAATGTGCTCCACCACAGCAGTGTGCAGTGAGAAATGTATGATTATTTATTTACTATTCACTTTTACCAATAATTGGAATTTCACAAATATTTTGCTTCAAATTGTATATTAATCTATTAGTCTGCCTTTCCATTGCTTTAATGCGTTACTAGTATTTTAACTCATCATCTTCCTGAGAACCAGAATTTTTTTTTTGTGAATTTAGATTTTTTTTAGGCCATTACATTGTTTGGAGCATTAAAAAAAAATCCTATGTTATATGTTATATCCTCTGCTCTGTAGAGGACACCAGAACTATTTATTGAGAAAATGAAAAGACATGAATAGACAAAAACAATGGGATTTTTTTTTTCATTCACCAGTCAATTTTTATGCTTCAAGCTTTTTTTATCCAAACTTTGTATAAAGATGATTCTGAATGTTATGAAAGATATAAAAGAATAATTTGATATACCATTTTACTATGCAATATGTGTGTAAACATGGCCATATGCCATTCCCATTCTATGCAATGCATCTATACACTGAATATAATTTGTATATTCATGTGTTTTGGGACAATATGTAATTGTAAAAAGACGTGTAATAATATTTTCATAAGAATGTCTCATATTTCATAAGAATATCCAGACTTAAAACTGTGCATGTTGTCAGAGAAATTCGCTAAAATATAATTAAAACCTCTATTCTGGGTCTCAGGAGGATATTTCTGTCTCGAGCAGAGTGGCATTTATTTATTTACTTTGCTGCATGCGATTGGCCATCGGTCCTCTTAGAAATAAGTTTTATTCAATGAATGTTACAGACTGTAGCCTCGAAAGCAAGCCAAGATCGCTACGATCACTAAAATGCTGTTGCTTTGTCAGTTCATCGCGATCTCACAAAGATTTTATAAAAATTAAGTTGTCAACAATAAATATCTTACCTACATCGTGTATGGTTAATGAGAGATTACGCGAGCCTGCATTAACTGCATAACGTTAGCCTAAAAACGCTGCCGTTTTGAGCAGTGAGATTCTGATCGCGTTCAAGAGATCAATAACTATATCTGTGATTGCAATCATTGGCTACATTACTCACCGCTGCAAAAACTTGCTGTAATATATGCATTTGACGTTCTCCAGAGGAAACAAATGTGCAAATCTGCCAAATCTGTTTCGCCAATATTATTACAGTATCAACTGAGGGTGCTTTTACTTGCGTTTGAGGGTGCTTAGCACCCCCGTTGAACCGGGCCTGGCTTGAGCCAGCTACTAAACGCACCGTCTTCGAGCCATAGATCGTTAAAGGTACATTTTCCCATTGTGATAGCCAGGATGATTTCAATTAAACTAAGCAGTGACTCAGTATGATACAGTATGTTCGGAGTTCGCGAGGGTTTCTGTGAAAGTCCTTCCGACAAGTCTGTATGCTGCCGCATGGACCTTGTAGTTCTGGAACGCTGTGATACCAGTGTGATACCACCCAGATTCCTCATACAGAACTAAAACAGGCGAAACAAATGAATGCCATAGCCGCCGCGAGCGCAGTTTGATGGAAGAACAAATTAACGGACGAGCATATCAATTTTAGATGTGGCTAAAAGTTTTTTATGACCTTGTATGGAAAATCCGGACGTTTTTATGACTTTTTATGGCCTTAAATTCTTATTGTTAAATTTATGACTTTTTATGACCCCGCGGAAACCCTGCTACCCAAACCTTCCTCATCCTTCCCTCGGGTGGTCCAAGACCCTAGGACTTTAGTCGCACTTGAACCACAAACTCACAAAAAATGTACTGGATTTGAAGAGTTTTGTGCTTAAAATTGATTAAAAAAAGTAACAAATCCTGCCCTCGTGGGTCAATTTGACCCCCTTAGGAATTAATAGAATGCAAGGAATGCTCCAATACACATAGAAAAACCTAAAAATGCTAAAACCATATAAAAGGCCATCTATTCTATTGGCAAGAGTCATGATATATCATGTTTTATTTGTATCCACAAGAGTTCGCCAAAGACACCCAATGTAAGATATTTTGAGCTGAATTAAAAGGGTTATGCACAAAATTGTGAGTTATTTTGAATTTAAAGGGGTCATGAACTGGCTTTTTAAAAAAAATGTATACTGTTGTCTGAGGTCAACTAATGACGTTTGCAGGGTTTTTACATTAAAAAACATCATAATGAATAAGTAATAGGCTATTTTCTGCCTTGGTTTTGAGGCTCTCTGAAAAACGCCCGGTTTTGATGGGCGTGCCGCACTGAAGACATGGAAGTTAACGCCCACGGCTAGGATTGGATAACATTTGCATATTTAATGAGCTTCAGCTCCCCTCAGTACATGTGGGAATTGTTTTAAAAGCGTCAGGAGAAACGCTCACAGGGCTTGAAAAATATCTTTATCAAACAAACATAATGATTCATCTCTCATCCACCCGCGATTGATTGGAATGTTATTTCTGTATTACTTGGCCGGCCCGATCATCAGTAAATATAACCGCGAACCGCACACACACACGCACGCACGCAGGCCGGTGATAGCCCGTCTGAAAAACACATAGCCCCGGGACGTTGGGCTTTGCGAGCACTGGCGTTACAAGTCCGAGTCTGATCACGAATTAACCAATAACACCTTTTCCAGCCTGTGACAGCGTGCTAAGGAATGTAATCAATAGATATCAAATGATCTGTAACAACGCAATACTAACATGTATAAAAAACATGTTTTACTTATCTTGTTTAGAAATGATTCTGTGGTGAAATTAAGCGAACAAACGTGAAACGTGAGCTGGAACCGGCATGTTTATTGCTCGGTAGCGCAGCCTGTTTAGCTCCACGAGTCGGTGGGCGGGCTTGAAGCAGTGCTTCTGCATTCTATGACGTCAGTGGTCGACATATTCTGAGATCTCTCGTTTTCTGGGCCTGGTGTCTATAAAAGCTTTTCTTTGACTAACAAGGACGTTTTCAGCTCCGAAACTTACAGGATTCTTATATCACGATGAACTTTTATATATCAAAGGCTTAAAGGAAAGTTGATTTCTCAATTCATCACCCCTTTAAATTAATCACCCCTCTCAGCTTTATTATTCATTGATACAATAAATATAAATTTAACGGTAAATAAAATAAAAAATTACAAAAAATCAACATATATAAAAAATAAAAAAGTATAATTATAGGGCTTCGTGTCATTTTGACCCGTGAGGGAAGGATTTGTTACAGAGGGATGAGGGTATGTGGCTTTGTTCGGAGATAATCAACAATATTCACTATATCACATATATTTAGAGAAGTATTCCTAAAATAGCAAGATTTCAAAAAGCAGTTCGAAAACGAACACAGAACCCTGCAGATTTAGGAACGCCATCATTATGGTAAGTTTTACACATCCTCTGCCTTATGCATGTGAATTATTAAGAACTTTGTCTAATTTGCTTTCAGATGTCCATCTGGTAAGGACACAGTATTGTGACTTCAGTAACCAACAAGAGTGTTGTCCTCTCAGCTCCATTTAACACATTTTACTACCCTATAATCCGTTCCACAGAATCCTGTATTTCCCCCCAAAGTAAGAGCATAAAATGTGAAAAGTCTGTAGATTCCATCTGGGCCTAAAGCTAAGCTTGTTTTCCACTTATGTATGGAACAAAGAGAGATTCTGAAAGATTTTAGAGCACCCTTTACCTTCAGCAACATATTATCCATTTTGTCAGTGATATATAGAAAAAAGAGAGATTCAGAAAGATTTGGGCACACAGCAAATCACAAACTCAAATATGTGCTATCCATCATATTTTGGGCAGTGACTGGAGGCCTTTCAAATGAAGTAGCACAAATATTGCTTGTTATTTGTTCCCTTTTAGACAGCTGGGTCTTTGATGGGTATGGCCACAGTGAGACCACTAATGATGTGTTAACTGTCAAAACATCGACATCAAACTGTCACCACCAGAATGCACAGATAAAAACACCCATACATGTGCACATCTCATATATGTAGACGCAAACAATGCGTCATATTTTATAAAAGAGAGAGAAATGAAGCAGGTTTATAAAGTCATATCTACTATTTGTACGGGTCTATACCATGTGTTGGCAAACTGAGCACTCGATTCTAATCACTTTGCTGTTCACGCATGGTCTTTCTGCAGATCTCTACTAACAAGTTTTGTTTAAAGAAAAGAGACTGATACAGAAGTTTGTTTTTCTTCATTTCACATCATAGTGAGATCGGCAGTAAACATTGCACTTTGAATGTTGCTTTCAGAAAAGCTAACATATCATGGCACCTGGCACTGATGCCAGAATCCCATCATCCCCATGGGGCTACGACGCTGCTTTGCTTTGATCCTGTCAGTTTGGGCTGGGACGCTACATTCGACCATCGCTCTGTCATCAAACAACTGTTAAAAGCAAGCAGCCAGCATTTCTTAACAATAACAGATTTTGTGCCCTCGTCCTCTCATGTGTTCATGGATCGATGCCCGTGCCCTGCGGTTCCACGCCAATCACAGTCGCCATGTGTTTCTGTCTTTATTCTCATGCTAAACACACCATTAATATCACTTTGTGTCACTTCATTAAAACCTCCCATTACTTTCCATCATGGCTGACGTCCACTAATGCTTCTCTGGCTCTCAGGGTGAGATTAAAGCCTTAATGTTCATTCTCTACTCTCATTAGGACGCAGGCTTAGATAGCCTTCTCATCGCTACCTGTCACGCTCAGAGACTCTTCTGCTGCGCAGATGAAGATGGAGGACTGCTTTGGGGAGTTTTGTTGTTGTGCTTTCTAAAATGGCTGCTACCTCAAACTGAATTCCCAGTCTCCATTCTGAGCAAGATCTAATATCACTTCATTAGCTGTTTCATTTGGCTCCGTTTTTTTGCATTGCCATTTTGTTGTTGGACCCTTTGATAGTTCTCATGGGGTATATCAAGTCTCATTAAGACAACTGCCTCTGTATACTGTGCTTTTAATGACATGCCAGATCTTAAAACAGAATTTTTATTTGTTGAGACTTGTGTGGGATTTAACTGATTAACAAAAAAGTCTCCAGTAATGATGCTCACAACTTCTTTTTTTAGTGCCGTTCTTGACTTTGAGTTGTGTGAGGCTGGCATAGTTTCAGAACTTCTAAATTGTTGGATTGGGATTATTTGCATAATCCATTGAATTTTTTGGGCCTGTTACCATAAATAAAACAGAGCTAGAGAACTTCTTAGCATAAAGTAACGAGTGATGCCATAATGGCAGCTTTCTTAAAATGATGTGGTGGCAAAATGTAAATGCATGCATATTTCAATGTAAATAAATACATTAAAAAGGAATGTTCTGAGTTCAAAATAAAGGAAGTGTTCACTCGTGTTGTTTCCAAACTCATATGATTGTATTTCCCCCATGGAATACAAAAGGAGAAACATTTTCAATGTTCAATTATCCAATCACAACTCAAGTTAACAGAATTGAGTCTATGAACACCATTTCCATAGACAAAGATATCACATTGCTTCAAAATACTTGCATAAAGCACAAAGGTTGTATGGGCCACTTGTATGAAAGTTTTATTTTGTGTGTGTGTGTGTGTGTGTGTGTGCGCGCACCCTTTTTTTTGAAGCTTTTGAACCTTATGTCTGCTTTTATTGTAATTGCACAGAAAATAGCATGGACTTAAAGGTGCAGTATGTAAGATTTACAGCTAGTGGTTGAAATGGGTACTGCAGTCCAAATTCAAAATATTGGAGAGAGTTGTTTCCCCCTCAGACTCAGACTCAACGCTCGCGCTGGTTGCCAGTTTGAGGACACGCAACAGGGACGAGCGCAATTGACAATGGAAGGCGAGGATACTCAGTTTGTTTGCTTGCTTTCATGGCTGCCGCAATACACTGTTTTCCGCCAACTGCCAACCTGTGGTGGCGTAATACTATTGGGTAAATTGGCCACGTGTGGAATTGCACAGACCAAAACAAAATAAGACATTCCGACACAGAACGCACATTTCAAAGTAGAATAAGGCTGTAGCTTTGTTTTTTCAGAGAAACATGTATGTGAATTCAGCAAGTTTCCTAAATATCTGCAAACATATTATGGCATTTTTATGCTTTAGTACAGTCAAAAAAACACACACAGCACCTTTAAGATTTTCTCTCGTTCTGCGTTTTGCAAAATGGTTTGGGTTTGGAATGACAGAGTAAATGATGACAGAATTTAATGTCATGTTTAATGTCACAGAAAAAATATGGCAGTCTTGTTGCAGTTTTTTAGTAAAAGTAAAACTAATAGTTACAGTAATATCTAGCCTATAGCGCAAGTAAATCAGATCAGTGTTCAGGGTTTACAAGCAAATATGTGAAGGTTGGAATTTGGTAAAGCACTTAAACATGAATTCTTGAGTAAAACCCTGTTTATATTATGAGAGGTCATGTTTTTTCACCTTTACTAGGTGGATGAACTTATGGGTGGAGTTTGCTCCATGTAAAAAGTGCTTTACAGACAGAGGTGTCAAGTAACAAAGTACAAATACTTTGTTACCTTACTTAAGTACAAATTTTGAGTATCTATACTTTCCTGGAGTAATTATTTTTCAGCCTACTTTTTACTTCTTTGATTTTAATAATAGCCTCTTTACTCCTTTTCATTCCGGCTTGTCCGGCTTGTTTTTAGCGCGATAACTGTATATTCCAGCGATCGCTATGCCAGTGGCATAACTATACAATAAGTCGTATCTACAGAAAAGAGTGGGAGAGTGACTCAACTCTCAAACGTGAATTACACCCGTGACTCGAAGACTCTTTATAAATATAACCGTGACTCCTGTCCATCTTCATATACACACTTAAGACATCTGCAACTAGCAACCCCGACAGCTGCTGAAAGAGGTTTAAATCAACGATTAATCCGTTTTGACTGTGCTAAGTGGATGTGCCATGTACTGCACGAAAGACATACTGTAGTTTTGTCAAAGCAAAGTGCAACACAAAGGTAAGCGCATTGTTGTTATTTATTTGTTGATGGATTATTGTACAGTATCAATGAATTACGCATTTTAGCAGTGGTGTGTGCATTAACGTGTGAAATGCCTGTTAATTACATTGCTTTTTCCAATCTCTATATTGGGCACTTTTTGCATGTAAATTGGCTTCTGTTGACATTGAAAATTATGCATGTGTTTTTCTGAGGGATTGCCATTTTGACAGTTTCTACCTGGACATATAGTCATATTTGATCCGTTTTACTGGGAAATTTATTTATTTTTTATCATCAATGTTATGTTTTAAGGAGATAAAATGGTAAATTACTTATCAACATTGATTGGTATGGCAATAAAATAATATCACATTATTTTGGCAGTTAAAGTTTTGGGTTTTTTTCTTGGAGTGACTAGTTGCCTATAAGTTATTGTAAAGGTGCAAAAAGTCAAAATTCAGAGGCATGTTATCAATAACCATTTTTTTAATATAAATGTACATTTGGTGAGGTTTTTGGGCTGGAAATCGTCGACCCAATCAGGCAACACTGATCACACATTCAAAAAATGGTTATTGATAAAATGCCTCTGAATTTGGACTTTTTGCACCTTTACAATATTTATAGGCAACTAATCATCAAATCTCCACGAAACACGTCAATGCTCAGTAGTACACATATGGTTCTTTAGTGTATTTGCATTGTCCTAAAATGCGTTCCTTTTCAATGGGAATATATGCGGCTGAAACGCGTAGCCAAGTGCATCGAAACATTTTATACATTAACTTTTTAATATAACATTATAGTCATTATGACAAGCAGATAGAACAACCATTGACTGCCATAGTATGGGGAAAATGCTAAGGCAGTCAATGGTTGCATATAATCTGCTTGGTTACAAACATTCTTAAAAATAACTTCAGAACAAAGAAACTCATACCGGTTGGAACAACTTGGGGGTGAGTAAATGATGACAGAATTTTCATTTTTGGGTGAACTACCCCTTTAATGGCATTTTTTCCCCTTACATTACTTTTACTTTTATACTTTAAGTAGTTTTGAAACCAGTACTTTTACACTTTTGCTTGAGTAAAAAGCTTGAGTTGATACTTCAACTTCTACAGAGGTCTTTTTAAACCCTAGTATCTATACTTCTACCTCAGTAATGAATGCGAATACTTTTGACACCTCTGTTTACAGATAGACATATCATGTCCTCAAAGATGTTCTCAATGGAGCTCGCCTTGTATTGAACCTGTTACATTCCTTTAAAACAGCATAATAAACTACACACAGTGAGGAAATTCACGGTGAGCAGAGTAAATCTCTTTTTACTAATTCAGCAATTCCCTCTATTTGACTAAGGAGGATCATACACTGGATAAGCAAAACAAATTGTTTATTTCAGATCATGTCGAATAAATCACTGATGGAAAATGTTTGTTATTGTGTTTGGGGTCAGTTGGGAAAATGCTCTTTTTTGTTTTCATGGCTATCCACACTGACACAAACAGTTCCTATTTTAAGCAGGCTACATGCACAATAAACAAAATGAATCCGACAGAGAAGTTCTTTTTATTATGTGGCCTTGAAAAGTATGGCTGTATTTTTGGTTATGAATTTTTTCTGTCAGTTGTGGCTATATGCAGAAATGAACAGTGTATAGCTGCGTAATGTAACTGGACATGTATCCCTGTCGGATCCCTGTTTGTGAGATATTTTAATCATTTATATGCTGTAAAATATGTTCAGCAGCATTTTTCATCCTTTTTCATAAGAAGAACGAGTTATTGGACTGAACAGCTAAGGGATGTATAAAAGTAACACTGCCTCAGTGAAAGAACAATGAGCAGAACTGTTTAATTATGTAGGATTCACCTCAAAAACTTGCTGTTATGATTATTGTCTTGAAATATATTGTGGTTATATATGGGAAAGTTTGATGGAGCTATCGCACAAGATGTTTGATGAGTCTCGAGCCACAGATAGTCCATCTTAACTCTTTCCAAAAAGCGCAAAAGTTGTATGGACCACTTGCATGATAGTTTTATTTGTGTGCGTGTGTGTGTGTGTGTGTGTGTGCGTGCCCTTTTTAGAAGCTTTTGAATCTTCTGTCTGCTTTTATTCTAAGTGCATAGAAAATAGCATGGAAAATGGCTTTAACGGTGCAGTATGTAAGGTTGACAGCTAGTGGTTGAAATGGGTACTGCAGTCCAAATTCAAAATATTGGACAGTTGTTTCCCCCTCCCACTCAGACTCAGACTCGACGCTCGCGTGGGTTGCCAATAGGGATGGGCATTTTTGTCAATTTCTCATTTCGATCATCGATAGGTTTCAAAAACGAGTACTCGAGTACTCGGGGGCGGGGCATGTGCAGGGGGCGGGGCATGTCCGTCATTGAGATAATGAAAACTGTTATGAAAAAGGTTGTTGACAAATACAAACGTGACATGAAAACAGGTATATGAAAACATGAACATATAAAACAAACAATAACTGCTAGATTATGATGCATAAATGTCTTTGAAAAAGAAACATCTTTATAAAATGACTGTCTCAAATAACCAAGTCAGTAATATCGAGCATTGCCTTTGAGCTGAAACTGTGAAGTAACACCACCCTGCAGAGCTTGCTAGCTGGTTAATAAACTCAACCAAACGCACCATATATCAATATTAATATGAAGATTATTATGAACCTATTACGACATAAATCAACACAAAAGGACGTGACTAGATTTTACAGGCGAAGGGTTTGAAACGGAACATTTTGAATGCGCTCTTCCCTTAACAACGCTGATACACGGACAACGAAAGCACACAGAAACAACATTTTATTAAAATCCTGTTCTCATCACTGCATGAAAAGTGGGATTTTCGTCAGTATGTGGCACTGTAGATTGCCGTGGAACTTCAGGTTTACGACTGTGCACGGCAATTTGCAGGCAACACCGAAAACTGCCGTAAATTGTTGGAAATTGACGTGGGCCTTGCTTGGCAGTTGTCCCCCCATGACCCCCCCTCCCCTTAATTCTAGGGGAGGCTTTATCATGTAAATGAACATGCTGTGAGCTACACAAATGCAAATCAGAGTAGCAGCAGGGGGAGTTTTATCTAGGTTCTGCATTTTTTTTTAACTAAAACAAGTTTAAAGTTTAAGTTCAAATGTTAACTTAAATTTAAGTTAAATGTACTCGTTTTAGTTCACATTACTAAATTTTTAGGGCAACCAGTTTGCTCCAATTTTTTAAGTAGATTCAACTTGTCCGGGCTCACAGTGTAGATTAATTACTCTGTATGTCATTAGCAATAACTAATGTTATGTAAAAAAAAAAAAAAATACAGGACAGCAGTTCATGTCTTCAACCTTTAGAGAGGTTATGTGATGCAACAAGACAATGAACCAAAGCACACAAATAAATCAAGTAAAGCATACAGTTTACATACCAAAATTAATTTTTCCACCCTGCACTGTGAATGATTTTTTAAATGGCTATTAATCATAAATGTGAAAAGTACAAGTTTGTGTGTTTATAGTTAAGTCAGATTGTGTTTTTCTGTAATTGTCATTTAAATTGAGCTCACACCACATTTTATGAATTATCAATGCAGATTTTCAAGAGGTGGTTTCCTGGACAGGGTTTAAATTATGCCAAGAGTAGGCCTAATCTAGTAAATCGTGAGTTAAAAAATTGTTGCCTGGAACAAAGATTAAGCACAGATTACTAACACCTGGACTATGAGTCCTGAACTAAAATAAACTGGATTAATTTACAGTTTTATCTAATTGCTTACACACAATTTCTGAAAATATGGCTCCATTTCTTGTAACTCTACACACAAAACACACAACATGCAAAACATCAGACATCGCTTGCAAAAGCAACACTTTGTGCAAAACTATTTTAACTCTTCCAAAAATGTTGTTTTTGCATATATCTAACTACACACAAATATGCACAACTGAGGAATTTACAGTTGAAATGAAATCAGCTGAACTGAATCAACACTGAAGTCACTTGAGCTGAATATTGACACTATATTGGCTTGTTAGAGCCGGTTTACAGCAGAATTTGTTTTGAACTTGTTACTGAAGCTGCTATGAAACAATATATTTTGTTGTATGCATATTCTTTCTTTCTCAAACCTTAGTTTTGATTTCTAAGTGATCAATTTATGTATGTGTTTTCACACATGATCATTGGCTGTATGGATCCTCAGTAAATTAATGTGAAATTTAAATGGCAAAAGTTATTCTTGTCTCTATAACTTATGGCTTCCTAAAGACACGTTTATGGGTAAATAAAATATTAATAAGAAACACGTTCAAATGTGTCTTCTTAACATGTTAAAACTGTGCGTCGACTGTGCGTGTATGCCTGTTACACGACCAGAATGTGCGTGTCTACCAAGCGGCAACCTCCCGCAGTTTCTCTTGAAGCCAATATGGAAGTGCCTCAAACTGCAATTCATCGACTGGCCGCTAGGGACAGGATCCAGAAGGGAGCAGAATCTCATTGAGCCCCATGTTAAAATGGCCAACTTTAGAGCAGAATAAAACATGTTTACAGCCTGGTACAAATTGTGCTTTTGGTCTATACGGCTCATTTTGCCCTTCATGACAACTGTGAGGGGGGTGAATTTTTTTATAACTCATTCGTTTACATTATATAAAGCCTTAAAATTCTGCATAATTAAGGGCGTGGCCATTTCGAGTGACAGGTGGATAGCCATTTATCTGGTGTCTGTTAGTCATCGCGTCACTTAAGCTCCGCCCACGTCCCGCCTTTTTGCCCATTTTCTGTTATCCGGGAGTGACGCGCGATGACGCGCTGCCAAGATGGCTCGTCCCTACTTTGCGCTTCAGAACGGCTCATCAGAATCCTATGGGTGACGTCACGGACACTACGTCCATATTTTTTTACAGTCTATGGTGTCTACACATACAAAAGAAACACGTAAAAAATTGCTGCGTTGACGCGGAAAACAGGGCGTGTTGAAATGGTCATAAGTCACGCGTTTCGTATAAAGAGATTTGGCCCCGGGCGCGTTCCATAGTAGAGCCCTAGTCCAATGAAGTGCGAGGTCGAGGTCATGGCCATGACGCGTAGAAGACGAGCTTTAAACTTTTTTTTTTTTACATTTCCTATGTTTTTTTGCTGCTTTCCTTTTTCGTGATCAACTATGACAGGACGCCGTCTTCAACTCAATCTCTGCATGGACGCGACCAACTTTTTCGACTCATTTTCAGGAGGCTGTCTTCGTCTTCACAACTCTGAGGCAAACTGCAGGCGCTATGAACCACAGCATGGGTAATGTAACGTTACGATTTAAAGAATATGCTTTTATTCAGCTGTATAAGGAAATGGATGCGTTAATAGATCCGAGCTTAAAACTGCACATTTTGTTTTCACAGACTATCCTCGCCTCATAACGAAGCCGTGAGCTCTTATCTGCTTGGAGAGATTTCCGCGAGTCCAGATTTAACCGCTGATCACGACGAAATTGTGTGTAAGTTACTTCTAATGTGTTTCTCATTCCTTGTTTAATTTTACCGTGACTGTTTTTATTAATACCAGTCTCATGTAATTGTTTTCCAGCTGCCTGTAAGACGTATTATGAATCGACACGCCGGAGCTTCAGATACAAACAACCTGAACTTACATCGCAGGCGGAAACTGCGAAGTTTAGCTCAGAGTCGATCAAGAAGAAAAAGTGTAAGATTTATTATATTAGATCCGTTTTTTGTCAATGTGAGTATTTTTCAGGTTGCTTATTGTCTTTATGGATTGTATTACAGTTGCTGGAAGCGAGAGTGTGCTGGATGAGGTGGACATTTGGAAGTCCGCGACCATTGAACTCATGTCTGATGAGGAAGACGGCTTTGTTGACGGGGTGTCTGGATGGATTGTGCGGCCACCGCGCTCTCGCAGCCTGGAGCACGCCGAACTTTACATTAAATTAGGAGACATTACTGCTGCACTGTACATAGTTGTGTGTTTAACAATAAAGCTCTTTCTTCGAATAAACAGCTGTGTTTTATCAATGAAGCTCTTTCTTTGAATAAACGGCACGGTCCGTATAATTTTCCCATATATTCCTTGATGGTATGAATACTTCATAGCACAATAACATTAATATAAAACAAATTATTACAACATAAATTATATATTTATAATTATTATTGGGGTTTACATTTATAATGAGCCAGGGGGACCAATAATGATTGGTTTGCAGTGATCTGCCAACCAATCACGAGGGATTTTTCTTTTTTAAATGTAGTGGCTTCAGCCAATAGTGAGTGAGTAAATTCAAGTCTGGCCGTTGACTCTCTGGTTTTGCTGCTATTCAAATGCTAATTAGAGGCGTCGCACCTCCTCGCGGGCTCTCAGCGGGGGGCGCTCCACCTACGTCATGGTTCGTTTACGACAATTTGTGGCACAGACTAACGCGACGTTCGCTGCCTCTAAATTGTCGAAAACTGCCGAAAATTAGGGAGATTTCCGGGAGTATACAGGCGTTTACGGGGTCGAAAATCCCACTTTTCATGCAGTGGCATTATAATGCTTTGACAGATTGACTCTGCACATCATGCACTTAATTGTATTATTCATGATCGAAGTGTTTACAGACATCACTGCGCGTTTTCGAACTCATAACGAAAAACAACTTTAAATAAACTAGGTCTACTGTTAAAAAATACGAGAACAGTATAGCACTGCTGCATTACTAATATCAATGATTCTGAGAAAGAAATAGCCTATCTAAAAAGAATTTGACTGTCTCTAAACCATCATGTCGAGCATAAATATGCGTTTGAGCTGAAACTGAAGAGAATGAACAACAGCCGGTATAACGGCAGCGCTTTGCTAGCTTATTAAGCTCAACCAAACGCTTCTTATATTAGATTAACCAAATAGACAACATAAAAGTAATCTTACAACGTGCATCTGCAGAAAAGGACGCGAATGCGCACATGAACTCCCCGCGCTTCTCGCTAGTTTCTCTGTGGATCAGCTGATACACGGGGAACTAAGCACAGATCACTTACATTCTAATTTCCATCGTGTTTTCATTATAATGCTATAGGCTATGACAGATTGGCGCTGCACATCTTGCACTAACCATTCAATGATCACAGTGATTCCAGACATCACTGCAGTGCACGCCTCAGTTTCACTTTATTTCGCCGTGGTCAGGAAATGTGCTGTATAATGCTAACCAATCAGACCTCCGGTACCGCGCAAAACGACGCAATAACCAATAAAAAAGAGACAAATATTTTTTTTTCAGGGCGATCATCGTTCTCATGATCGATGATCGCTGTCACGTTTGAGTACTCGATTACTCGACCACTATTGCCCATCCCTAGTTGCCAATTTGAGGACGCAACAGGATTGAGCGCAATTGACAATGGAAGGCGAGGAGACTCAAGTTGATGAGCTGATTTATGATTGATATCGCATTTTAATATTTTAGATGGGTGCTGAGGCTTTTTAGGTCGGGTATAATCTGTGATCTCTAACCCAGTTAGTTCGCTGGCTTCCATGGCTGCAATATGCTGTGTTTTTTCACCACCTGCAAACCTGTGGTGACGAAATACCATTGGGTAAATTGGCAACATGCAGTTTCGCACAGACCCAAAAAAAAAATGGAAATTCCGACACGGAATGCACATTTCAAAGTAAAATAACTGGCTTTGTTTTTCAGAGAAACATGTATGTGAACTTAGCCAAAGACAGTCCATCTTAACTCTTTCCCCGCAAACCGCTGAATTTTACGTGTTTCTGTGTTTTCACTGTTATATGGTAGGGGGCATCTTCTGAAAGATTACTGAATCTCCTGATCAAAACACATGCGAAGAAGACGCATAAACAAGCAATCTAATATGTATATGCATATGTAAAATATCCTCAAAATTAAACAGCATATAAATCAAAACTTTAATGTTACTGAATGTCGCCCATGACGAGGTATAGGACTGTGCAAGCATTACAGGTGTTGATGGACTCAATCTTCTCCAGCTATGTTTAAATCATCATTCTGAATCCAATCCAGACATAGTCTGACAAAAATGTGATTTTTCTCAGCTTTTTGCTCAAAATTTTTGCTTTTTATGGATACGCTGGCGGTGACTGGCAACTCTTCAAAAAAATGCTGGCGGGAAAGAGTTAAAGGGATAGTTCACCCAAAAATGAAAATTCTATGATACTCAATGGCTGCCGAGATCTGCTTAGTTACAAACATTCTTCCAAATATCTTCCTTTGTGTTCAGCAGAAGAAAGAAATTCATACAGGTTTGGAACAACTTGAGGGTGACTAAATGATAACAGAAATTTTTGGGTGAACTATCCCTTTAAGGGTCTTCACTTAAGGAAAGGGGGCAGGGACTTGCTGCTGACACCAGGCTTACTTTATAAATATGAATTAGGCAATTAAATAGATCTCTTCCTGTTTGGTTGGTGACGAAATCAAACATGCCCCCACCATAAACGATTCCTTTATGGTCCAATAGACACAACCTTTATGATGGACACGAAATATACCCAGCAAAAGAACCTAAAACTTGCATTGTTTCTTTCTATACTATGAGAAATGTTTTGCTTTCTGTCCTCGTTCTAGTCCTGAATATTTATTTTATCATTGCCATGGCCTTATTTTATAATGAATGGGGAAACCTGGGGAGGAGTGTCAGACAAGCATTTTTACTCTCTCTCATTACAACGTGGCGAAGCCTTTGTAAATGACTTTGCGGCACGAGTCGGTGTGCCTGTTTAAAAATGCATGGGATTAAGGAGGAGAGTGCAAGCATATCAGCTGAGCTCAACCGAGTGTGTTAGCGAAGGAGCAAGGACAGGAAAATTGACACTTGATGATTTCTCCTGCTGATGTGAAGGAATGTTCAATCACATTTTAAAGGCTCATTCCCTCTCCCCATATCTGTCACTCTTTGACAAGTTCTACTGGGAGCTTTTTGGTGCATCTATTTATTTATAGCATGGAAACGCCTCTCAGCTCTTTGGCTCTGCTTCAGAAAGATTATGGTTCCCACCTGGACTTTAAAGAACTAAAAGCTCAGAGTTAACGTAGATTTTGGTCTCCTTAAAGTTCACAAACCAGACACTATATTGACAGCACTTATTTTCTGCTCTCTGATGAGGTCAGCTTCTGAGATCATAGCTCACTGGTGCACTGCGACTTGATTTGAAAACCATCACTGTTGAATTTTTCACACGTTGCATTGAACAAAATGACATTCAAGGGTTAGTTCACCCATAAATGAAAATTCTGTCATTAATCACTTACCCTCATGTCGTTCGACACCCGTAAGACCTCCGTTCATCTTCGGAACACAACTGAAGATATTTTAGTTGAAATCCGATGGCTCAGAAAGGCCTCCATTGGCACAATGCACGGTTCACTCTCAAGACCCATAAAAGGTACTAAAGACGTTGTTACAAAGTCCATCTACTACAGTGGTTCTACAATAACATTATAAAGCGACGAGAAAAGTTTGTGTACGCAAAAAAACCCCTAAATAACGACCGATTTCAAAACACAGCCTCATGAAGCTTCGAAGCGTTATGAATCAGTGAGACGATTCAGCGGTTAGGATCGCCAAAGTCACGTGATTTCAGCAGTTTGACGTTTTGACACGCAATCCGAATCATGATTCGACTTGCTGATTCATAACGCTTTGAAGCTTCATGATGCTGTGTTTTGAAATCGGTCATCACTTTATAAGTCGTTATTTAGTTTTTTTTTTAGGTTTCATTTTTGGGTGAACTAACCCTTTAACAAGCACTAGAACATATGTTATGTATCTCTTTACCACCCTAGCTTTCAAATAATTTTTTATAAAAAATATTTGTTCTATGTGTATGTGTTTTCTATGTCAAATCATGTCATTATTTTCAGAAAATACAACCTGGACCTTTTCTGGATGTTTGTTTTTCTCATTATAGTTTTCCCTGCCCATGTCCACCCTGGTGTATGGTGGGCACTATTTATGTATCTATTTTTATCTAAAAATGGAACCAATTATATGAAGAGTTTTTTTCTGCCTGTCTTTGATGTGTTGTAGAGGTAGCAGGTCCCCAGCTAACAGGGAACGTTCCCATAACGTTCTTTCAAAGTTATGTAAATGTTAGGACAAAACTATAAATAGAATGTTCTTATAATGTTATTAATAGTTAAAATAGCCTACGTTCTTGTAATGTTGAGAGAAAAGATTGTTAAAATAACATCCTTATGTTTTTTTTTTCTTGACTTTTCATAATGTTATAAAATGTTCTGAGTACAACGTTCATGGAACGTCTTTATCAGGGCCGTGCAGAGAGTTCTTCAGGGACAGGGGCTCAAATGTAAAAAAGGGGCAATATGTAAGTAAATAAATATATATATATATATATATATATATATATATATATATATATATATATATATATATATATATATATATATATATATATATATATATATATATATATATATATACACACACACACATATATATCCTTATGCTCATCAAGCCTGCATTTATTTCAAAAATACAGAAAAAACAGTAGCCTAATATTGTGAAATATTATTACATTATGTTCTTTTTAACTTTTTATTAATCAAAGAATCTTAAAAGAGTATCACAGTTTCCATCATTGACAATAAATCCTCATATTAGAATGATTTCTGAATGATCATGTGACATTGAAGAGTGGAGTAATGATGCTGAAAATCCAGCTGTGATCACAGGAAAAGATTATATTTTAAATTATTTTAAAATAGAAAACCATTATTTTAATAATATTTCACAATATTGCTGTTTTTATCAAATAAATGCAGGCTTGATGAACATAAGAGACGTCTTTCATAATGCTGCATAATATTAATAAATGGTAATATAATAAAGTCCTTTCATGTAACCATTTCGCCAGTCTACACTTCACATAATAGGCCTGTAGGAGCCGGTGGCACTTGGGTTTTGTTAACTTTGATAGTTTCATGAAATAGTAAACGGTGTATAAATATACATAAATACAAATTTTAACTTGCTTTGCCAGATCACGATTGGTTGGTGTATATACATGACAAACGGGCATTGGTGAATTGTGTAATGTTTTAAATATATATAATATATAGATTTGTAATTAAATAAACATATTAGCTCTGATTATGGAAGAAAACAAATATATTGTTTGTTTTTTCCCGTAAGGCCACACACTCTCTGAAAGGACCATATTTGGCTCGAGAGCCGTTTCCGAGCAGTGGAAAATCAGCAGTCAATCAAAACGCACGCAACCCATAGCAACGCGTTATGGCAATGCCTCAACAGAAATTGTCCGACTTTTGCGCCGTTCGTTACTATTGTATACATTGTCATGTTATAATAATCACATTTATTTAGTTTTATTGACCACGATATTATCATTGATATTTGTCTGAGAGGGGCACTTTTGATTCATTTTGAAAAAGGGCAGGGGCTCGAGCACCCAAAGCCCCCCCTTCTGCACGTGCCTGGTCTTTATGAAGTAATTTGCACTTGATGAATGTTCTCGTAATGTTGAGAGAAAAAGTTCTTAATACATTAAAAAACAGATGTTTTGAACGTTCAGAAAACTTTCAGAAATAACGTTTTCATAACATTTTCAAAATGATAGAATGGAATGTTTCTTTAATGTTCACATAAACCAATAAAAAAAAACATTCTTAATGGATTAATAAAATGTACATTTTGATAACTTAAAGGCACAATCGTTTTTCGCCGCTAGAGGTCGCCTAATTTAAAATAAAGGCATAGCTTGATGATGAATCTTGGGAGTTGTCGTCTTCACCTCAGTGCCGGTGGAAAAGAATCGGGACGGGATTCGGGCAGAAATCATGTTCATGGATGAGATTATTACATAAATAGCAAGTAGATAAAAAACCCACAATGCATTGAGGCGAACATTTCTGCTGCTGGTAGGGGCGCTAATTTAGGGAAAGCTTGTATGCCCTGACCATGAAGACTCTAAAAATCTTTAAGATAGAGACTAAGGATATTACACTGTACTGAAGATATTAACACAATACAGCTTAATATGAACTGAAAAACATGAGATCAGAACAGACAAAAATACTTAGAAAATAAAACTTTAATAATTTAAAAAAAAATCCATGTATATGCCAAAGATCCCATGAAATCACATGACAAGGGGAGTTTTCTTTGCTGCTGATGTATTTTGTATTCAAACAGGAAGTTTGGGTAGGACATATTGTTCCAGAGGGCAGTTTAATTGACAAAAATCCGTATTGTGCAACATACTGTAAGTAATCAATATATATTTTGGTCCCTGTTCATAATTTTAAATGCGTTTATCTGCAAATGGTAATTTTATCCAATTTTATGGGTATATTAGCATATAGATGGCTTCAAACTCACATGAACTAAAAGCCACACAACTCCAATTTTGATTTCAAGTGGTTTTTAAAAGGTGCTGAAATGGTTGGATGTGATGGTACAGTAATAACTTGGGTGATTGCAGTGCTTTTGAAAAAGATCTGATATTTTTGTGAAAGGACAGGCCACAACTCAAACTTTTAAATGGATCTGAAACCATGGGGCCATTAAATGCTCAGTCAATACTTCTCTTTGCTTTGTGTTGTCTCGCACTTTGGCCTTTGCTGAAGCAGATGGAGATATTAAATGCTTCTCATGTTAGTTTTAGTGCAGACTGGAGTGGACAGATGGCACTAATACTTGTCTAGTTTCAGCATTGAGGTTTATCTGGAATTCCCTCTTTAGAGTCTTATCTCTACCTAAGGTGTTTTTTGTGTTACTACCTTAAAAAGGTAAAGTTCACAAAATCAGTCATTACACCATCTTCCTCTTTTTGATGGAACCACATCTCTCCAAAGTTGCTGGGTGGAACTGAAATGGAGCTGCTGGTGCAATGAGAAATACCTGTGGCCAGTTGCATAAACTCATTAGACTTTTATTATGACAAGTTAGTCATCTAATAATCTAATTACTGCTCATAACCTTTTGAAGTCAGTTACATAAAATGTTACATTTGTCTATGAATCCAAATAGCTCTAACAAATTGCTAGTTGTTAGGACTAGTTCTTAAGTTCTTCAGTTTATATTAATTTACATTTATCATCTGACAATCACTATAATCCAAAGAGACTTACAGTAATGCCACTTTTGCTTTTCAAATGAAGATCTTGGCGAAAGCTGAGTTTCTGGTTTTATTTTGTAGAAACCATGGAAACACCATGAAAAAAAGACGCTTTAATATATTATGTTTTATTAGACAGGTAAATAACTGTTTGGATACCTTTATCGACAGAAAACGAATCTTTAAACCTTGTTTAATTTATTTACAGTGAGTACCATGTTTTACCATGCCTAATATCGAGCTTACTACAGTGTGCAACAAGTGTCTCATAGTAGCCGCCGAGCAAACACACAGAACATTATAACGCACATTAACTTTAACTTTCAACACAATCAAATGTACAACCCCAAATCAGAAAAAGTTGGGACAGTATGGAAAACGCAAATAAAAAAAAAGAAGTGATTTCTAAATTTACTTTGACTTGTATTTCATTGCAGACAATATGAACACAAAATATTTCATGTTTTGTCTGGTCAACTTCATGTCATTTGTAAACATGCATCCTTTCCTGTCATTCAGACCTGCAACACATTTTAAAAAAGTTGGGACAGTAAAGCATTTACCACTTTGTAATGTTGCCATTCCTTTTCACAACACTTAAAAGACATTTAGGGACTGAAGACACCAAGTGATGAAGTGTTTCAGGTGTAATTTTGTCCCATTCTTCCTGCAAACAAGTCTTAAGGTGGGCAACAGTACATGGGTCTTCGTTGTCGCATTTTGCGCTTCAAAATGCGCCACACATTCTCTATTGGAGACAGGTCAAGACTGCAGGCAGGCCAGTCAGGTACCTGTACCCTCTTCCTCCGCAGCCAGGACTTTGTAATGTGTGCAGAATGTTGTTTTGCATTGTCTTGTTGAAATATGCATGGACGTCCCTGGAAAAGATGTCTTCTTGAAGGCAGCATATTATGCTCCAAAATCTCTATGTACTTTTCAGCATTAATGGTGCCTTCACAGAAGTGCAAGTTACCTTTGCCAAGGGCACTGACACAACCCCATACCATGACAGACCCTGGCTTTTGGACTTGTTGCTGGTAACAGTCTGGATGATCCTTTTCTTCTTTGGTCCGGAGCACACGGCGTCCATTCCTCCCAAAAAATACCTCAAATACTGATTCATCTGACCACAGTACACGTTTCCACTGTGTGATGGTCCATACCAGATGCCTCCGAGCCCAGAGAAGTCGACGGCGCTTCTGGACACTGTTAACATAGGGCTTCCTTTTGGCACAGTACAGTTTTAACTGGCATTTGTGGATGTAACTATGTATTGTGGTACTTGACAAAGGTTTGCCAAAGTAGTCCTGAGCCCATGTGGTGATATCGCTTATAGATGAATGACGATTCTTGATGCAGTGCCGCCTGAGGGATCGGAGATCACGGTTGTTCAGCTTAGGCTTGCGCCCTTGTCCTTTACGCACTGAAATTCCTCCAGATTCCTTGAATCTTTTAATTATGTTATGCACTGTTGAATGTGAAATCTCTTCCTATCTTTCTTTGAGGAACATTGTTTTTAAACATTTCAATAATTTTCTCATGTATTTGTTGGCAAACTGGCGATCATCGGCCCATCTTTGCTCCTAAAGGATTAGACCTTTCTTGGATGCTGCTTTTGTACCAAATCATAATTACAATCACCTGTTGACATCACCTGTTTCAAATCACATCATTATTTAACCATTTTACCTTTACTAGCCCTAAATTGCTCCTGTCCCAACTTTTTTTTAAATGTGTTGCAGGTCTGAATGACAGGAAAGGATGCATATTTACAAATGACATGAAGTTGACCAGACAAAACATGAAATATTTTGTGTTCATATTGTCTGCAATGAAATACAAGTCAAAGTAAATTTAGAAATCACTTCTTTTTTTTTTATTTGCGTTTTCCATGCTGTCCCAACTTTTTCTGATTTGGGGTTGTATATAATATGATGAAACAGTGCTGTGTTACCCCACATACGCTTGACCGGAAGAAGCGGAAGTGCTCGTCTGCGGCATAATAAAAGCGCCACTGCTCTTGAGCCATGTGTCACGCTTGTCTCACATAAGCACTCGCTCCAGCGACATCCAGCTCCACCCTGCTTCATACTACAGCAACGTTAATACATTTTTAATACATTAGCTCATCCATTAATATGATTTCTGCCTGAGTCCAGTTGGATTCTTTTCCACCGGCTGTAGAGGTGAAGACAACAACTCCCATGATTTCGCGAGATCACGCTATGCCTTTGTTTTGAATAAGTGACCACACTTACATACTGTGTCTTTAAGTAGCAAAACATTAATAATAATAATAAATGTTTATTGAGCAGAAAATCAGCATATTAGAATGAATTCTTGAGGATCATGTGACACTGAAGACTGGAGTAGTGATGCCGAAAATTCAGCATTGCATCACAGGAATAAATTACATTTTAAAATGCTTTAAAAGAGAACAGTTATTTCAAACTAGAAAGCATTGTGTGACGGCTTGAGCGAAGACAGACACAGTAGGTGTGGGTCACTCACAGGCTTCTGAGAGGCATTTATTTGAAGTAGAATGAACAAAGTATAAAAAGGGGAAAATAAAGTGTCCTAAAGGACACTCTTTTTGACACCTGAAAGAGTCTGTGACGCACTCGCTTTGATTTGGATAAAGGGAAGTGATCGTTAATGCTAACAGACAGCTTTCTGCAGATATTATAGATGTCTGGTTGGTACTAGAGGACGACAGAGCCTTTCACTCGAACACAGATTCTAATTATTGAATATGAACATTTTACGATTATATCACTACGGCTTTCCTAAACTCCTGCAGTGACCTTCCGCATCTGCTGTTTGGCCAGCTTTGAAATTTGACAGACGCCTTCATCCATAGCCAGCTGTGTTGGTGAGCAGATCTGAGCCCTGGTCTCCTGTAAAGGTCTGTTGGAGAGAGCTATAAAGAAACCACATCTGCTTCACTGTCCCATCTGGGTGGATATTTTCAGCTGGAGGAATTTCACAGTGATGCATGATGCAGTCTGAAGCACTTCTGTATGATAATCCTGATAAACACAAACGGCATAATTTTGATGTTTATGGAACATCAACATCTACTTTATGGCGTTTTAGCTCTGCAAAACATTTTTGTCAAGTCATTCTGCCTCTTACTTTTCACCCCTTTTCTCTCTCGGTTCTTTTAATTTCCTCTATCCCTGCTGCTTTTGTTCAGCTGCTAAAGTATAATCATCATTAGTGTTGTACCTAACAATAATCAAATTACTCACTAATCAAATTAGTGTCATTCATTTGTCACTGCCAATGATTTGCTCTTGAAACCTGCTGTAATTTAAATGCAATCATTCTGAGGGTAATTCATTAGCATTCTGTATAAAGTGCATATTATTTGTTAATCATAAAATAATTCAACAACTGTCTTAAGAATTTGTCTCTTCTATCTTGTTTTCTTGCTATAACCATTTATGTTACAAGCAAAGTCATAAGTCTTAATGGATAAGTCCCCATAGTAGACTGTTTCCCTGTTGTCTGGTATGTTTCATTAATGAAAAGGCACTTTTGCTTGAAAATGACATTTCACATACATACATTCATTCATGACATGAATTAATCATGTAAATTACTAAATGTTCATTATAATTGGTCAGTTATGAGTCGTGGTTATATGGGATTGAGGGATAGTTTACCAAAAATTTTAATATTTGAAAATAAAGTAGTGACGCTACTAACTTTATAATTTTATTTGAATGTATCTTTTTTCACTAAAAGTAGTGACGCTACATTTTTCAGTAGCTCAAAATGTCCATTGCTAGATTTGTAACAAACTGCACGTGCAGCATTACTGCTGAGAAAACTGGTAATAATCAAACATGCTCAATTCCACAACATTCTAGTAGGAAACCATTCATTTTAGTGAATCAGTTCATTCTGAGGGTTAACTTAATTGACCAAAATGCATACTTTGACACTTTAATTTGTATTACTACACATATAAATATAAATAATATCATATTTTTGCTCATGTCTCCGTTTTTCCCCCCGCAGCCTATAAATGATGGTGTTATAATGGTTCTATAAATTATCTTAAAGGTCCCATGGCATGAAAATTTCATTTTATGAGGTTTTTTAACATTAATATGAGTTCCCCTAGCCTGTATATGGTCCCCAAGTGGCTAGAAATTTTGATCGGTGTAAACAGAGTTCTGGCTGTCTTTCTCTGCCTGTGAGAAAATGACAGCTCAGACAAGCTGATCTTGAATTTTCCTGTTATGACGTCATACCACGAAAGGTTACCTCCCCTTCCTCTGTTTTGCCCGCCCAGAGCACTCGGAGAAAATGGATTCAGTTTATGTCAGCACAGGCTTCACAAACAGACTTTATGATATGGATTCGACAGCACCACGACAAACAGTGAGTAACAGTGTTCATTAATGCCTGATCTGTAATCAGTGATCTCTGATGTGTAGCTAATCATTCAAGTTCACTCAGACTTTCTTTCTAGATCGTTTAATGATCGCCGTCTTGATGCCCTAAGCGTAATGCATCAGTGAATCAAGCCAGTGACTAAAACGATAGTTTCTGTTAATAGCATGAAACAAATCCGTTGTGATTAAACTACAGAGAGCGATCAAAAAACACTCTTTATAATGTACGGAGCTGTCAATCACACGTCGCGAGTGTATCTGCACACTTGCCCAAACTGCCGTTATAATGAATGACGCTGTTATGCAGCACAGCGAAGCTCTTACTGTATTCATGGTGATGTCGTTTTAGTTGTGGAGAAAGCATTTTGTGAGAGAAAACGCATTGCAATGACGAGATCACTGCATTCACGCGATCAACAGACTGCCTGTGTACTCAATTTTCATCACTGCTAGCCTTTCATGTGAAAGGAATAGATCATAAAATAATGCTATAATCCACACTTTGACGATTCGTTCATCTCGACGGCTGTAATGGTACATTACATGTGTTACAAAGTTCGTAGAATAAGGTGGAAGAAGACAGAGTCGACGTGACTGGGACTGTTCATTCAGAACTCTCAACTACAAATAAGCTTGCGCTAACAGCACAGCGCTCTCAACAACAACCCTCCGCAACATAATCTAACACTCATTTCAAATGCAAAGATGTAAACCAATCACAACAGTGGGCGTTTTCACTGAAGTCTCACAGCAGACACGCCCCTTGAAACAGGGCATTCAGCCAGAGGGGTAATAACAGTATAGAAAAAATGCCTTTTATTTCTATATTATGATTTTTTTTTATGTAAAAATCATACTAACAATATAAGTACACCCCAGGAAACATTATAAAATAATAGAAAAATGCCATGCCATGGGACCTTAAATTAACATTTAGTCCTGACTCCTGGTCTGATTAGCGTTAAGATTGGCAATTTTATCATCGAACCAAAAGATACCGAACAATGCTGTGTACGGGTATAAATACGCTTGTTGTGCGTACATAGCCTGCATATGATGGCATTTTGACCAGCTGAGAACTCGTGAAGAGCTTATAAAATGTGTAAAGGAGTTAAAACAGTGGCAGGAATCCCTCCGTCACACACACAAACAAAAATGAAGATCTGTTGCGAGGAGACGCGGTTCTGATACCTGTACTGAAATGTGATGAGTAACATTGTGACTACCGATATGCGTGAGCATTCTGTCCTTTTTAGGGTCTCATCTTTCTTTTTTTGGTTCGTTTACGTGTCTTTGGTCCATGATGCGTTCATATATCATTCGAACTGCACCACAGTTAGTTTGAAAGCAGACAGAGACCCATCATCCCAGCGGTCTCGGTCCTCTTGTTTGGTGCGCACCAGGGTTCAGATGGCACCATTCACACATGTTCAAATGAACCGCACCAACAGAGCAATCGCACCAGGGTTTGATTTAATCGAACCAAACATGCCAAGTGTGAACAAACATGCTAAGTTGGTTTTCTGGTCTTAATCGGTCTTCCAGTCTGGTCTACCTTGGGGCAAATTTTCACATGGTCAGGTTGCCTATGAGACCAAATGAAAGCTGTTGAATTCAGCATGAACAGATTGACAACTTTAAATGTTGCTTCCCATCAAAGGCAAAATGCTACACTTTTTTTGAAGCAAAACTGAGTTTTGTATGAGTTTTGACTGTGATTGGTGAGTTTGAATCAGCTTAGATTCAGAAAAAACTGAGTGTATCAATTAGAATTCAGTCAAAAAAAGAAGTAAAAAGTCTCCAGTTCAGTGTTCTTGCTACATTTTACGTGTGCAAAGTAGTTACAAATGGCATTGCATTTGTGCCAACTGATCTCAAACTGGAGCTGATGGAAACTCAGACTATAATG
The DNA here is from genome assembly GCF_949357685.1 of Gobio gobio. Taxonomy (NCBI): domain Eukaryota; kingdom Metazoa; phylum Chordata; class Actinopteri; order Cypriniformes; family Gobionidae; genus Gobio; species Gobio gobio. Next base: position 39,418,418 of record NC_137108.1, on the reverse strand, counting down.
CAAATATGGTAAATGAGCCATATAAAAGCACTAGAAGCATTAATTTGTGAACTTCAAAATGAAAGAGTTTAAAGAGATGCAGTTTCCACATAAAAATGAATCTCTGCAGAGGTGATAGGCAGGAGTGGCCTGAGGGGGCCAGCGTCAACTCGTTATGAATGATTCATTTTCAGCACTAGATGAAAGTCCCAGTTTCTGCCTTTGATGTGCAGGCCACCAGACTGGTGTTGAGTTCACAGCAACCCAGCGCGGACCACCCCTGCACTGCACCACATCGCCTTTTGTTTATTGACTCGTCTGCATTGCTTGGACAACTTGCCAGATTGAGTAAAGATCCCAGTGGTCATTTCCAAAGAATCACTCTACACCTATTTTGCTCACATATCATGGTGAAATACTAAGAGGTGGGTTGCTGTGTTTTACAGTTCAATATAAGATTTTAGCAAAGTAAAATAGAGTTTGGCTGGAGTTGTCTTTCATAGCAGGAGAAATCACTTTATATGCTTTCAGAATACCAGAGACATCTCAAGTTCTGCAAAAGCTTAGATGTTATGTCTTTGTGTAAGCAAGACCATGTCCTTCTACATCATGTGGAAGCTGACCTGAACCACTTTGCACTGGATGTTCAAGGAATTTAAGGCTGTAAAGCGTTAGTTCTCCCAAAATCAAAAACATTTTGTCAACATTGTTCAAAATAATCTTATTTTATGCACAAGAAAGAAAGTTATGCAAGTTTGGAATAACATGAGGATAGCTAATGACAGAAGTTTTAATGGTAACACTTAAAGGGGTGGTAAAACACATTGTTTTGAAGGCTTGATTGTGTTTGTGGGGTGCACTGTAACATGTGTTCATGCTTCGTTTTAAAAATAAAATTCATTATTTTTCATATATTTGACCTTTATTCTACACTGCTCTGTCCCTCCTTGTAAAACGGTCTGATGCTTTCCGGGTTGTATGAAGCCAGTCCCTCAAAAATACGCAATGGGCTCAGATTGGTTAGCTGGCCCAGTGTGTTGTGATTCGCTAACCGCAGTGCACGTTTGTCGGAAACGTCACACCCCTTCCCTTCACCGGTAGACTGTGCTTTGGTCAGGATTAGAAACGATGGCGTCAATAAAACCATACCAATCTGAGCCCGAAACAGACCCAGAACATTTTAGTGAAGATGATCGAGCAGAAGCTGTTCAGTCCTCAAGAGTAAAGACTGCGGATCTATGGTGATCGCTACTGAATGGCACTGTTACTTTTGTATTTTTAGAACGATTATAGCCAAATATCTGTCGCAAGAACTATTAACCCAAAACACTAAACTAGGGATGCACCGAAATGAAAATTCTTGGCCGAAACCGAAAACCGAAAAAGAGGAAACCAAGGCCGAAAACCGAAAACCGAAACACCGAAAGAAATTATGCCAATTATTAGTACCATTGCATTTATGGCTATGACTGTGTACTAACTTTACTAAAATCAAGACATTGCAATTGCATAAATTAATATTAAAGTTTCAAAGAATAAATCAATTACAAATTATGCCAATATTTATTTAGCACATTGCAACAATGCACAGTATAAAATAAAATTCAAACAAAAATGTTTAACTTGACCCCACTCATTTGTGCATTAAATAATAATTTACATTCCTACAGAAAGGTTTTAAAATTAAATGTTCTCTCATAAAAACAAAGTGCATTTAGGTCTAGTGCATTTAAACATTTTCTCTGTAGGACTACTACAAGAAAGTGCATTCAGAACAGGTGCATTAGGTCTAATAATCAACACTCAAATAACATAGTACGCAAACATGTAAACTTTACATAAGGCAGTTTTTGCAATAACTTCTGAATCTGATTATAAAATAGTTTTTTATCCAATTGGTTGTTGAAATATAATCATTATATACACAGTGTCTGTCATTTTCATGACAGGTTTATTTAACATGCATGAAATAATCAAGACATCACTAACAGGTTAAGTAGAATATAATGAATATAACGGCTAATATAGAGCATATATTTAGTGAAAGAGTTGATTTACTTTAGTGAATAAAATTTTGTGGACACTGAATGACTGCCTGAGGTAAATGTATTGCTAAAGTTACATGACATTTGTTTGGTTTACAGCAGTTATATTGACGTCTTTTTGCCGTTGAAACACTGATTGAGCGATTACACCACATATGATACGTGACAGAAAGTTGTAATGTATCCTCAACACATCTTAGATGTTTATTCTTAATGAAGAGATGATCGATCGCGCTCACAGATGATCGCGTTCACGCGCGCGCCGCCGCTTGAACTGTGATGTGATCAGTGATGCCACATTAAAGAGCGTCAAAACGGCATTTATCGTTTGAATTTCGTGATGCATGTTGATCGATGTTGGTGTGGGAACTCGGATTGAAGTGTGTTCCGCGCTTAAAACATGCCCACTGTTAAAGATTGCATTGGGAAACCGTTGGGTTTCACAGTGAAGTCTGGTCCTCTTCTCATCGAGAACATGAGCTGCTGCACTACAGCTGCACTGAACACTAGCTCTCGCTGGAGCAGACGTGGGTGTTTCTCAGATATACTGAAATACGTCCACACCGCAGACATTGCTTCAGACAAGCACGTGCAGGTCGCGGTTTCTGTTTACGTCATCACAACATTTCGGCCATGTTGTTTCGGTGATAAAAGTCTTTCGGCCGAAAACCGAAAATGCACTTTTGGGCCATTTTCGGCCAAAAATTTTCGGTGGCCGAATATTCGGTGCATCCCTACACTAAACACTGGCTTTACTAGTAAGTTAGCCAAATCACACACAGAACCATGTTTAGCAAGCCTGTAGATAAATAATACATAAAAGCTCTAATCAAAGAATCATTTACACTAATGCCAAGTTCGCTGTTGAGATTTTAACGTTAGGTGTTTGTAACGATAGGTGTTCGTCGGATAACGTTAAGTATGAATGAGCATTTAACAGACTGGTTTGCAGAATAGCGTTGTCATCTCTTTACTTCCTTGCTACAACCTATTACAGGAAAACACATAGATGAAAAATAAATCAGACTTACAGGTTGTGGCCCGTAAACAGCTTCTGTTTGTAAATCCAGCTTTCAGGACAAGCCGTGGTGCATATTCTGCATTGAACTCGGGAACATTGTGGAAGTTTTCCTCCGTGAAATGTGCTGCGGGAGGGAGCCCCGCGCGCGTCGTGCATCCACGCACTGGCCGCGTTTGTCTCACACAGCTGACGTTGTGCAAATCCGGCATTGAACTCGCGAAGTTTGTGGAAGTTTTCCTCCGTGAGATGTGCTGCGGGAGCCCCGCACGCGCCTGTTCCCTTCTGTCTCATACACACGTGCATATAACATGGTGTATGTTAAACGCTCTGCAACGCACCCCTGTCCCTATGAAGGCTGAACAAAGCAAGTACCCCAGACCTGCGGATGAATATAACAGCGTTTCCTCGGCATCGCAGCAACAACACTCCAGCCTAACTATACTACAACAGCGCCGCGATACAAAATGCCCCCCCCCCCCCCATTTAATATTCTCGGAGGAGGGGTTTATGTAAATATTGAGCCTGGTGATGTCACCAACCCTGGAGGAATGTGTGTAGTCGCCTACTGGCCGTTTGCTGTAGTTCTTAGAAATGGATTTCTTTAAAAGCAAATATCTCCCTTTGCTTTAAACTTTGAACGTTGTAACTTTGAAGATGTTGTTTATGCTCAAGCAGCAACATTACACGCTAGCTAAAGTTAGAATAGTGAAATCGTGGTTTACCACCCCTTTAACAATAAGGCCTTGTTTGTTAAAATTAGTTAACCTCTGCAGACCCTGTACAGGTGGAAATTACATAAAAAAGGTAATATTCCTCCATTCAGATCCATTTGAATAAATCTTGCATACAACATGATACAGACAAAATTCTTTTTTTTCCAGTATTTTCTAGAATTTAGTGGAAACAGCCAAAACTGTCTGCAGGGTGCTAGAGCACACAGGGCCATGGAGTTACACACTTTCAAAAGTGAATTTATAACCAAAAAAAATCAACATATACTTACATATTTATCACTTTTAGCAGTGTTTTGTGTAACTTCAAAGGGATTCCTGTAAAATAACACCAACATTTTGTATTTAGACATGGGAAGCTTTTCAATTTGGGTAGGCCAAATCAGGCGGAAATCCCCCAAAATGGTCCCAGAGCACAAGAGGTTAATTTATTAACTAACATTAACTTATAATGAGCTATACATTTGTTACAGTATTTGTTCATATTTGTTAACATTAATTAATAAACATACAACTGTTCCTTGTTTGTTCATGTTAGTTCACAGTGCATTAACTAATGTTAACAAATTCAACTTTTGATTTTAATCATGTAAAGTAAATGTTGAAATTAACATAAGAATTGTTCATTAGTCCATGTTAACTAAAAGTAATGTTAACAAATGAAACCTTATTGTAAAGTGTTACCTTTTTAATTTTGGATGAACTAAGATGGCTTGAAATTATTTATAAGAAGTTATATTATATACCTTAATGTTTGTTGTTAAACATAATTCAACTTAAGTAATAAAACCACTAAAAATCTACTGACGTCATATTCCTTTATTTTAATTTGTTCCCGTTTTAATATCTGAACATACACTATTGTTCAAAAGTTTGTGGTCAGAACAATTTTCTTTTTAAGAAATTAATACTCTTATTCAGCAAAGATGCATTCAAATAATTTCCTTATGTGGCACATACTCATTTCAAGCTGTCAAACAACAAAATACCTATAACGTTCTGTTGTTTCATTTTCAAGAACTTTTAGTTTGTCTTTATTATTTCCTGTTTCTTTTCTTTTGCAGTGGTTTCTAGACCGTTTATCATTGGCTGTCACTTATTGTTTCATTGATTACTCCACGTTTTGATCCTTGGTTAGTTGTGTATATATGCTCCGTTCCAGGCAGGTTATTGAGACCTTAAGTTACAACTTCGAACCATGACTCACAACTTTGTAGCGTTCCAGGCAAAGTCACGCCAAACTGCCTGAGCGCAAGGAATTGTGGTAGCTAGATGTACACAAAGCATGGCGGACCGTATGGGGCTTATTCTCATTTACAATCATTTCTATTGCCAAATGTGCTTACTCCTTGCTTATTTGATGGAAACTGAGGAGAAAAAAACGACGCATAAGGCAAGAGAAGCTGTTATACCTTTTATTTTATGGTATGCATGTACGACTTTCATAAACACCACATCCGTAGGGGCTGCCATTGTTGTTTCGCGGGTTATGTGACATCAGAGTGCGTAACTGGGAGTACATCGATCTAGCATGAGTTCATGGGTGGGAAATCACGGGTTTGATTGCTGTTCCAGTGCACTTTCATGGGTAGAAGGTTGGAAAAACACGGGTTACAGGTTGCCTGGAACGCGGCATAATTCCCTGTTTCATTCACTCATTGGCTGTGTCCAAAATCACTCCCTATACCCTCATTCACTATTCTCTACATTAGTACACCAATATAGTTCACTTGAGGGACGAATGAAAACAAGTGAGTCAATTTGGACCATAGACCGTAAAAAAATATGGACGACGCAACTTCATTGACTTCCGCTGACCAAAGTTGAAGCTTTCATAGGCCCGCTCACGGCGCTGACATCTTGGGACCGAGTCTGCGCAGTAGCGATCCCGGGACCGGAGTTGCGCAGTAGAGAACAGGAAGTAGAGGCGCGATTATCAAAAGCCCGCCCACACTCTCGCAGATGCAGAACAATTAATTATGTTGGTGTGAAATAAACAGTTAGGGAAGTGTAGAAATTAAAGCTAAAGCTCCAATCTCCTCCCAAAAATCCAGAAAAAAGTCTGTTAGTGCCTCAGTGACAACTTCACTCAGAGAAGCCGTCAATCTCAGCTGTCAATCATGACGTCACACCCCCCGTTTTTATAGCATCAAATAACTCACTAAAACTAAACTTATTTAAAAAACGAACACTTGAAATGAAATTATTGTAATAAAAACTGCCTAAAATGACAGAAACCATCTTTAGGAAACAATTATTTTAAGTGTAATTAAATAGTTTAGTGTGTCTCGCGCCCATTCAAATACATGGAGAGGCGGGGTTTAGGAGCTATACTGGGACCGGCCACCGGGGGGCGATCGAGGCGCGAAAGCTTCAATTTCTGACTGGAGAACTACAGGCTTGATTTGGACACTGAAGGACTGCCGCTTTTGTATAGTTTGTGCTTTCGGTTTAATAATAATTTGTCACTTCGCAAACTGGCAACTCCAGTAGTCATCTTGAACTCCGTCATGGAAGCTATGTATAAACCTTATTAAACAATTGACCTATCGGTAAGCCCCTCCCATCGAACGCCGATGAACCAATGGCAGTTGAGTATCAGTTGTGCTGGGACCGGAACTCGGACATCTTTAGGTTTCAGCGCCATAGAGAAACATTGGAAAATCCGAAGCTCTCATCGTTTTGATGGTGTTTATGCTACAAAAATGGTAAACGTCGTGCCTGAGGTACTGCAACACTGATTCCAGGGATCCAGAGAGGATTTTCTGGTTGTCATACTCTCATTAAGTTACTATTAAATTCCCTGCTAACGTACAAACCGGCTAACTATAACTAACTGTTCTCATGCAACGGTGTAACGTTAGGTCAGAAAAACGAAGGGCTACATTTCAGTGAATCTCTCCATATTAAACGGATTAAATGTGAATTTATGTAATCTTACCCTGCGGTACATGAACAGTGTTGATCCTGGATGTTATCATCTGCAATCGTAACAAGAGGCTTCTCCCGTTTGCATTGAGATCTGTAAACCATCGCTTCCAAATTAATCTCTCACCATATTTATTTTATTCCCATTTTATTTCTGTGAGTTTAGATATGTTTAAAGGTCTGCATTATCTGTCTTATAAGGAGGACTCCTATTTTGAGGGGTGTTATAGTCTACGGGTAGTAAAGGGAGAGCTTGCACGCAGTTTATCGGAGTTGTTTTGCAGATACAAAGTTCACCAGTTATTAACTGCACCCCCGAAAAGCATATGGTCAGTGTATATGTTTGTTTGCTGTGAGTGTTTTGTGTAATTTGCTGTGTATGTTAATGGTAATGCCACGGAGAGAGGGCTAGTGAGAGAGAGAGAGAGAGAGAGAGAGAGAGAGAGAGAGAGAGAGAGTTTGTGAATGAGACGTTAATGCACACTTATGCTTTGTTTGTTTGTTCAGCTCTTACAATGTTTTTTTTTGGTGAAAAACGATGTAATAAACTTCATAAACCATCAGTAAAGTTTGGCCATCATTCGGATGGGGTATACGCTACATTCTGTGTCCAAAAACATCTTGGGATAAGGTTTTCACACTGACAGCTCTACATTGTAAGATATAGCAACTCCGTTTGTTTGTCCGAGTTAGCAACAGTAACTAAGGGGGGCGGGGCTTACCGATAGGTCAATTATACCTTTATGATTTTACGCTGTACCCACATTGTGAGTTAATACCTCACCATTAAATGAATCGACAGCCCAGCGACTAATCTTCAACATGTTTGGATTTATCTATTTTTAGAGTTTACACAGAAAAAAATTCTGTTTTATAAGAGAAGACATGGACAATTGTGCAACATGTATGATTCAGTTTTCATAATTTCTATGGTATCTGCAAACAGTTATTATGTGTCGCACAACACTGAATGAAATTCAATGACATCAAGGCTGTAATGTCATTGGTTATCAAGGCACACATGATCCAAGTTAGCCGTTACGCTTTTTCCAGTGATAAAGGCTGAATCTGAAATCGCCCCCTAAACCCTCATTCACTATTCCCGACGTTAGTCCACTAATATAGTTCACTCGAAGGAGTGAATGAAAACGAGTGCGTAAAGTCGGACAGCCTTTGAGTGTACATCGGCTGTAAACTCATTATTGCTGTGCAACGTGGGATGGAATGAGTGCACTCATTAATGTCCACTATGGTTTTGGACACCACTACAAATGTCTGTCCCCTCAAACAGTGCTCTATTTGAGGGTATAGGGGGCGATTTCGGATTCAGCCACAGCCACGGACCCTCGTATCTCCCAATAATACGACCATCTCTGTTGTACACTCTTTATTGTGGTGAATTGTGGGATTGAATGAGTGCACTCGATAACGTCCACTATGGTTTCGGAAACACCTATACAAATCTCTGTCCCTTCAAATAGTGCCCTATTTAAGGTTATAGGGGGCGATTTTGGACACAGCTGGTGTTATGTTGCCTTTAGTTTGTTTGTGGATTGATCTCTTTTGTTATATTTGACAAAGTATCGCTGCAATTAGATCCATTTGTTCAAATAGTGTAAATAGTGTCAAAACAGTATCTGGTTTATCTAGCTCCAGACAATTGAGCACATTTTGTGCCTGATCTGTTTTGAGATGCATAAAAAAAAATTGGATTTCAAAACGCATATGAATATAGTTTGGATTGGGTTTGTGGTTTGTTGTTCTGATTTTGTTTGCTTTGATTTTTGCTGCTTGTCTGAACAAAGCCTTCAATTCAAATTTTCCGTTTCACTTTATCTGGGTACCAAAGAGTTTAAACCCTATTAAAAAGTTTCACTTCAGTGTAGTCTATATTATTACAATTCTAGATCAAATGTTAATAAAGAAATAAGAACATTCCTGTTGAGATCACACATAAATGACCCCCTGGTGACTGTGGTGTTATGTTTTTCTTTCCATGAATTGTCCTCTGAGCATCTGTTAGACACAAATGAAAGATCTCCCTCTCAAGATAATCTGTATTGACATGCAAAACCCTTAAGGCTTCTCTTTAGCCAAGACCTTGATGTGTCAATTAGATGCATAAACAGTTGTTACTATCACTGTGGTCTTTATAAGTAGAAACAGCTTCACTTTGCAAAGGGAGAAATAAGTTTTCTTTGTTGCTAATAGTGGATTTAAAACAGTTCATCATTAGCCTCTTGTTTCCCACTAGGTCTGGCCTGTTTCAAACCGGGCCAGATCACACCAAAGCATTTTACCAAATGAGTTTTGGGCATTTGTTTTTTTGAATCTTTATTCAAATATAGCTGAGCTTACACATGAATGTACCACTCAGTTTCTCTCCATTATGTGTTGGACTATGTGGACCTCAGGGGAGCATATAGGCATGATAATTGTGACAGTGAAAAACAACAGTCTAATTTACAACTTAAATATGAAATATTGGGAAAGAAAAGCATACAGAGAAAATGTTTAGATAAAGGTGCATAATGATTTTAGCTAATCTGATTGTGTTTCTGTTGCAGGCTGTTTAAGAAGATAACTTAAGCCTAATGAGTCAGTCCTGAGATGAATATAAAGCAATATAATGTAATCGCTATATGAAGGCTTCTCCCATGGGCAGTTTCACTGTTTGAAATCTGTTCCACCCTGAAATCCCCGTTGCGTCTTCCCTGCCATGCTTTCAATTACACACCTGCAGCATGAGGTGGTCACACAGCTCTCGGGTCTATGTTTTTACATGCCCATCTTCAGAACCGCGTGTAGCCTGTTCTATAATAATAACCTTTGTAGGTAGAAGATTAGAGACTCTGGCTGACCAACACTTTAAATTCACTTTTTGTGGTCCCCTCCTGTTATCACTGCATATCTTTGTGGTAGAGTTATGTGTCTACATGCACAATAAAATACTGAAAACTGAAAAATCTGTTTTTTTTTTCTCAAAAAAAAAAAAAAAAATATGTGCACAAGCCATGCACATATTGAATATGCTACCAGAATGGGGGTAAACCTGCACAAAATTGGGAAAATGTCCAACAGATTTTCCTTAACCATTTTGACCCTCACAATAAAAGAACACCATTTAAAGGTGTAGTTAACCCAAAAATTAAAATAACGTCTTAATTGTCCAACCACTCAACCCTGTTTGACCTTATTTCTTCTGTATAACACCAAAGATCAGTATTTTTTGACCATACAGTAAATGTCTATGCGATCCAATGCTGTCCTGAACCCTCATTGTATGGATAAAACAGTTCAGTTCAGAAACATTCAGCAATATATCTTCTTCATATAGTAATATTTTCAAAGTCAGGTAAACTATCCCTTTAAGACACTTACATGTCTTATATAAGTATATAATAAGTGCAAGATCACACTCAATGTAAATGTAATTGTAAAAAAGTCAAAACCACAAATGTTTTTCGTCTGTACAGTAATAATTTACCAAACCTTAACATACTAACCTTTAACAAACCTTAAAGTTATTCAGGAAGATCACCTCATGTTTCCTCTCAGGACAGAAGACAAAATGGCTGTTACCAATCCAGATTATTCCTGTTTGGCAAACCAGCAACTGGTTATTATAACCCAGCAGACTGGGTAGTTTATGGGTGCATCATTTCTACTGTAAGTGAAATTTAACCCAACAGTGGGTTACACACAAAACTACCCAACACTTTGAAAATAACCCAACAGCAGAACCCAGTATTCTGGGTAAAAAAACAAAAGAAAAAACAGCATACTTTAGAGTGTAGCGAGCTGCTATACTTAAATAAAACTAAAAACAGGAAGTTGTCCTTGTAATTGTGCTCAACTTCAAAACTGTGTGAAATGTGTAGAGACTATCAACTCTTACAATGCTCTGAAAATTGGTTTTAGTGTTACCTGGTCCAGCACATGATTGATCACTTTTGATGATAAATGCAATGTGGAACTCTCAACTCATAATTGAGCAATTCTGTGTGCAATAGAGTGGGTGAACAAATAAGCTTTGAAAAAGCATAACAGTGCAGATGCAGTGTGACGAAAGTAGAACAGTAACCTTCCTTAATGTAATAGGACTTATTTGTCAGAAATAAGCTGAACACTTCACATAAAACCAGCTTAAATTCCACTAAAAGCATCTGACGAGCACCATGCACAGCCAGCCTATTCTTCTAAGCAACCTGGCTTGTACCTGTTTGTAACTCTATCATACATATATAGGCATGATTTCACAGACAGGGCTTAGATTAAAGGATTAGTTCATCCAAAAATGATAATTCTGTCATTAATTACTCACTCAAGTTGTTCCAAACCCTAAGATCTTTGTTCATCTTCGGAACACAAAGATATATAGTTCACCCCAAAAATGTACTCACCCTCTAGCCATGCATTATAATGGCAGTGAATGGTAGCCCAAAATTTGAAGCCCAAAAAAGTTTATCCATCCATTATAAAAGTACTCCACATGGCTCCGGGGGGTTAAGGCCTTCTGAAGTGAATCGATGGGTTTGTATACGAAAAATATCTATATTTAAAACTTTATGAAGTAAAATATTGAAATATATATGAAATAAATTCTCGTGGACCGCCTTCCGTATTTAACTTGGGAAGAAAGTGTAACGCCTCACGCAGTTCAAAACGCTTACGCTACGTCCGACGTCATCGTCGTTCTTTTTTCGTAAGTTGAATAGAGAAGGTGGTCTGCCGGAAGAGCCAGGACATTTTTTAATATAACTCAGATTATATTCGTCTGAAAGAAGAATATCATATACACATAGGATGGCTTGAGGGTGAGTAAATCATGGGGTAATTTTCATTTTTGGTTGAACTATCCCTTTAAGATATTTTTGATAAAATCTGAGAGCTTTCTGACCCCACATAGACAGTAACACAACGACCACTTTCAAGGCCCAGAAATGTAGTAAAGAGATTGTTAAAATAGTCCATGTGACTCCAGTGGTTCAACCTTAATTTAATGAAGTGAAGAGAATACTTTTTGTGCGCAAAAAAACAAACACAAATAACGACTTTATTCCTTTTCCTACACGATTCACATAAGCACCACAACGCATACATGTGGTTCTCAGCCAATAGAGAGCCGCAGTTCTGCCGTACAACTCAGAAGCGCTGCACGTGAATAGCTCAATAAAGTGAATAGCGTAAGAGAGTGACAGGGAAGAGAAGACATTGTTGAATGACGTCATTATTTTTGTTTGTTTTTTGCACACAAAAAGTATTCTCGTCACTTCATAACATTAAGTTGAACCACTGGAGTCACATAGACTTTTTTAATGATCTCTTTACTAACTTTCTGGGCCTTGAAAGTGGTCATTGTGTTGCTGTCTATGGAGGGGTCAGAAAGCTCTCGGATTTCATTAAATATCTTAAGTTGTGTTCCGAAGATGAACAAAGGTCTTACGGGTTTGGAACAACATGAGGGTGAGCAATTATGACAGAAATTTCATTTTTGGGTGAACTAAGTCTTTAAGCCAGGACTAGGCCTTATATCGATTAGGACATTTAAGTAGCTTTTATAAATATGCCTTAGAAAAAGAAAAAACAAAAACATTACTGGTGTGCATCTTTAAGGCCTGTTCACAATGGGACGATTTTCGCGCGTGACTAAACAAAGGGCGCCAATGTGAGTGTGCACATCGACGCGCAAAACGGCAGGCGTAAAAGCGTAATTTTTTTTAAAAACGCCTCGGGTTCGTTTTTTTATTTTGACGCAGCGCGTTAAAAACTGGCCGACCAATGAGATCAGCGCTTTTGTTCACGTGCCTGGAGCTGCTGAAGTGACAGTAAAACACGACTTGGTGGCGCTCAAGCACAAAACGGTCTTGCCGAGCACACATTGATACGACGAAGAAGTAGTAAGTAGACAAAGAAGAAGATGAGCTGCTAATGCTGTTTGCCAGTTAGCAAAAAGTGTGTGAATGGTTTTGCCCATAGACATAATATAGCTATGGTTTTGGCAAACACGTAAATACTGGCTCTCTTCTTCTTCTGTGTGACAAGTGAGTGTCAGAAGCGTAAAGTGCTGCAGCACCACCTTGTGTACCGGGAGCGCATCTACTGAATGTGCACGTTCACTTGACGCATCGCCAGTGAAAATCACTTGGGTGTGAACACTCAAGACGCGCCGAAAAACGTCACGAAAAACGCTGGCGATAAGCGCGCGCTCGATATTCGTCCCGGAGTGTACAGGCCTTTAGACAAAACAATGGCAGTGACATTTTTATATATGTCAGTTAAGTTAAGACAGCTCAAGCATGCATTTTAGTCTGGGACTAGTCTTGAAGCCTTCTCTATGAAACCGGGCATATATTTTTCAAATTAATCCATACATTTTGGGCCATTTTAAATTCTTTGCATGCAAGTTGCTTTGGATAAGCGGGTCTGCCAAATGAATAAAAGTAGATAAAAGGTGTGGCAGTGTAGAGAATGAGAACCGTAGAGTTTCTGTTGCTTCAGTGGTAAGACGTCAGTTAGCTTTAATGTAATTTATTCCGGTGTGACCAGCTCATAGCCAACAAAATCTTAGAGCTAATGAACTTGTTAGCAAAGAGGAATCAAAATAACTGTAAGTGTTGCACCGGCTATCATATAACAAACATGTGCTAGAAGGGAAAACGTAAAATATTGTGGCTATACTGTTCACTCCAGGGAACGCTAAACTTGTAGTTTGCGATAGCCAGAGAACTGTGGATGGAGGGAAAAAAAAAAAAAAAATCGATCTCTTCTTGTCACACACAACTCAATTTTCTCATAATGATTTCTTACTAGCCCGTGGCACTTCAAACAACCCCCCGGCTCCCTCCCACCACAGCAATGACATGGGAAAAGACCTGAGACTTTTTTTTGTGTTTATAGATTTATTTTGTTTCTCAAATGAGCATGAAACGTTTCTGTCTGCGCTATTTACACATTTGTTCCTTTATGGCAAACATCAGTCAGCCATTTGCTGAGAAAAAAGCTGTCAAAATCTGTCTGGGGACTTTATTACTAGCAGAAGCAATGTACAAATTAATCAACTAATCAATGACAACATACAGTTAATCACCAAACTGAATGGTGCTTCAATTTGGACATCTGCCTCTTTTTGGAGGAAAAAAGAGAGCATGTGAATACAATCCTGGGGGCTATGAAAAAGCCCCTGCTTCTGTGCCAGAGATGTGGGGCAGGTTCTCAGAGCACCACAAGGTGCTTTGATTCACCACCGCAGGGGAACCACAGCACGATCCTAAACGCAATGACACATGACTTTGTGCCTGACGCTTTGGACAGGTGCACGCTGGGTGATTTATGCCTGCGTCATCTCCCAGGTCCCCAGGAACAAATATCGGCTGCTTTTTTTTCTTCTCAGCTGAAAGCAAATGGGAGGCAGCAATTTCTTTATTTTGGGAGCCAGTACAAATGGAACCTGCAAAGATGCAAACACACCTGACAGGGAACATTTTTCTCCAACCAAATGCCTGCTCTGAGAAAAAGTTTAATAGGTTACCATATTGATTTGTTATCCCTCTACAGGCTTTTGTGTGCAGGTTGAACGTTCTCACACGGCAGGTGCTCTCAGATTCTGTCTCAGGTCATACTTTTGGGAATGCCTACGTTTGCATAGCGAGATTGATGGCCCACTGGGATAATATCAGCCCAGACCACCTGCCTAGCTACACAGCCGTGCTAATTTGATCATATTTTTAATGGATTGCATGTCACTGTGTGGCAATGCTCATGCGGCTTGTGAGATTTCGATAATTCAGATTTTTTTGTCTTTATACATTTGCTTGTTAGAGGCAAGATATAATTGGAAATTGATATCGTTGTAGTTACTAATAGTTAGTAGAATGTCTAAAGTGGACAATCAAATTTTTGTAGGATACAAATATGGCTCCAAAATGACAACAACAAAAAAATTGTAAAAGTATCATGAATGTTCTATATAGTATGAAATGTGTGTAGTATGAATGTGTTTTCCGGATGTACTATGTTGTCATTATCATGTGACCTATACCAGCGTCAGTTGTGTTGCTTCACTGCCTTTCACAAATCCTCTCCTGTGACCTCACAGGATAGCAGAGGATCCATCATATGTACACTTCAGAATCTCGCCGAAAGAAGTAGGTCATCCGGGTATTTTTTGGCTACTCTTTTATGAGTACCCTGGCTTAGGACATACTTATTTTGTCACATACTGTTTTTCACTATTCTTACTATATAGTAGGGAAGTATGCGATGAGCCAAGAACCATGAGTAATATGATCCTCACTTCAGGGCTCAAGTGTGCAGAGGTTTTAACTGATGACGGGAAAATGGTGAATTTTGGCATTGTTTATTGTAAATGGAAAATATATTAAGGTTATACATGACGTTGTTTTTGTCATAAAAGAGTAGCTTTAAGCTCATTGTTTAGAAATGCTTGAATGTGGACAAATATTTAAAAATAACTGTCTCTATTGGGTAGGCAACTTTAAACTGTAAGTAATGTTAAAATAATCCAAAGAAATAAAACTATTTATAGAGTGATGTAAGTTTATGTTTTTTCATGGTGCTTTTTGTTATTTTGGAGACTGATAGCTCCAGTTTCCATGCGTTCATAGTTCCCCCAAAATAGAAGCACATTGAGGCAAATGCTGATCGAATTTTCCAACTATTCAATTCAACTTGCATGACGACCACTGAAATCAGCAATTATAGAGATAATTTAATATGATAAAGATTTCAATTTAAAGCTGTCCTCCTCACACTCTCCTCTGTGGAATGTTTCCTGTGTCCTCTTACAGGCAGTGCGCTTTTGTTCCATCACATAATTGCATTAGGCATTATCAGACACAGATACAAGAGCTCGGTGGAGCGTAGCAGCAACTGCAGCTCAGGGGGGGGCAGTCTGAGGCTTGGCCTGCATTGACATCACCCTCCCTCACTGAAGTAATAGACTGTGGATTATGCATTATTGAATAATAAGGAAGAGAGGGGAGCCAAGGCTGATTCAATTTCTCCTATAAATATTTTATTTTTTCATTCACCTCTCAGCAGATTGGCCCTTCTCTCCTCTTTTCAGCCACTTAATATCTTAGTCTGGTCACAGATGGCTGCAGAAGTGTCTTGTATAGATCGTGCAGTGTTGGCAAAGGTTCTGGATACAAGAGCATCTGTTGAGAGGATGAGCCTCTGACATGTGTATCCTGGGTGGAAAACAGTAGTAGCACATCAGTGTAGCACTACATGTAGAGGAAGTGTGGACCTCAGTCAGATTTCAATTCAAAAGCCAGGTGTCAAGATGTTATATGTAGAGACACAAGAGGCCAGGATTACGCCTGATGCCTGTGAGAAATGACTAAATTAAACAATTGACCTATCGGTAAGCCCCGCCCCCCTTAGTTACTGTTGCTAACTCGGACAAACAAACGGAGTTGCTATATCTTACAATGTACAGCTGTCTGTGTGAAAACCTTATCCCAAGATGTTTTTGGACACAGATTGTAGCGTATACCCCGTCCGAATGATGGCCAAACTTAACTGATGGATTATCAAGTTTATTACATCGTTTTTCACTCACAAATAATCGTAAGAGCTGAACAAACAAAGCATAAGAGCGCATTAACGTCTCATTCACAAACTCTCTCTCTCTAGCCCTCTCTCCGTGGCATTACCATTAACATACACAGCAAATTACACAAAAACACTCACAGTAAACAAACATATACACAGACCTTATGCCTTTTCGGGGGTGCAGTTAATAACTGGTGAACTTTGTATCTGCAAAACAACTGATAAACTGCGTGCGAGCTATACCTTTCACCCGTAGACTATAATACCCATCAAAATAGGAGTCCTCCTTATAAGACAGATAATGTAACCTTAAACATATCTAAACTCACAGAAATAAAATGGGAATAAAATAAATATGATGAGAGATTAATTTGGTAGCGATGGTTTACAGATCTCACTGCAAACGGGAGAAGCCTATTGTTACGATCGCAGATGAACATCCAGGATCAACACTGTTCATGTACCGCAGGGTAAGATAACATACATTCACATTTAATCCGTTTAATATGGAGAGATGCACTGAAATGTAGACCTTCGTGTTTCTGACCTACACCGTTGCATGAGAACAGTTAGTTATAGTTAGTCGGTTTGTACGTTAGCAGGGAATTACTAACTTTAATCGTAACTTAACGAGAGTATGACAACCAGAAAATCCTCTCAGGATCCCTGGAGTCAGTGTTGCAGTCCCTCAGACACGACGTTTACCATTTTTGTAGCATAAACACCATCAAAACGATGACAACTTCGGCCAATGCATGACAATGACAATTTTCCAATGCATCTCTATGGCGCTGACACGTAAAGATGTCCGAGTTCCGGTCCCAGCGCAACTGATACTCAACTGCCATTGGCTCATCGGCGTTCGATGGGAGGGGCTTACCGATAGGTCAATTGGGTATTATATGATCAACATGTTGTTGTTGTTGTTGTCGAACCATATGCCCTCAACAATTCTCCATCAGATTTGCTATGCTTCATGCAAGTTCACACTAATTCAAAAACTTGCGTACACAAGCTGAAACCTGACGTGCGATTTGATCGTAGCCACCGCTGACATCCATATTGATAAATGCCACTTTTGGCATGGAAACAACTGTACGGCTAATTTTCTGTCATACGCTTTGTAAATGAGGGCCGACTCATATACTTGTGAGTATTGTATTGTATTATATTATATGTAAGCAATAAGGTACTCAAGGCTGTGCTGTATCGTGAATAAGTCACGGCTGCCTTGAGCACTAGCCTTGAGTACCTTATTTCTTTTATAAAACAGTTACTACACAATACAAACAAACCCCCAAAAATACACTATATTGCCAAAAGTATTGGGACACCCCTCCAAATCATTGAAAGGTGTTGCAATCACTTCCATGGCCAAATGTGTATAAAATCAAGCACTTAGGCATGCAGACTGCTTCTACAAACATTTGTGAAAGAAAGGGTCGCTCTCAGGGGCTCAGTGAATTCTAGCGTGGTACTGTGATAGGTTGCCACCTGTGCAATTAGTCTATTTGTAAAATTTCCTCACTACTAAATATTCCACGGTCAACTGTTAGTGGTATTATAACAAAGTGGAAGCAATTGGGAACAACAGCAATAGCAAAGTGGTAAGCCACGTAAAATCACAGAGCGGGGTCAGCACATGCTGAAAATCACCAGCTTTCTGCAGTCAATAGCTACAGACCTCCAAAATTTGTGTGGCTTTCAGATTAGCTCAAGAACAGTGCGTAGAGAGCTTCATGGAATGGGTTTCCATGGCTGAGCAGCTGCATCCAAGCCTTACACCACCAAGTGCAATGCAAAGTGTTGGATGCAGTGGTGTAAAGCACACCGCCACTGGACTCTAGAGCAGTGGAGACGTGTTCTCTGGAGTGATGAATCACGCTTCTCTGTCTGGCAATCTGATGGACAGGTCTGGGTTTGGTAGTTGCCAGGAGAACCTGACAGCATTATGCCAAGTGTAAAGTTTAGTGTGGGGTTGTTTATCAGGGGTTGGGCTTGGCCCCTTAGTTCCAGTGAAAGGAACTCTTAATGCTTCAGCATACCAAGACATTTTAGACAATTGTGTAGACAAACGGCCAAACCGCATAGAAAAAGATGCGGTTTTATAAACACCTGTGTTTGTGTGGACTGGGCCTTAGAGTGGAGACTGCAAGCCAGGCCTTCTCGTCCAACATCAGTGCTTGACCTTACAAATAAAGGCTGCAACATACTCCGCAAGAACAGAGAAAGAAGTTCTCGCTCCCAGGACTGCGAGAACAAAATGACGTCATTTTGTTCTCGGAGCCCTGGTTTGGGAGTTCTCGCAGCTCGTTCTCGACACATTGTCTGAGCAGAACTTTTTTCTTGTGGGTGTCCGAGAACTATTGTGTGATTGGTCAGAATTTTAAAGTTAGCGGGTTAATGCGGAGAAACGGAGATGTTCGGCACCTGCTTTTCTCGTGAAGTATGGAATGTCCTGGCCAGAACGAACTTTGTTCTTGTTCTTGCCACCTCGAGAAAAAGAACAAATTTCTTTGTTCTTGCAGAGTATGTTCCAAGCTTAAGCGTCTAGGAGAATTGTCCCATAAACACACTCCTAAACCTTGGAGTAATACACTCTCCCTCTCACAATACTCTACTCTACATAATGCAATGAACAATATCAATGAGAACAAACATATGTTTGCATTGCTAAGAGCGGTTGCTAAGGGTGCTGTGTAGTGATGCACAGAACCGTTGGGTGAATCGGTCATAGTCGTGTTTTATCGTGAATAAAAGCTATTGACAAATCAGAATCAAGGACTGGAAATAATATTGTATGGTAATGATCTTGATATGGTATGTATTGTTTATCATCTTTTGAATTGATAAAAAACTTTTATGATAGCATATATTTTATGTACGCTAAAACTAGGGTTGTCAATATTGGGATCTCATGATTTCCACATTTTTGGAAAGCTCAATAAAACAACAATATACAATTTGATAAATGTGTTAATGCTTTATTTAATTAAACATCCCATGTCTTTTGACAGCCTTAAAAACATAATTATTAATCATTTTTTAATGTTTTTAATTTCACTCAGATTTTCCAAAGACCCCAGTGCAAGTGTAACCATTGAGGGACATGGACCCCTGTTTGAAAAGCCTGGATGTACTTCAGAAAGAGTTGAGAGGGTCTAAAGAGTATAGGCACTGGTATTTGATTTTAGATGAATCTCTATCATCAACTAAAGAAGAAATCATCATAAAAGAGACATGGTAACAATTATTTGTTATCTAGTGCCTCATCTTTAAAGTTGAATTAATCAGCCAAGAAACCTTTGAATCAGGCGGGCCCATTACTATGCACTTGGAGAGCACTCTTATTATAGCTGGTGGCTGTTAAATCTCTCAAACACATTCCCAACTAAAGCTATCTACAACTTTGTTCTCCTTCCCTTTGAGCTATCTGAAGGTCAGGTTTGTTTGACAGATTTCGTTTGCCTGGGAGCTTGAGAGCCTCACTTCCCCCTGTGCACGGCTTCTCTGTTGGCTTTGCATGATTGGGTCATCTGTTTGATCCTGCATTGATATTCAAAGTACCTTTTGAAAGTGAAGCAATATGCGGCCTTCTGCAGCCACCATTGTATCCCCTTAAAAGGTGAGATGCTATCAGAGCTTTCATCAGCAGCAGTCCAGCGAGGTCGACTACACGTGTTCACAAGCTCTCAAGGGAACACAGCTCTCATAAAGACTACTATTACAGCATACAGCTTCAGACTCAGGAGGCTTTATGGAAAATAAATAGTCTGAGTTAAGGGTTTGAACATGGGACTTGTCGCTGGTGTTGAAAAACTGAAGGTGACAGCTTAATGTTTCCCTTTTGAGTTGTCACCATCTTGCTTGCATGTTAAGTCCATTAATACAAAACCATAGCATTGATTTCTGTCCCTTTAATACAGAGCCCTTAAACATTCCATTGACTTTTCAATTGATCCTTTTGGGTTTTTCCAGTGGATGCGCATGGATTTTAGTGCAAGAGCCCAGCATGACCTATGGCTTATGATTTTGCCATTTAAAAAAATAAGAAATAAACACTTGTCAGTTTAGCACAAGTATAAATAAGCATAAATATACATTAAATCATCAAAATATATTTTTTAAATATGAGGGAAGAACAAAACACTAAACTTGGTTAAGGTATGGATAATCTGAAAAATATATTTGGAAAAAGAGGCAAACTATACAGCTACAGGTTTAATTTTATTATGCAAAAAGCATAGAAAAACAAAAAGCTCACCGGAAAAAGCACACATTGACTGCAACATAATAAGTTACATAATATTTTGTTGGTTCTCTTTTGTTTTTGCATGTGCTCATCATTTCTTTGCATGACAGCCTGGCCAAAAAAAAGTGACTCCAAGCACAACTAAACAACATGCTTGAGAAATCTTTAACATATTATTTTATAAAATTTGAATAAAGGGTGAAAATCTTAATTTTCCGAGGCTGGACATAACTTTTGACCATTACTGTGTTTGTGTGCGTGTTCATGTTTTTCTATACCGGTAGGGACTTCAACCTGAATGCACAAAGGGACTCGTATGTATTATAAATCATACAGAATGAGTTTTTTTGAAAAGGTAAAAATGCAGAAATTTTCCTGTGATGGGTGGGTATAGGGGTAGGGTAAGTGTAAGGGGAGAGCATATACAGTTTGTACAGTATAAAAACCATTGCGTATAGGTAGTCCCCACAAAGATAGTGAACCAGACATGTGTGTGTGTGTGTGTGTGTGTGTGTGTGTGTGTGTGTGTGTGTGTGTGTGTGTGTGTGTGTGTGTGTGTGTGTGTGTGTGTGTGTGTGTGTGTGTGTGTGTGTGTGTGTGTGTGTGTGTGTGTGTGTGTGTGTGGGCATGTTTTCGTGAAATATCAGGACACAAATGTGTATAATGACATGGGTATGACATAGGTATTACAAAAAGAGGGTGAAATATGAGGACGTTCCCCATGTCCTCACTTTTCAAAATGCTTATAAATCACACAGAACAAGTTTTTTTTCACAGAAAGTGAACTGCACAGTCTCCTGTGAGGGTTAAGTTTAGGGGCAGGGGCAGTGTACACCCTTAAAAAGAAAGGTGCCAGGAAGAACCAAAAAGGGGTTTTCACAGTGATGCCATAGAAGAACCATTTTTGGTTCCCTAAAGAACCATTTTGTGAAAGGTTCTTTGAAGAACCATTTTTATCTAACCATTTTATAGTCTAAAGAACCTTTCTGCACTAAAAAGAACCGTTTGTGCAATGGAAAGGTGCTTTGGATATTAAAGGTTCTTCATGGAACCATACACCTCGCCAAAGAACCATTTAAGAACCTTTATTTTTAAGAGTGTAAGGGGATAGAAAATACGGTTTGTACCGTATAAAAACCATTACGCCTATGGAATGTCCTCACATTTCACAAAAACAAACGTGTGTGTGTGTGTGTGTGTGTGTGTGTGTGTGTGAAAGAGAGAGAGAGTAAAAAAAAGTATCTACTGAAAAGTCAATAGAAGGTACAAGTGCTGTGTAGAGACAGAACTCAATGCTATAATTTTGCATTAATAAACATGACATGCAAGCAAGATTGACAATTTGATTGCAAAATGGATTGCCATTGATAGGCTTACGTTCAGTGATATGGACATAAAACAAGTTGAGAAATATGTAAGACAAAAAAAAAAAATAGTACATCACTTCAAAAAAGAATTCCTTTAATATTTGATGCGCAACATCATTAATGAAACATTACTTTACTAAATTTCCCAGCCAAAGCACCCCACGTACAGATGTCTGGGTTGACAGAAACAGTCAGGCCATGGAAATCAAAACAAACGAGGAGGAGACAGTGAGCGGGGCTACTACACAAACGATAAATGCTAATTAGTTCCTCTAATGGAAGAGCACAATTTAAGCAATTACGAACCAGGAGACACGCTCATGAATAATCCTGCCAGCGCGGGAGGGGGAGTCCTTCAGAAGGTAGAGCTCTGAAGTCTTTCCTGTTGCTATTCAAAGGTTTTACCTTGTAGAAAGAGATAGACATTATGCTCATTTTTTCATGTTATATATCAACAAAGCCTCTTTCTTCTAGCATAATACAATCAATGTGAATCAGCTTTTGTGTACTATTTGTTTATTTTTGCACTATTTATTTATGTATTTGTCAAGAAGTCAAAGTAAGCCTGCAATCAGTCTGTCATTATAGCAAAATGAACCCCTTCAGAATGATACTATCCTATCGAATGTACATTATCCTTCACATATAATTAGCATAATCTTTCTTTATGTAAATATACTTTCTCCTGCTTTTTCCTATGCAAATATAAGAATTAAACGCCTACACAAGCACAGTAACTTTTTGCATTTGTTGTATCTAAATAAGCTAAGTACAAAGCATATATCTCCATGAAAATGGAGAGTAATGAAGAAAATAACACACAATTTTTTCAATGATTAGATTATACAGTGCTATCAGGCAGTGAAAATGAAACACGCCTTTATAACCGAATAAACACTATATGATATTGTATAAACACATAAGAGGATAATTACCGCCTCTGTAGCCTCTAACCAAACAGAAATGCTGCCTTTGTTGCAATTGTTTTAAATTTGTAAATTATAGTAGGGCATGTGTTTCTGAACATTTTCACGAGGTGATTATGAGCATGTACAGTATATGTTAAACAAACAGGCCTCGGTTCAGTTGTTGGTGTTGGCTCCTCATTATGAGTGTAATGAAACAAAGCCTGCTAGTCGTGCTTCAGTGGCACACCAAGTAGAAGAGATGTGTCCAAGCCATGTTTCTGTCTGTTCTCTCTAATTAGCGCATTCATTATACAGGGACCGGAGACAGGCTTCAGGCTTCCATGAAAAAGAGCAATGCATCACAGTCAAAGCACAAATAATACATGTTGGTTCAGCATTTCAACCTGTCTGCTTTTGCAAAAGGTGCAGTTTTCTCAAAATAAAATGGGGTCTGAGAGCATTACTGAAAATATTGCTTATATTTTTTCTAATTACTTTTGAAATCCCAAAATGTTATTATTAATATTTTTTTATGTTTTGATTGATCAACAAATTATTTATTCTTCTTATTGTTTTTACTACTGCTTCATATTATTGTTTCAATTAATAAAAATGAACATTAATTTTACAAAGTGAATTGAATTATCTTTAAAGGGGTGGTAAACCACAATTTCACTATTCTAACTTTAGCTAGCATGTAATGTTGCTGCTTGAGCATAAACAACATCTGCAAAGTTACAACGTTCAAAGTTTAAAGCAAAGGGAGATATTTGCTTTTAAAGAAATCAATTTCCAAGGACTACAGCCGGTAGGCGACAACAGACATTCCTCCAGGGTTGCTGACATCACCAGCCCCAATATTTACATAAACCCCTCCTCCGAGAATATTAAATAAGGGGGGGTGAGGCCATTTTGTATCGCTGCGTTGTTGTGGTATAGTTAGGCTGGAGTGGTGTTGCTGCAATGCCGACGAAACACTGTTATTTTCATCCGGATTGCAGATCTGGGGTACTTGCTTTGTTCAGCCTTCCTAGGGACAGGGGTGCGTTGCAGTGCATTTAACATACAGCATATTATATGCACGTGTGTATGAGACAGAGGGGAACAGGTCGCATTTGCAGCAGATATATGCTGCCCATCATAAATCAAAGCACGAGACAGACAGGGGTCGGAGGAGAAGACTGGAAAATGTGACATAATGGACAATATTCGTCTGTATTTGCAATTCACGAGCCGCGATTCAGCTGCGCGAGACAAACACTGCCAGTGTGTGGATGCACGACGGGCGCGCGCGGCTCCCACTGCACATTTCACGGAGGAAAGCTTCCACAATCTTCGCGAGTTTAATGCAGGATTTGCACAACAGCTTGTCCTGAAAGATAGATTTAATAACAGAAGCTGTTTATGGGCCACAACCTGTAAGTCTGATTTATTTTTCGTCTATGTGTTTTCCTGTAATAGGTTAATTGTACGTTGTAGCAAGGAAGCAAACAGATGACAACGCTGTTCTGCAAACCAGTCTGTTAAATGCTCATTCATACTTAACATTATCCCATGAACACCTAACGTTACAAACACCTAACGTTAAAATCTCAACAGCGAACTTGGCATTAGTGTAAATTATTCTTTGATTAGAGCTTTTATGTATTGTTTATCTACAGGCTTGCTAAACATGGTTCTGTGTGTGATTTGGCTACTAGTAAAGCCAGTGTTTAGTGCTTGCTTTGGGTTAATAGTTCTTGCAACAGATATTTGGCTATAATCGTTCTAAAAATACAAAAGTAACAGTGCCATTCAGTAGCTATCACTATAGATCCGCAGTCTTTACTCTTGAGGACTGAACAGGTTCTGCTCGATCATCTTCACTAAAATGTTCTGGGTCTGATTCGGGCTCAAATTAGTATGGTTTTATAGACGCCATTGTTTCTAATACTGACCAAAACACAGTCTACCGGTAAAGGTAAGGGGCCTGGCGTTTCCGATAAACGTGCACTGCGGTTAGCGAATCACAACACACTGGGCCAGCTAACCAATTTGAGCCCATTGCGTATTTTTGAGGGACTGGCTTCATACAACCTGGAAACCATGTCCTTGTTTTTACAAGGAGGGACAGAGCAGTGTAGAATAAAGGTCACATATATGAAAAATAATGCAATTTTTTAAACACGAAGCATGAACACATGTTACAGTGCACCCCACAAACACAATCAAGCCTTCAAAAGAATGTGTTTTGCCATCCCTTTAATTGATTAGTAACTTGTGAAGATATACATACATCTGTCACATTTTCTTCTGCCTTAACATCCGCTAGTCTGGGCAATAGTGCCCTCTGCTATCTTCCCTCCCACAAATCCACTGGTCCATATCATAGGATTTTCTGGTAGCATTGAGGAAGTTGTTATTTTGGTGGTTCCAAAGATTTACTGCTAAGGGCTTTCCATTCACACCCCATTACTTACATACCTACACCCCTGCCGGACCACTCTGATCTGCTGCCTGTGTCCTCACATTTGAGGGAACAAACTCACTCATCCAAATTATGGATTCTCTCTGCTCCTAGTAGTGGAACAAACCCCCAGCCTTCATTGTTTGTTAAGCTTAAAACCTCGCAGTATGTCACCACATCTTGAAAACAACTGACTCAACATGAAAAGGGCAGAAGTTAAGCGTACTCTGAGGCTTTTTAAGATTGTCAACTTGAGTGAGCTCATTCCTAGAGAGTGTAGATGTGAAGTAAACACGAATATGAACCCATCATTGTAATTAAGGCCACAAAAGAGACACTGGCACTGGGTGGATGAGAAAACATGTTCACAACACCATGACATCAGTAGAACGCATAACAATGTGCCTTTGCAAATTTATTCAGACACACTATGTGATAACTGATATTTTTGCAATTTCAGCAAGCTTAATGAGCATTTGTTCATATGCATCATGGAGAGTGGAGCTACCTTGCATGGCACAGTATTATTTTAAAGAATGTAGATTTGCATCAGGGCTAATGCTGTGTTGTAGTCAAGTCAAGTCAACTTTATTTATATAGCGCTTTTAACAATGTAGATTGTTTCAAAGCAGCTTTACAGTGTTAAACAGGAAAATAATGCAGCATAATTTTATTCAGCTGTATAGCCATTCTGGAGAAAACGCTGATGTCATCAGTTCATTTCAATTATCATACAGTGACAGTGTGGGCTTTAGATCAATAATTAGATCAGTTATTTAGTTTAAATGGTTAATTTAGTTTATTAATTCGATTTATTTCGATGTTTAGTTGAAAAATTTAGTACTAGTACTATATTGTACTATGATTTAAGCTGAAAAATCACAGAATACAGGGAAGACTTTTGCTTTAACATCCATAAAAGCATAACTCACACAACTCTTGAATGCGCAGATTCCTATTGAAGTGACTGGATTTCGTAAAATGTGAGCACAGCTTAAAGGTGCAATGTGTAGTATTTATGAGGAACTATTGACAGAAATGCAATATAATATACATAACTATGTTCTTTAGAATGAGCCATTTCTATCTACATACACCACGGGTCCCCTTACAGTGAAATCGCCATTTTGCTGCAACCCATTCTCACTCCCAAGGCGTCAAAATCCGAAGCATGGTCAAGTGCCTTCTGCGTCACAACAAAGACGCCAAAGTCACCCCTAGGCGTCACTATATTGACGCGCTGAGTGCTCCATTGATTTCAGCTGTTTACCCAATGCGTCAGATCAAGACGCATTTTATTCTTTGCATTTGTAAAAGCATACATGATTTTATTCATATTTTATTAATATTTAAAGGTTACTTTTATATTTTGGAGCAGCTAACCCAACCCCTACCCTAAACTTACCCACTCCTAAACAATATAGAAACACATAACAGGCAAATAGAAGTACAGTCACATCTATTTATTGCAAAAACTGACCAAAAACAGTATAAAAGTATTAACTCATTTTGCATTCCAAGTCTTCTGAAGTCACACGATGTCTTCATGTAAAGAACAGAGTTGATCTTAATGTTTTAATCGCTGAGATGTTGATCCCGCCGCTCCGTTAACACACTCATTCATATCTCATTCAAATAATACACACGCCTCTTTAGCATGACGCATTCGGTCACAAGACACACGAGAACCAATAACATTTTAGAATCAAAGCTGACGTAAAGACGCAATTGGTCACGAGACATACTAGAGCCAATGCAATTTCACTATGAAAACTGACATAACAGACGGCAATATTTGAAATTTGATGTGTTCGTGATCTTCTGCGGATGGAGACGCTGATCGCTTTTGGGGATTTCCTTCATGTGTCTAGATAGCGTAAATAAAATGATGCTGGCTGATTAAATTGAGAATCACAGTCCAACATGTCATAATGGCAAAATCATAACCCAATATATGATCATCATGCCGATAACTTTCCCATGCCCAACGCGTCTGTGTCTGACGCCAAAGGTTTCTCATTGAAATGAATGGAGCACTCGGCGTGTCAATATAGTGACGCCTAGGGGTACCTTTAGCGTCTTTATTGTGACGCGGAAAGCACTTGACCATGCGTCGGAATTTGACGCCTTGGGAGTGAGAACGGGTTGTTTGCTGCGTCATGTTTCTACAGTAGCCCTAAATGGACAAACTTCTTTACAGAGCGCTAGTCACTCTCTGCTCTCTCCGACGGCAACATTTTTGTCCCGTGTCGGCCACCGTAGCTCCTCTATGTGCTTCGAAAGAGAGGGGTGAGCGGTGGGGGATTGCTATTCACAACCTCACCGCTAGATGCCTCTAAAATGCACACACTGCCTCTTTATTAGGCTACAGTATTTTTCTGAAACTTTGATATTTTCCCACATTTGTCTGCAACAAATTAAAGTTGGTTTAAAATCTACAAATTTGTTACATCCATTTTTGATCTTTCCTATAATATGCTATGTTTTCATATCTGCTTATACATACTAAGATATGATTTATGGTACAGTATATGTACTTATCTGCAAATTTAGAAATTGCTATATAGTGCATTCATTAGTAGTAACATTAATTGTAATGCACATAACTATTTCCTACCAGAAACAGATGTTTTTCAAGCAGAGAAGAATTTTTTTTAAATGCAACTGAATACTGAGTTTGTAATGCAATAACAGCGTCAGAAGTCATAATCTCGATGTCTATGTTAACATGCCTGACTGCATGTGAACGAACTTTGAAATTCATTTTGTTCCAGCACAGTTCACATTTCTCCAGTACCGCTCCTCTCCCAGCCCCAAACTTTCTACAGCTCCCAACTTCAGTTCTAAATTTCCATTTAAAAATGCAAGTGGCCAATGGAGCGAAAGATAACACATCAATCATATGGTGGCTGGGAGTAAGCCTCCCCTTTCACCTGCCAACCAATGGAATGACAGCTTGCCATCACCCTGCGTCTCCTGAGAGTCTGCCACGGCAAACCTTTCAAACAGAGTGAGCCGCCCACAGGGTGACAAATCTTGCATTCCCAGAGCCCTGTGGAGTCTGGCTGATGTACTTGCTGTACCAAAACACTCTTTGTCCCCCAAATGGGATAGATGTTGGAGGGCTGAGAATCTTGCCAATGAAAAATGGGAGGCCATTTTGCAGTCAATGTTGTTCTGGATGAAACTATTTAGGCCTGAACCAAAAAAAGTATTCATAAATATAAACTAAGAATGTCAGTGTGTTTTTGTAAAGTAAGTTGCAGGTCACCATGCATAATAATCTTCATTGTGTGAAATAAACAGACAACTACTTTGAAATGACTTTATTTCTTTTGAACCCCATGGATTTGCTCTGTGTATGGACAAACAAACAAACAATAAATAAATAAACACAAGGAATTATAAATCAACTTATTTTGTGTTTCACAGAATAAAGAAAATCATACGGGTTTGGAACAACAAAAGTTGAGTAAATTATGACAATCTAGATTTATTTGTTGAACAAAGATTTACTGCTACGGGCTTTCCATTCACACCCCATTACGTTGTATGATACTTTAATTTCCAGAGCTAATTTATTGAACTAAGGCATAATCCTGGCTTAATCTAAGCCCTGATTGTGAAACCAGGCCTTAAAGTATCTGTTTTTAACAGTACTGTACTTTAAAGTATTTTACTCGTACTAGGCTGACAGATGCAATAGTCCTCAACACCTAAGAGACATGCCAGTGAAACACAAGAAACATTTTTGAGGAGAGCAATCACATGTTTATTTTCTAAAATCGAAATAAAACCGAGCACCTCAAAATTGCAATAAATCAAGGTCGACACAACAGCCTCATAAACGTCTACAAACACTCAGTTAAGCTCAAGTGCTCAAAAAGGGCATAAGTAAATCAATATTCTTCTAGAAGGTATCTACAAAATACTGGACAATTAAAATAATGTTAAGTAAAATTAAATAGTCAAAGTCTACTTATGCTGGTTTCTCATCACTGGGTGAAGCCATGTCCATTATATGATACAACTCCCTAATAATGCACTCACATTCACATAAAGAAGCCTTGTTGACATTTTTGGGTAAGGGCAAAACGCACAAGATATAGGGCCCTATTTTATTGATCTGAGCGCATGGTCTAAAGCGCACGGCGCAGGTGCACATAGGGCGTGTCCGAATCCACTTTTGCTTGTTGAACGACGGGAAAAATGGTCGGCACTCCCGGCGCATGGTCTAAAAAGGTTGTCCCTATTGTCTTGATGAGTCATGGGTGTGTTATGGTTATAACGTGCAATAAACCAATCAGAGTCTCATCTCCCATTCCCTTTAAAAGCCAGTGGCACTTGAACCATGGTGGATTCGCTATTTACATGGCGGAATATAGACACCCTCAACCTGACGAGTCAGTTTAAATACAGGTGTGTATTGCCGCGATTGGTTAAATAAGTAGCCAATTTCATTCGTCATTGCTGCAAATAAGTAATTCTGATACATGCAATGACTATCCATTATGACATGTAGGCATTTTTATCTTTACACAATAATAATCTTTTACATTGTAATCCTTTTATTTTGAATATTTACAAATGTTTGTGTGCTGCTGCGCGTCCATGTACATGTACATGTGTTGTGGAACCGCCTATAGGCGCATATTTCTAATGCACCCTTTAAATAACACAAAAAAATACTGTTGACTTTAGACCAGGTATCAGTTGTTTTCAGTTGCCTCAAAATAGCAACGCGACAACAACGCGCCTGAACACACCTCGTTTTCAGACCAGCACGCCCATGGGCGCACAAATGGGCGCAAATGCATTTGCTATTTAAACAATGTGGCGCAGGACATGAAAATGATAACTGCGTCAGGCTGAAACTAGCAAAAAACACTTGATTCGCGCCTGGCGCCGCATTGCACCGGGTATATGATAGGGCCGGTACTACCTTCAATGCCCTGAAGATGGCCATATCACTTCTTTTGTAGCAGAAATAAACCACTGCAGATAAACTTAGGTGCCATGCAAAATGTAACAAGTAATTCATTGCATTACTCATAAAACATGTACTGGAGTAAAGAGTACATATACTTATTCAAAAATGTAGTCAAGTAGAGAGTAAAAGTTGCTAATATTCAGTAAAACTACAAAGTAGCGAAAAATATACTATTTGTATATTAATATAAATAGCCTATGACACAATTTAGTTGATATAAATGCATATCCCATCCCTGAATGTTGTACTTTGTTGATGGATCAGAACCCAAAATGTTTTAGAGATTCTTTTTGAAGGGCAACAACTGGCAAGCTATCACAGAACAAATCATAATTGCTTGTTTTTGTAGCTCTCAGAAACCCCTTTTGACCTTCATACTTGTGAACATGTCATAATTGACTACATGATGTTATTTACATCTCATTAAACTACTGTGAATAATCATGAGTTCATCACCTAAACATGGGTTCTCTCTCCATTCTTAACTGCTCTTTCACATTCACTTTGTGACTAGCTTTTTTGTTCTTTCTTTCTTTTTTCCACAGCGTGACAAATCCAACGAAACGATGCTGTTGTGAGAATATTCTGCAGAATTTGATAATGTGATCAGAAGAATCATGGCTTTCATATTGCCTTTTTTTCTCCCCGACTCTTGCACTATTCCAGTGTGACAAAAATAAAATGGCTGATTTACATTAATGGCCCTCACAACTTTAGCGCATGGCCTGCTGGGCGCTCGGTGGGGTTGGCCTGCATGAAAAATCCCTTTATTAAGCTGTCACAATTTTAGCTAGAA
This sequence comes from Gobio gobio, assembly GCF_949357685.1. Lineage (NCBI taxonomy): Eukaryota > Metazoa > Chordata > Actinopteri > Cypriniformes > Gobionidae > Gobio > Gobio gobio. The sequence goes on along the minus strand of NC_137108.1, from coordinate 39,387,376 downwards.
AAATTATGTCTGGATAAAGACATAAATAAATGCAAAAACCTTGGATTTATCAGATAATTAATGCGTTATGTACCACACACTGTGCATGAAAGCCCGAGGGGGCTGGTTCCCTCTGAGGAAGCATTATACACCTCGCTTCAGAGATTTGACTGTGTAAAACACAGCTGCATTGATGTAATGCATGATGGAGTCACATGTAAGGTCCAATTTCACATTTTTATGACCAATTACAGAACTGAATCTTATGAATGCACCTTTGACATGAACTATCTTACATTTCTTTGTTGTATTCATGATTTAAAGCATCTCGCAATGCTTATATACATTCAAAAAAAGAAAGAAAAAGATTTCAGTTTATTTAAAGGTGCTGTATGTAAGTTTTTCACTTTACTATAGCATACAAATACCATACTATGCTTATAGATATTTAGGAAACATGCTAAATTCACCAACTAGTTTCTCAGAAAACCAAAGCTACAGCCAGTTATTCTACTTTGAAATGTGCGTTCCGTGTCGGAATGTTTTTATTTTGGTCTGTGCGAAACCGCACGCCGCCGGTTTACCTAATAGAATTTTGAAACCCCAGGTTGCCAGTTGGCATATTGCAGCAGCCATGGAAGCCAGCAAACAAACTGGGTCAGAGATCGCACATTCTACCCGACCTAAAAAGCCTCAGCATCCATTTAAAAGTCTCTATGAATGAGAGCATATTAAAAGGCAGATAAATCAACTCATCAACTTACAGTGTGTAAGTCTCTTCGGTTTTCATGGTCAATAAGCTGGCAACCCGTGTGAGTGTCGAGTCTGAAGAGGAGGGGGCGGGGGAAACAACGATCTCCAATATTTTGAATTTGGATTGCAGTACCTATTTCAACCACTAGCTGTCAATCATACATACCGCACCTTTAAAAAAAATAATTTTCATTTAACATCATTGTATTAGGGTTCTCATTCAAACACAATTGCATTGTGTTAAACTGACTTGAAACAGTTCCATTTTGGCTCAACTTAATATGTTAATATTGAAAGAACATGTTTCAATTAAGTAGGCCAAAAATAACATTTGATGTTTGTTCAATTTACTTAATGAAGTTAAAGCTGCAGTCCGTAGTTTTTTCTCTTTGGCGCCATCTCTGTTCGAAATCTGCAATTGCAGTTATTCGCGGAATTATCAACTTTACGTGAATTGTGCCTCGTCATGGCACAGCGCGGAGGAATCCAATGTTTTGAGGAGAATGTGTGAATGTCAGTCACCGCGCGGTGTGGATACTGTCATTCAGAATCACAGATTATAATTTTTGAAAGTATGACCAACATAATTTTCACTGGAAAATGTAATCGGAACAAGTAAGTAGATAACATCCACTTTTGTTCTGACCAACTAAGGGGAAAAAAAGCATTGCAGTAAATTGTGATGATTAAATCTAACAATTGCTTATCATATCACGTCAAACCATGCAAATTATACTTTGTTTTCAAATCGTTAATGTCAACAACATCAGCATAGCGTGACTACATTTAATGTGTATTAGGGCTACCTGTAGTTTAGTTTCCATTTCTGTGCAGTCTAATTTCTAACTATCATATACTAACAAATGAATGTGGAGTAGAGGTGAATTGCTCCGTCTCAAATATAATTAACAAAATAATTGATATTTACCATAATGCACATAGCAAAACGAGAAAGGCACAACAAAGAAAGCTCCGTAATGAATAAAATGAACAAGTGTGCTTGTTACATAATTGAACCACTGAAATGTCTTGTCCAGCAGTCTCTGACCGCAGACAAAAGCGGTCTCTGCGTCCGTTTTGAACCCCTTTAAAACACGGTTTTCACGCCACCTTTCAAAATTTGTATCCTTGTTTTCGCATAGGCCCAGTTGAAGTCTCTTTTTTTTCTGTAGCCACTCCGAGGGTGCGTCTCAATCAGCTCCCTAGTTCAGTAGTCAGGGCACTGATCAAGGAGTCAGCCCATTGACTTATGTCCTGATCAGTGCCCTGACTACTGAACTAGGGAGCTGATTGAGACGCACCCCGAAAGTTCGAAGTCTTTTGCATTTTACAACGGGTGAATCTCCAGTTGTCACTGGTGATTGTCGTTTGAACCTTTCTGGATCCACCATCAAATTGATAAGTTTAATTTGTCAAGTGCTGTGAGAAAATGCTATAAATCTCCACCTCCAACATCCTCACACGCAATATAGCCTACTAGCTGGGACACCTTCTTTATGTGTACAGATGTGACGTAATGACGCAAAGACATGCTTGAATTTCCCGCAGAAATCCACCAGTACCACTGGAATTAATAACATTATTACAAGCTTACCGTTGTAAATCGAGCTAAGGTAAGCAGATAGTATTGAACACAAGCTGGTTATGTACTTGCTCAAAAATTTATATTGGATCATCTTAACCCAAAAAAGTTACGGACTGCAGCTTTAAGTAAAGGAGTAAATTAAGTTAATCCAACACGATTCCTTTTCAACCACTTTACTTAGTCCACTGAGTTGAATAAGTACATAAAAATTGTAGTTGTGTTAAAATGGAAACTAGGAACAGAATTTTCCCTTCCCATCATGCTTTGCACAGAGCTGGAAAGAGAGAGTAAATGTTGAAATAAAATGTTATTTTGTGCGCTTTTTTTTTATCAAGATGAAAAAGTTAGACAAGTTAATATTTAATGTTCTTTTATATTTATATTTATTTTTGGTATGTTTTTGGTTTGAGTTTTTGTAGGTTACCATTGTGGTGAAGTGTAGAGCATGTGCTCGGGGTGAGGACCTGCTAATAACAATTCAAGTTGCAACATTGAATTAACATTAAGTTTTCTGAAATAAAATGTTTTAATTAAATCAACATAAACCAGTTATGTGGAACCTTTTGAAATAAAAGCATTGAGTAAATCCAACGTGTATGTATGTGTATATATATATATATATATATAGATATATATATATATATATACACACTCACCTAAATGATTATTAGGAACACCTGTTCAATTTCTCATTAATGCAATTATATAATCAACCAATCACATGGAAGTTGCTTCAATGCATTTAGGGGTGTGGTCCTGGTCAAGACAATCTCCTGAACTCCAAACTAAAAGTCAGAATGGGAAAGAAAGGTGATTTAAGCAATTTTGAGTGTGGCATGGTTGTTGGTGCCAGACGGGCCGGTCTGAGTATTTCACAATCTGCTCAGTTACTGGGATTTTCACGCACAACCATTTCTAGGGTTTACAAAGAATGGTGTGAAAAGGGAAAAACATCCAGTATGCGGCAGTCCTGTGGGCGAAAATGGCTTGTTGATGCTAGAGGTCAGAGGAGAATGGGCCGGCTGATTCAAGCTGATAGAAGAGCAACTTTGACTGAAATAACCACTCGTTACAACCGAGGTATGCTGCAAAGCATTTGTGAAGCCACAACACGCACAACCTTGAGGCAGATGGGCTACAACAGCAGAAGACCCCACCGAGTACGACTCATCTCCATTACAAATAGGGAAAAGAGGCTACAATTTGCACGAGCTCACCAAAATTGGACAGTTGAAGACTGGAAAAATGTTGCCTGGTCTGATGAGTCTCGATTTCTGTTGAGACATTCAGATGGTAGAGTCAGAATTTGGCGTAAACAGAATGAGAACATGGATCCATCATGCCTTGTTACCAATGTGCAGGCTGGTGGTGGTGGTGGTGTAATGGTGTGGGGGATGTTTTCTTGGCAGACTTTAGGCCCCTTAGTGCCAATTGGGCATCGTTTAAATGCCACGGCCTACCTAAGCATTGTTTCTGACCATGTCCATCCCTTTATGACCACCATGTACCCATCCTCTGATGGCTACTTCCAGCAGGATAATGCACCATGTCACAAAGCTCGAATCATTTCAAATTGGTTTCTTGAACATGACAATGAGTTCACTGCACTAAAATGGCCCCCACAGTCACCAGATCTCAACCCAATAGAGCATCTTTGGGATGTGGTGGAACGGGAGCTTCGTGCCCTGGATGTGCATCCCACAAATCTCCATCAACTGCAAGATGCTATCCTATCAATATGGGCCAACATTTCTAAAGAATGCTTTCAGCACCTTGTTGAATCAATGCCACGTAGAATTAAGGCAGTTCTGAAGGCGAAAGGGGGTCAAACACAGTATGAGTATGGTGTTCCTAATAATCCTTTAGGTGAGTGTATATATATATATAGAGTGTACCATCATTGTTAACATATGTCCCCTTCTGTCCCCTCTTCCAGTGAGCTGTAAATTGTTCCTTAGACTGGAATAAAGTTACGGAATAAAGTCAGAGAAAGCTGTGCTGAAGTAATGAGGCAGGCAGAAAGGGATCCGCCTGGAGCCGTGGTGGAGAGGTGAGGAAGCTGAGCTCCCTAACAGAGCATCATGCCCGGAGTCTGGAGAAGAATGAGGATTAGTTTAGGGATGTGTGACTTAGTTTTTCTCTGTCTTTGATGTTTTGTTTAGTTCCCAGTGTCTAGTTAATGAACAGAGATACAGTGCTCTGGGTGTCGTTGCAATGCATTGTAGGAACTCATCAGTTGTGGGCGGAGAAGAGGGATGCAGACAGAGTCCCCATTCAGTTTTCTAATGGGAATTTCTGTGGCCTAAGACTAATACATCATTGATATAACTGGAATCCACTTCATACTATTTCACATTTCATATTCTTAACTTTTCTCCCCTTCCATCGCTCTCTCTTGACTTAAGATGTATATGTTCTGTAGCTAATAAAAACCATACAACGCTAGCTAACCTTTTGCTTATGTAAACTCCCTTCACTTTCTAGAACATACAGACGACTTTCATTTGTGCCTGGTTGATTCTGAATTTCAGGGAACCATCACAAGCTTGGCATTTTGACGAGTTTACCCTAATCCTTGACACATTTGTGTGAAATGAACACATCTAAGAGGGTTGCAGCACTTCCTATGAACCACAGACTTAAGACGACTGTCACCGTTGACTGAATTGGAGTCAGATCTTGCTAAGTGCAGGGAACACGGCTTACAGAGGGAAGGGTACGAGTTAGAAAAGTAAGAAATAAAAGAGTAGTGCACACAAAAACAATACCAGCATACGTTTATGTGTTGTTCATTGCAGGCACTTACAGTCAGAATTTTTTTTTGTGACCATTCTCTCTAAACACAGCAAAATGACGTGTTTATCCTCAATACATAACGAGAATTGACAGATTGTTGACAGCATGAATGGCAAGTATGGCAGATTCAACGACGTCTCATTGGCACCATGAATTGTCATGATCTGTAACAAAATATCCTCGAGTGTCCTGAATGACAAAGAAATATACAAGAGCTACAAGCATGACGTTTTGCTTATATGAAAATTGTCAGCTATTGGCATCACCCAATTACAGCACAGTAAACAAGCACTTAACCGTGACTGCAGTGAATTTGAGCAAACAAGTGTCTAAAGTTGCATCTGCTTTCAAAACACTTTGTGCACAAAATAATAAAAACTATATCAGCACGTATCAATAGTCCATATTCATCATTCAAAAAGAAAAAAAACAAACAAAAGAGGACAGCATATACACTAACCGTAAACAAAGAGTAAGCGCTTGCTTACCATTTTGAATATCAATCACTTTCTTTATTCCAACCGGCTCGTTGTTATGAAAATATTAGTGCATTTGAATGCTCAGGTAAGATAACAAAATTAGAACAGCCTTCTGTCAGTGACGTCTTGACCTCTTTGCTCACTTTATCAATGTGCACACAATGCACTGACTTGTTTGCTAAACTGAACAGCCAATCAGAGCAATCTCTCTCAATTATGGCCCAGACGCTGATTTAACATGGGGAATCGGGAGAACTGCCACTAACGTCAGCCCGACTAGAGCCGATGTGTTGAACACACCAATAATAACCAACCACAGAGCCATACGTCACAGCAATGTGAGGCCAGCAACACCAGGTCTCAGACCATTGTTTGGGTGGAGCTTATAGCATCATTAGGTTTAGAGTTGGACTGGGCATTCATGAAGGTAGAGCTTATAGTTATAGTAAAGGGTTAGTTGTCCGGGCGGGATACAGGATTGTCAGCACCACCCTAGTCTTGTGTAGCCAGATCTTCAGTCTTACGGCAGAAGGTCTGGACTCCATCACAGCTTTCATTGGTCAAGGACCACCCAAGAGGACGTTTGACTGACATGTAACTCAACCAATCACAGTTAGTTTTGTTCCGCGTCATGTTTAGGGGCGTGAAAATGTAAAGTCGATGTCCCTGCAATAACAGACTGGCGTGCATATACAAATTATTAATTCATGAACGTTGTTTCAGTTTACTGCAACAATGGAGCTGGAAACTTTTTTAATTATCATTACATATTGGCCCAATAAATGACTTCCAAATAATTATCCCGATGCAAAAATATGCACTGAACTAATCATAGCTTAAGGTCTTCGCTCAAAATTAAAAATGTATATTCACGAACATATTTAATAGTGCTCAGTAAATCTATGAAGTCGAAGTGAAAAATCCATGTTGGATGAACAAGTCCTACGTCTGAAAAACTGTACACGCATGCGCAAAATGCCCCTGAGGAAAACCATTCGTGTGGAGATTTCAAATGCGGATGCGCGGGAGAGCGAGCAGAGCTGAACCAGCCGGTGCTGAAGACCGAAACCAACATTCCCAAGAGAATAGAGATATTCATTGTCATAAAACAATGGTGAGTATTGAGCACTGAAATTATTCTCCAGAGTTTTGCTTTATGACCCGGTATGAAGTTTCAAAGATATTTTAAACGCGAGTTCATGCATTCATTGGTTCCATGAGTGTGTTCTCAGTTACCACATAATTATCTAATGGTAGCCAATAGTTCTATTTTCCTCAAGTCTTATATGTCTAAAATAATAGGTAATGAGTAAATTAAGTCATTTGTGTGATATGTGCGACCATTGAACACGGTGCCGTTAGATTGCATTTGACGTCGGCCTCTTATTGCCTTTTAAAATCAAACGCGTCAATCTCGTGATTTTCTTATTCGTCCATTCATTCGTCTAATCCTCGTTATATAATGACGAAGTAACTTCTGTTCTGTCACTTGCCAGATGTGATGCAGGGAAAACTTTGTCATTAATGTTTATTTGCAGTTTTTTTGCCTATGAAGTGCTGCTTTTTCTTCACCACATTAAGACATTCTGTTATGCAGAAGACTTCTTGAATGTATTCAGAGTTTTTCCTTTTTGAAAATAATGTATTTTCACCAAATAAAGTTCCTGTGTTGGAATTGACTTGTTAATAAAGTGATGTGATAAAATGTCAACCCTGTTGTCTGTGTTAGGTATTTTGCTTAATATATTTATGTTTTGAGTCATTTTTGTCTTTTGGGACAGTGAGAAATAAACAATTGTTAGTACAATTTAAAATATTTGATTGGACCAACCACAGTTTGGTAAATTACATTTTTCCATTGGCTCAACATATTATTACTGATTGAGCCCATGTTAACAGACTGTTGGCACAATTGGTAAAATTCAGTTCACAGAAATTCAATTTGGCCAATTGAAAAATTTAGATGTGACCAGTCACTATAAAATTTTGAATTGGAGAGGCCTGAAATGTTTTACAGTGTTGAAAATCCAGCGTTTAGTTCATCCTGGTAAGTGCTCATTGTCACAGTTGTAAACACAATGGCGTTCTTCTTCCACAAGGGAGTTTGGAGTCATGGCATTTGTTTCCAGACAGACCGTTAAAGAATGCAACACACACATCTCGCGGACATCCTGTAGAATTCAACCAATCAGATGACGACTTCGAAACTCCTGAAGTGTTTCCAGATAAGTGTGCCATATTCATCAGACGTTCAGCCAACGGTCCGTGGGTGTGACGTCTGAGGCTGAGACTAAGCACCACCCTAACCCTCGGGTCTGAGGCTGCTGTCCTCAGACTGCTGTGACATGCAGTTATATACTGTATCTCCAACACACCACAAAAACTATCCAGACAGAAGCTCACTACTAGCCCAACGTTGGTCTCAACTAATAAAACTAAACCAAATATATAGGACTTATGTATCGGAACTTGTGGTTTACAATTCAACTCTAAGACTTAACCAAGCCAAAAAGAAAGCACTCAAAGATTCACATAAATGTTGAACTGCTGTGGCAGACTTGAAATATGATTATCATATATCAGAAGTTGAGAGACAAGAGCTTTTTACACCAAAGGTGGTGTAAAGAAAGGGCTTACATTAACTCTCCTGGGAGGCTTGTCATCATGGTTTGAATGCCTTTTTAGAAATGAACTCTCTCACTTTGGCATTATAAATTAAACATATAGCGCTGCCAGTCTAGACTGAACAATGTCCTGGAATATTTTAACGCCTACAGCTAAGCTATCAGTGTACATATGCTTTTCATTGTGGTTATGGCTAGGCTTTATAAAAACGCAGTAATAGAACATTAAGAACCCTTGTTTGACAAGGAACTGCGGAGATGGAAAGCATGCGACACTGTGAATAGAAGTAGAACTGCAACTTGCATTGTACAACAATGGTGCTCATTTCAGAGTTATAATTATACATTAAAAGGCCATCATTTGTCACACTCTCCAATGAATTGCACTTGTCTACCTTTAATAATGATCTTAATCAAACTAAAGTATGTCTAGTTATCAAACAAAACTGTGGAAGTGCTGAAAAAATAGTATGTGACCCTCTGTCCCTTGAATAAAATCCTGCATTGCTTTTCTTTCATCTCAGTGCAATTTGCTTTCTGTCACTCAGAGGACATGCTCGGAGCTTAATGCTAAAGACAAGAGCAAAAGTAGGACAATGTCTTATCTTTTTACCCCTTTCTTATCACTGTTACGGATTACATTTTATTATCATCTGCATTCTTTAAGGGAAAACGTTCGGATTCTCATCAGTTTTGTTATCTTGCCTTTTTAATTATTCCAAAAATGTGTCTCTGTACAAAAAACGACTGTGTTAACAGTCCAGTAATATTTAATATTTTAACATAACCAGTGTTATTTTAGTATTATTTATATATTGTTACAGTATCTATGAATAGTTTGTATATTTTTATTTTCAGTCATTTTGTTATATGCTTTTGTCATATTTTTAAAATTAATATTTCTGTTTTTTTTTTATGAAATTCACTTAGGGAAAAATGGATGAAACTTTAATATTAAAGGCCTGAAAATAACCTAAATATAAAACTGAATGTCTGATCATGTTTTGATTAAAATTTGAGGATGATAAGCTCAAAAATGTAGCTTCTGTAAGTTTTTATGTCAAAAAAAATTCTAGGCATCCTTTAAAAAGGCCATTTATTTCAGAACATTTGTAATTGTAACAAGTTTTTCATTCAAATAAATCTGCATTAAACTGCTAATTATAATGGATATACTGTTACTGAAAAACTAAAGCAACTTGACGCCTTTTGATTGGTTACTATGTCCATCCATCAAAACTTTGCTGGCAAGGCATTGGCTAGGCATTGTCTGGCTTTATCCAACGAAAACCATGGGTGCTATGATTGACACCTCGCAAGCCTGTAATGTGCTTCCTGGATATATTGAGTCACCCAAACTGTGACTGAAGGAGAAAGACAAGGCAGGGCTCAACTTGAGCGCAAGAGTCCAAAGTACAAAAGTACAGGCGAGAAAATACGGAATAGAATCGTTTTTTCATTGAAAATGGACATGATTGATTACTGTAATGCAAAACGCTCATGCAAACAAAGGAGGGTTTTTTTTCTATTTTTGTTGTTGTTTTGGATTAAAAAGTGGGATGCACTCTGAAGAGTGGACCCTTACACTGAAATGTATGCTGGTGTTTCTTGGATTCGTCCGATCTGATCTGCATGATAGAAGATGAAAGATGAGTACTGCGTTTATTTTGTTCATGTTTACATGGTCAGTCCTTCAGCATTTCATTTAACCCTTTCCTCTGCGTATTTATTGCAAAACAAGTTCAGAACATGAATCTTGAGTGTTTTAGCTTTCAAATGATGCATAGTTTGTGATAGTTGATTGAATATTTTTTATAAAACAAAAATAAATCAAAGTACAAACACGCATCAGTGCGGGCTAAAGGATTAAACAAATTTGTATTTGGATCATTGCCTCTTCTGTCATCTTTAACACCCACAACCTTGCCTTATGCCTACTACAGTCTGTGCGATTTCGGCAATCCTATAAGATCATTACAAATCACACTGTGGAACATGGATCTAATAAAGATCCATGAACATCACCCGCGACGAGGATCATCGTGTCCGGACCACTTCCCACATACAGACGAGGCCATGAAAGGTTCAGTAGACTATTTGCTCTAAATGAATGGTTAATGTCATAGAGTAATGAACAGAAGCTGCTCTTTGTAATAATTGGATTCTTTTCGGGGAGCGGCCTAGGCTTTTCAGTGCTGATGGCCTGCACCCCACCAGGATCGGAGCGAGTCGTTTGCAATACAAATAAAAAATGGAGTTAAAAAAATCTGACAGATGGACTGACGACGAGGTTCAGGCTTTATTAAGTGTATAAGTGTATTTGCGGAAGACGAAATTCAGTGGGCTTTTGAAAGTTGCGCGCAGTCCTACGTCACCGGACTAATCTTCACAGTACTTCAGACCTCGATGAAAACGCAGAAAGCAGCTGTCACAGACACGTCAGGTTCCACCCTCCACCAATCACAGCGCACTCCTTCCCCAGAGTACTGATCACCATCACCTGCACCTCATCACCACACTCATCACCAGCACTACAAGACTCACAACCACACAGCACTCCACGTCCGGTCTCGTTCGCATATACTTCAGGCTATGCTTACCTCAAGGACTCTACTACTGATACTTACCTGTCTCCAGCGTGTCTCCTTCCTTCCGTGTTCCTTGTCTGCTGTGTGGGTGTGTTCCTGTCCGTCCCTCAGTACTCCAGCGATCTACAGTCTCCAACGATCTCCAGTCTCCAGCGACCTCCAGGCTCCAGCGTCCTTCCATCTACAAAACAAAAGACAGTAACTCTCTCCCTCTCGTATCAACTTCTAATCTACCAACAACCGGTTTACTCACCTGCTCCACAACACCTGCTCTGCTGTGGTCTAATAAACTACCCTTACCTGTTAACATCTGTGTCTGCCTCCTGTGTACTTGTAACAGCAGCAGGTCTGGGGGAAAAAGAGTTCCTGGGATGAATTGTTCTGGGAAATTTCGGTGGAAACGGGGCTTAAGTCAAACACATGACAGTCCTTGTTCTGTGGTGCATTGTATAGAAACTGTGTCTATTCCACTAATATTGAGGTCAAAATCCTCTATAGGATCTAGATAAACCAGATAATCTTAAAAATCTAAAAATTATCTAAAACTAGGAAACTCCTTAACATTAGATCACTCACACCTAAGCATTTATATCTTGTTTTGACCCTGGATTGTTTCTCTTGTTCTGACTCTGCCTCTGTGATTTTGCTTCGTTTGCCTGGATTTACAGTCTACCGTCTGCTGCCTGCCCTGACCCTCTGCCTGCCTCCTTTCTACGTTACTGTGATACCCCTGATATATTTGTTGCTGGTGATTGACCTTTGCCTGTTCTGTTTTACTGATACTCTTTAATAAAGCGCATATGGATCCTAACTCCACTGACTTGTCGTTACACTCTCACAGTACGACAAAAGACCACCGTTTAGAAGACCTAAAAATCTATTACATTCTATTCTATTACATGTAAAAATAAAACCTGACTAATGTATGATTTATAGTTTTCAAAAGCACATTAATAAGCATCTGAATAATTAATCAATTAATGATTTATGTGTCTGTGCCTGATGTTTAATTTAATAGCTGTTTAACTGTTTCATTTAATAGTTGTTAAACAGTTTTTTCTTCTGGTTAGTCTTCCATCACTGTGCCTGACCTGGATCTTAACTATCACCTGCCTGTCTCACTCAGTTTGTCAGTAAAATTCCTTCTATTGAAAAGTAATTTTCTCTCATCTCCGATTCTACTGATGTGAACCAAAACACCTGAGCCCATATCAAATCATTCTGGTGCACCTGGTCTCAAGGAAGCAAGTAATTCCCACCTTTGACGATCAATTCCTGCTCTACATGCTTTGTCAGTAAATGTCCTGTATCACTACATTACAGAGGTAAAATGGGTTGTAAATGGCAACTCACATTGACATGTTTTTGGACAAAGTGATGGAGATAGGCACAGAAATGAGGCCAAAAGTTGTCAAAAAGTATTTATGAGAGCTGACATGTTAAATGTAAGACAACATTCTGAAGTACAGTGGACGTATACCCAATTCCTTCTCATCCAATAAAATTTAAGTCACCTTCCTTAAAGCAATTTCTACAAATGCAATGCCAAACGCACCAACTATCTGATTAGCACTGATTTTTATGACTGATTGGACATGACTATAAATATATATATCTAAATATATATATACACTGTATGTGTGTATATATATATATATATATATATATATATATATATATATATATATATATATATATATATATATATATATATATATATATATATATATATATATATATATATATATATATATATATATATATATATATATATATATACACACATACATACACACAGTATATACCGATCAGGCATAACATTATGAAGTGAATAACACTGATTATCTCTTCATCATGGCACCTGTTAATGGGTGGGATATATATATAGTGTTCTCTTTGGTTGCCAGGCAATTTAATGCAAACCCACTATGTCATGTAGGTGTCATTCCAATTGATGTATTCTGCGTTACTATGCCACCTAATGAATTGAAGTAAGTTTTGGAGGCATATTGCATTCATTACCTTGTCAGATTAAATCTCCTGCAGTTTTGTGGGGGGGGGGGGGGGGGGTTTACTGGCAAAAGCTAAAGAAAGACATGATTGTGGGTGTCAGGGGTTTTCACCTAAAGCACAACATACATTTAAACAAGGATTTTGTTTCAGACGTTAAAATTAAACTGCTTTCTGCTTTAATTAATGAAAAGATCTCAGGGGTAAGACTCATGTAGAGCGACTATATAAGATGACTACTTAGATTTTAAACATGTTGTGATTGCTGGAGTAAAGCTGGAGACCCGCAAGGCACTTAAAAATGCATGAGTGTGAAAAACACTGAAAACAGATTTGTGCTGGAGGCAGAGAAAAAACAAACATCTTGTCAAATGTGGGGATTCTTTATGGTGTCTGGTTTGAAGGGTGAAATTGATTGATATGTACAGACATTCGAAGCGACTTTCTCTTCTAAGCTTTTTCCGCCTGCTGTCTGAAACTGACTTTGCATGCAAAATGTAGATGTGATCTGTATGCATGTTGTCAATGTGAGAGAATAACCTCCAGGCCTAATAGAGGACTGGACTCTAAAAATATTTTTCTTCCATTACCAAGTTGATGATTCATTATAATGTGTTATAATGTCAAATTGAGCTCTAAACTACCTAAAATATTTGTGCCTGTGACATTAGATCCCTCTTTCCTTAAACAGGTGTTCTGAGAAGGAAGACTGCGCAATATACAACAGATATATAGACATAGATGTGTCTAATTCAAAGGATAATAACACACAACTTTATAATAAGGGTAAACTGTTGCAAAAACTGAATTTTGTTTAGTTACTTACAAAGCTAAGCTACCAACAAACTTTTGGCAGATACACTTACGTATTATACAAATAATAATACATTATAATAAGTTTAGGGACGCCTGCCTTTACATGCATATGAACTTTAATGACATCCCATTCTTAATCCGTAGGGTTTAATATGAAGTTGCAGCTATAACAGGCTCAACTCTTCTGGGAAGGCTTTCCACAAGGTTTAGGAGTGTATTTATGGGAATTTTTGACCATTCCTCTAGAAACACATTTTTGCGGTAGCCCACCAAACTCGCTCATCCATGTCTTTATGGACCTTGCTTTGTGCACTGGTGCGCAGTCATGTTGGAACAGGAAGGGGCCATCCCCGAACTGTTCCCACAAAGTTGGGAGCATGAAATTGTCCAAAATGTCTTGGTATGCTGAAGCATTGAGTTCCTTTCACTGGAACTAAGGGGCCAAGCCCAACCCCTGAAACCCCACACCATAATCCCCCTCCACCAAACTTTACACTTGGCACAATGCAGTCAGCCAAATACCGTTCTCCTGGCAACCACCAAACCCACACTCGAACATCAGATTGCCAGACAGAGAAGCGTGATTCATCACTCTCGAGAACACATCTCTACTGCTCTAGAGTCCAGTGGTGTGGTGCTTTACACCACTGCATACGACGCTTTGCATTGCACTTGGTGATGTAAGGCTTGGATGCAGCTGCTCAGCCATGGAAACCCATTCCATGAAGCTCTCTACGCACTGTTCTTGAGCTAATCTGAAGGCTACACAACGTTTGGAGGTCTGTAGCTATTGACTGCAGAAAGCTGGTGACTTTCAGCATGTGCTGACCCCGCTCTGTGATTTTACGTGGCCTACCACTTCGTGGCTGAGTTGCTGTTGTTCCCAATTGCTTGCACTTTGTTATAATACCACTAACAGTTGACCGTGGAATATTTAGTAGAGAGGAAATTTAATGAATGGACTTATTGCACAAGGGACAACCTATCATGGTACCACGCTTGAATTCACTTGAGATCATCTTGAGATCCTGAGAGCGACCCATTCTTTCACAAATGTTTGTAGAAGAGTCTGCATGCCTAAGTGCTTGATTTTATACACCTGTGGCCATGGAAGAGATTGGAACATCTGAATTCAATGATTTGGAGGGGTGTCCCAATACTTTTGGTAATATAGTGTATATAGGGAGTAGGGATGAAACGATTACCGGTTTCACGATAAACCACGATAAAATGTACTGACGGTTAGTAATATCGTTTAAAAATTAATTATCATTAAAACCGCGCGTGATTATCACGATTTTGAAAACTCACGGTAAATCCTGTCCAGTCAGGCGCAGGCGCAGTGCAACTGTTTTTTGAATGAGAAGAAATGGCAGAAGGCAGTGACAGCACTCGGGGGATTGAAGGACCAAAATCTGAGGTGTAGTCATATTTTGGCTTTTACAAAAGTCCTGAGGGAAACTTAATCGAAGATGGTCATCCTTTCTGCAGAACATGCCAGAAGAAAGTCGCTGTAATGGGGGAAACACGTCAAATCTGCAAACGCAAGGCAAGTGGACTTTGGTAGTAATACCAGACGTAGTTTTGGTATTGAGGTCACTCACACTAGCCACTTTGGCGGTTGAACTTATTATAGTCTTCTCAAAAGCCATCTGTTATAATGTGAAAATATGGATATGCACTATTTCACTAGGATACTGTTTGAGCTCTTACACAAAATATGCTAGATTTAAATGCATCACTGTAAATATATTCTCAAGCAATATTCTCATGAGTGTTATATCAGCTGAGATAATATTAGAGATTATATTTACACCAAATTATTATTATTTATGCCTTGCTATTGACGACGGTCATTAAGAAGGAAATCCCACAGAATAGAATCTATCTTAAAAAAGTGCATAGAGCTGCTTGATTTATTTGTTTGTTGTTTTTCAAATATAAAACTTATTGAAATGTTTTAAGTGTGTGCATCTGTTATTTTTGAACACTTTCATATCATTGGAAGAAAACCGTGATAATATTGATAACCGTAATAATTTGGGTCACTATAATCGTGATGTGAAATTTACCGTTTCATCCCTAATAGGGAGCCCTTACTACCACATTACTATAATATAACAACAGAGCCCAAACAATTAGCCTAAATTCAGTTGCTATTTATTTTTAGATATAATAATCACATTGTATACAAACATGTAAACTTCACATAAGGCAGTTTTTCAATTAACTTCTAAATTTAATTATAAAATTATGTTTTTACTCCAATTCGTAGTTGAAATATAATCATTTATGCACGGTGGCTGTCATTTTCATGACAGATTTATTTAAACATACATTAAATAATCAAGACATCACTAACAGGTTATGTAGAATATAATGAATATATAGACTAATATAGTGCATATATTTAGCGAAAGAGTTAATCTCTAGTAAACTAACCAGCTGTGGACACTGAATAACTTACCTGAGGTAAATGTAATGCCATGTGACATTGTTTACAAGCTGTTTTTTTAGGTCTTTCCACCGTTGAAACACTGATTGAGCGATTACACGACATATGATACGTTTCAGTAAGTTGTAATGTATCCTCAACAAGACCGATGTTAATTGTGTTTATTCTTTGACTAGGAAGAGATGATCGCGTTCACTCGCGCGCCGTGGTGTAATACGTCACATTGAAGAGCGTCAAAGCGGCATTTATTGTTTGAATTTCCTGATAAAACGGACAGAGTACCAAATATGTTCGTATGGGAACCCGGATTTAAGTCTGTTCCACGCGTAAAGCCTACTGTTAAAGATTGCATTCGGTACCGTTCGGTACACACGTGCACCGTACCGGAAGTCCTGTACCGAAACGGTTCGGTACGAATACGTGTACTGTTACACCCCTATATGTATATGTGTGTGTATGTGTGTGTCTAATTTTGCAGTGGTCTCTTCATTTTATATATATATTTTAAATAAAATTAAATGAAATATTTTAATAATATGTAGGTTATAATGAATCTAAGTAGATCTTTCTTGGTGTTAAAGGTTGCCTGCTCTTTATAGCTGCATTAGGAATTTAGAGTACATACAGGATTATGGGAAATGTCTTTCTTTCCCCTGCTGAGTCAGAGTATATGAAGACCCTTTAAATCTCCCTGGAGGCCACAGCATCCATCAGACGCAGCGTGTGGGGTCCCGCAGGGCGCATGATTGAGCTCTCCATGACTCGGGACAGACAGCAAGCCCAGAGGTCCTTTTGTCCCCGAACACCACACAGGCAGGCAGGGCACAGGTTAAAGAAAACACCAGCTCCATCCCTGCAATGCACCTGACAGACTGAGGGACTTGCAACTGCAGAGGGCTAATCCAACAGTAAAGAATATTTATCTGTGCTACATGTGCAGTAGACTGGAAAACACAGACATTGAGCATTTCGAAACAGGTTAAGAAACGTTATCCAAATGCTGAAACATCCCACGGACGCCTACTGACATGGCTGCTCTCATAACAGAAATTGAAATAAATCTTCCATCAAAGTGTGTGAAATGAACAGTCACAGAGAAGGAGAAGGAGAGAGAGAAACGTCTCTCTGAGAATGAAGCAGATGTAATTGTTATTCAAAACAGCAGAGTCAGAAAGAGGTGAGCTCATACTGGCTGAGCGGATTGCTTTTTCTCCCTCAAGGAAGAGAGAAGCGTTGGTCTTTCTGCATGTCTCCGAATCAAAGTCACTTATTAACCACACCAAATTATCCTGCTCACTGCATCTTTTCAGGGGCCTTATCCACTGAATCTCATTTGCAGAGATATCGTTTTTTTCCGTCTTTCATCTTGAATAGCTGATAATAGTTTATTTCCTTCTGCGGGTAAGTGAAAATGTTTGGGTGAAGAGTATTACATTACAAAATACACAATAAAAGAAAAAGGCTTAGTCTTTTCCAAAATCCCAGAACTGGATGAAGCATTTCCATGGCATCTTAGTGTTTCCTCTGATTTTTAATTGACCATGGTTAAACTTTATTTATTCTGAATTCTTCTAGATTCTGAGAGGTGCTACTGAATTTATGGTATTTATATGGTATTTTATAGCTTCAACTTTTGACTATAGCCGGATTGTGACTGCAAGATTCACTACATTGAATAAAGTGATACTCTGAATACTTAAATTAATTAAATATCTAAATGAAAATCACATCTAAAATGCTAAGCAGTCTATAATTGGAATGTCAGTCTGAATTCAGATATACTAATAATCAGTAGTTAAAATGTTTGTTTTTTTTAAGTGAATTTAAAGGGTTAGTTCACCCAAAAATGAAAATTCTGTCATTAATTATTCACCCTCATGTCGTTGGACACCCGTAAGACCTCATATTCGGAACACAAATGAAGATATTTTAGTTGAAAGCTGATGGCTGAGAAAGGCTTCAGACAGGCCTCCATTGGCATTCAGTACATTTACACTTCCAAGATCCATGAAAGGCACTTAAAACGTCGTTACAAAGTCTATCTCACCACAGTGGCTCTACAATAATTTTACGATGCGACGACAATAGTTTTTGTGCGCAAAAAAAAATCAAAATAACACCTTTATCCAACTTGTTCTCGACTTCCGTGTGTGCCTCCACGACGCATGCGCGAGAATATGACGTAGCGCCGGCGTTCGGGAATCCATGAAATACACACTTAAGCCCCATTTTGAGCACTATGCCGAGACCTAAAGCACGATCAATGTAGAATCCAACAGCTTAGACACGCGCGTCTTCCTCTGCTCGTAAACAAATCGCTTCTGGGTCATGTGTCCGAACGCCGGATCTGCGTCATATTCTCGCGCATGCGTCGTGGAGGCATACACGGAAGTCGAGAACAAGTTGGATAAAGGTGTTATTTTGATTTTTTTTGCGCACAAAAACTATTGTCGTCGCATCGTAAAATTATTGTAGAGCCACTGTGGTGAGATAGACTTTGCAAAGACGTTTTAAGTGCCTTTCATGGATCTTGGAAGTGTCAATGTACTGAATGCCAATGGAGGCCTGTCTGAAGCCTTTCTCAGCCATCAGCTTTCAACTAAAATATCTTCATTTGTGTTCTGAATATGAACGGAGGTCTTACGGGTGTCCAACGACATGAGGGTGAGTAATTAATGACAGAATTTTCATTTTTGGGTGAACTAACCCTTTAATAATTAACTGAAAAGTGATTAAAATAAATAAATAAAATAATACAGAAACAATTATTTATAAAAAAAATTATATATAAAATATATTAATACAAATATAAAAATCTAAATAAAAAAATATATAAATGCACAAGTGAGGAAAAATATAAACAGTTTCTGTTTAAAATATATATATATATTGAAGAAGAGACATTGAAAATAATATGAACAAGGAGGACCAATTTTATTGTAATTTTTTTTATTTTTTTTTTATTTATAATTATTATTATTTAAGTATGTATGTGCAATTGACCTATCGGTAAGCCAGATGAGCCAATAGCAGTTGAGAATCAGTTGCGCCGGGACCGGAACTCGGACATCTTTAGGTGTCAGCGCCATAGAGAAACATTGGAAAATCCGAAGCTCTCATCGGTTTGATGGTGTTTATGCTACAAAAATGCTAAAATGTCGTGCCTGAGGTACTGTAACACTGATTCCAGGAATCCTGAGAGGATTTTCTGTTTGTCATACTCTCGTTAGGTTACGATTAAAGTCCCTGCTAACATACAAACCGTAATAACTAACTGTTCTCACATCATGTAATACTGTAGGTCAAAAACACAAAGGTCTACATTTCAGTGCCTCTCCATATTAAACTGGTTATATGTAAATTAATTTAATTTTAGATATGTTTAAGGTCTACATAATCTGTCCTACTAAGGAGCACTCCTATTTTGATGGGTATATAGTCTACGGTTAGTGAAAGGAAGAGCTCACAGGCAGTTTATCGGAGTTGTTTTGCAGATACAAAGTTTACCACTTATTAAAGGAACACTCCACTTTTTTGGAAAATAGGCTCATTCTACAAGTCCCCTAGAGTTAAATAGCTGAGTTTTACCGTTTTTGAATCCATTCAGCCGATCTTTGTATCTGGCGGTAGCACTTTTAGCATAGCTTAGCATACATCATTGATTCTGATCAGTCCATTAGCATCTCATTCAAAAAATGACCAAAGACACTTTCAATATTTTTCCTATTTAAAACTTGACTCTTCTACAGTTACATCGTGTGCTAAGACCAACTGAAAATGAAAAGTTGCGATTTTCTACACCTATATGGCTAGGAACTACTTTCTCATTCTAGCGTAATAGTCTCGGATCTTCGCGGCAGTACCATGGCTGCAGCGGCGCAATGATTCGTTGGAATTCTGTGAAACGGTGGTAGTATACACCTTCGACTTACTATCACAGCTCTTTACAACACACAGAACCATGGCTAATCACACAGGTAAATCCACAACACAATTTGTCGGCTGCAAGCCTGAAACTTTCTCTGCAACTACACGAACTTAGTGCCGGTCACATTGAAAGTTACTAGCTGGGGGCTACTTTCAGGCGCTGCGTTCCATCATTGCGCTGCTGCAGCCATGGTACTGCCACGAAGATCCGCGACTATTATGCAGGAAAGAGAAAGTAGTTCCTAGCCATATAGGTGTAGAAAATCGCAACTTTTCATTTTCAGTTGGTCTTAGCACACGATGTAACTGTAGAAGAGTCAAGTTTTAAATAGGAAAAATATTGAAAGTGTCTTTGGTCATTTTTTGAATGAGATGCTAATGGACTGATCAGAATCAATGATGTATGCTAAGCTATGCTAAAAGTGCTACCGCCAGATACAAAGATCGGCTGAATGGATTCAAAAACGGTAAAACTCAACTATTTAACTCTAGGGGACTCGTAAAATGAGCCTATTTTCAAAAAAAGTGGAGTGTTCCTTTAACTGCACCCTCGAAAAGGCATAAGCTCTGTGTATGTTTGTTTACTGTTAGTTGTATGAGTTTTTTTCTTCTTATGCTTTGTTTGTTCAGCTCTTACGATGATTTTTTGGAGTGAAAAAGGACATAATAAACTTGATAAACCATCAGTTAAGTTTGGCCATCATTCGGACGGGATATACGCTACATTCGGTATCCAAAAACATCTTGGGATAAGGTTTTCACACTGACAGCTGTCATTGTAAGATATAGCAACTCCGTTTGTTTGTCCGAGTTAGCAACAGTAACTAAGGGGGGTGGGGCTTACCGATAGGTCAATTGTTAGTTGTAGTTGAATTATATGTGTTGTGTGGTTTTGATGTGTCTAACAAAAATCCAATAAATAAAGTAGAAAAAAAATAAATGCACAAATGCACAAAACCTTAAAATCCTCTTTAAAGGATTCTGTCAAATGTGTCTGTGGGTGTTCCATACAATATAGATTTAAAAAAAAAAAAATCTTTTATTAAGGTGATGTGAAAGATTTAGAAACGCCCAGTAACCACAAAGGGACCTCATACAAAACTAATCAATCAGCTATCAGCTTAGCTGCTGTATAAAAACATAATATATCTTAAAGTTCTTTGGCAGCTACTTCTCTATTCTCTATTGGTAAGTACAAAAAGTGAGAATGACCATCATTCTCCAGTCCCAGTTGAGGAAGTCTTCCAAGCACTGAAATGATCAGTGAAAGATTAATTAGACAGGACAGAGCATCTCTGCAAGGCTTGATTCTTTTTAATTATTAACACCGGCCAGTGGGATCTGCTGTAAATGTATCATTGTCTGATGTATTGATCCCAGAAATTGACCAGGATGTTCAAAGGGAATTTTAAAAACACATGCAGTACTGAGATTTGCAACACAAACAAAACAGCAAACAAGGAAAAATAAGCAGCTATGAATCTCTCATTATAATGATAAAATATATGAATAAGTATCGCTTTAAAAACCTGGTAGTGAAATATTAATATTGTGTATACCTTTTGCAAAGCAAAAGGCTGTTTACCTTAGAATGGTGGAACAAAGTAAATCCATTGAGACTTGAGTAGGGTTAATCTGAAGACAGTTTTCCTTGCTAGCCACTGCCTCATGATCACACAACAACCTTGTAAAGTGGAAGGACATCAAACTGCCTGATCGTCAAAGTTTTTAAATCTTGTTTATGGCTCTAGTGTGACCCCTTGGGCGTTGAAACGAATGACATGGTTCTCTGTCGAGTACACCCCTCTGAGAGATTCTTACATGTGCAATATCTCAATTTCACTCTCTCCAGGTCAGTGATGCTCAGCCAGGCGAAGAGCGGGCGATCAATGGAGGCAGAGCAGCTCAAATTGCCAGCAGTGTAAACCGACCCCAAGATTTATTTGCTTAATTAGTTGGATCCTCAAATGTACAAGCGCAATAAAAATGCCAAGGCCCCTTATTCTCTCTTTCCCTCTTTTTCTCCTCTTGTTTTCTTTCACACTTAAGCACACACTTTCTGCACAACTAGATTATGAGACGGAGAGCAATGAAATCCACAGAAAAAGATATCCACACTATCAAAAATGGTACTACGTGTATATATATATATATATATATATATATATATATATATATATATATATATATATATATATATATATATATATATATATATATATATATATATATATATATATATATATATATATATATATATATATATATATATATATATATATATATATATATACATACTGTAGCTACAATGATCAGGCATAACATTATGACCTAATAGTGTGTTGGTCCCCCCTTTGCTGCCAAAACAGCCCTGACCCATCGAGGCATTGGACTCCACTAGACCCCTGAAGGTGTGCTGTGGTATCTGGCACCAAGATGTTGGCAGCAGATCCTTTAAGTCCTGTAAGTTACAAGGTGGGGCCTCCATGGTAGGGCTGGGCGATATGGCTGAAAACTAGAGATGCACCGATTGATCGGCCAGGGATCGGTGATCGGCCGATCAGTCTCACGTGTCTCCGATTTTGAGCCGATCCATCCATATGGATCCGTCTACACGTGGCAGTGATGTAGACGTTGACGTCACAGCCACGCTCGCGCCCACAGCCGCATGCAAACATGTCGTTGCCATGGAAGTTTTTTACTGTGAGCGAAGAAGACACTAATTATGCCATTTGTAAAACTTGTAAGGTTAAAATAAAACGCGGGGGGACCACCAGGAAAGCGCACAACACAACAAACCTAATTAGACACTTAAAACTCCATCACCACGCGGAACTGCCCAGTTTGAAGAAGGTAGTAAAGGTAAAACGGCTAAAGCTGGCCAGAGCTCAGAGCTCAGAGCCAGCCACAGGTCTGCAGCCTCTCCTATCTTTCCTTGGTATAAGCAGTGAAAAGACCAAAGCAATTACGAAGAAAACTATGGACTTCATGACGCTGGATGACCAGCCGAACGCATAAACCGTCACTTCATGAGAATTTACCGTTTCATTTGAGAAAACTGGCATATCATGAACACAGACACTCAAGGGCAACGGCAACCCGTCTTCACGGCAACCCGTCAAAATAAAAGTTAGCTTTAAAAAAATGAAATTGACAGAAATATATTAGCTAAATCTACTGTAGACTACAATAGTAGCCTATGTCTCTATGTAATAATAATATGTCTCTACTCATAATAATAATTATGCCTAGATGGCTGATTATTTTTCACTTGATCTTTTTTTATAAACAATGTTTACTTGTAAACAGCATACAGCCTTTAAATGTTTATGTATTATTTACTTATAATGATTATCATCATAAATAATAAACTTAATACATTTAATTTTTTTTTTTTTAAATGGTTAAATAAAATAAAAAATATATTAAAAAAATTTAGCTGTGGTCCCCAAATTGGTACAGAGTACCGTAAAAGTTTTATGGTGTTGGTACCGACTACTGGAATTTTGGTACTGTGACATCCCTAGCTGGCAACATTTATTACTCAATTACTGAACTATTATTTGGAGGAGTATTGTACACTTCAGGTTTGTTCATTCATAGGATCTTTTGACTTTTGTAAGACAAGTAAAAAAGAGGAAAAGATCAATTTATAATGTTTTGTTTCATAAAGCAACTGATTTTCAGTTATTTGTTTTTTCTACTTCTTTCC
The DNA here is from genome assembly GCF_949357685.1 of Gobio gobio. NCBI lineage: Eukaryota > Metazoa > Chordata > Actinopteri > Cypriniformes > Gobionidae > Gobio > Gobio gobio. The sequence goes on along the minus strand of NC_137108.1, from coordinate 39,363,652 downwards.
AGGCACGGAACACTTATTTTGTGAGAGTTGTTCAAGTGCGAGAAGATCCTGTTGTAATGTTTAATAATTTATATTATAATTAAATAAAAATTTTGCTTTGTAGAAAAAGTGGATTTTTGTTTGTATATGCTATCAATTATAGTTCTTAGAAAGAAAATCGGAATCTGTAAAAATCGGTATCGGCCGATCTCACTAACAAAAAATCGGAAATCGGAATCGGCCAAGAAAATTCCAATTGGTGCATCTCTACTGAAAACTGTATCACGATATAAGTGTTTCATATCGGTCGATATCGATAATTATTGATATTTGTATGACCTATTTAATATAAGGACCAGGAGAAAAATATTGTTTTATCGCCCAGCCCTTGTTATCGTTTTATCGCCCAGCCCTACTCCATGGATCAGACTTGTTTGTTCAGCACATCCCACAGATGCTCGAATGGATTGTAGATCTGGTGAATTTGTAGGCCAAGTCAACACCTAAAACTCTTGTGCTCATCGAACCATTCCTGAGACATTTTTGCTTTGCGGAGAGTGCATTATCCTGCTGAAAGAGGCCACAGCCACCAGGGAATACCGTTTCCATGAATGGATGTACATGGTCTTGCAGTACATTGTTGCACAATGCTTAGGTAGGTGGTATGTGTCAAAGTAACATCCTCATGGATGGCAGGACCCAAGGTTTCTCCGCCGGCTTGCCTTCTTCCCACAGTGCATCCAGGTGCCATGTGTTCCCCAGGTAAGCAACACACACGGACCCGGCCATCCACGTGATGAAAAAGAAAACGTGATTCATCAAACCAGGCCACCTTCTTCCATGGATGATAGGCGAATACCACAAAAACCCGCCGTTAACTGTCCCTCAAGTGCTGGGCAAATTAACGCGTTTAATGGGCGATTAATTTTTTCAGTTTAACGCATTAAAAATATTCAACGCAATTAACACACCGTCCATTTTAGCCCAGCAAAGAGAACACGCTGTATGTCAATGTCCTGTCTGTGTGGGTGCGTCTCAATCCGCTCCCTAGTTCAGTAGTCAGGGTAGGGCTGGGCGATATATCGCATGACATTGTTAGGCGCATCTCGTCAGTAAAGCCGGTTCCTTGATTAGTAGTAAATCGCCATCACCTGTTTTCAGATAGAGCGGCATTTACTACACAGAGGCATTTACTATACAATTATCGCCTGCGATAATTAAGGCGATATGGCTCAGCTTGTCAGTGAACTACGGCTCTGTGTAGTAAATGCCGCTCTATCTGAAAGCAGGTGATGGCGATTTACTACTAATCAAGGAACCGGCTTTACTGACGAGATGCGCCTAACAATGTCATGCGATATATCGCCCAGCCCTAAGTCAGGGCACTGATCAGGGAGTCGGCCACATTCATGTACACGATATACTGATTCACCACCTATATAGGGAGCTAATTGAGGGACACCCTGACACACACACACACACACTCACAAACGCGCGTGCGCGCACGTGCGCCAGTCTCATGCACAAATCGAGTTCTCTTTCGCTCTTGAACAAAAAAAAACAACTACACAGAAAATTTTGCCAAAATGAAAGTTTTGTAGAGTATTCTCATATTAGGAGTCTTAAATTAGTTAAATAACGTCTTAAATGAACTTGCACGGGATGCATGGGACAGCATTAATTTCTTCTTCATTAATTTGGAGAGTAACTCAAATTATTACAATATCAAAATATTAAAAACTCCAATAATTTTTTAATTGCGATTAGACATGTGCCGGTAAACGGTAATACGATATACCGCAATAATGAATATGCACAATATTGTTATCGTGGGCACTTCAAAATACCGTGAATAATTATTTATTACGAATTATTCAGATTTTTAGAATGTATTTTAAGAATACTTTACCCGTCAACCGTTTAATATGAACAACGCGTCAAAGAGGAACGCGCACTGATGTAAACAGACCTTTCATGAGCCGAGCACATGGCGGAAGGCGTGAAGACGCACTGAAGTGCACATTCACTTTCAGACAGCAGAGGGCGCTGATGGAACAGCAGAAATACAGCCGTTTCCCCAGTAATCACAATCCGGTGCTCGTCATCACATAACCTAATACTTAAAGACTTGAAGTCATTTTCAAACTTTTTTTTTTTTTTAAGTTTTAAATTACATGCCCTAGATATTGTTTGAATATGTTCTGACTGTTGTTCAATCACACACTTTACAATATGGCTCCATTATTTAACATTAGTTCATTCATTAACAAACTGACAATGAAAAATACTTCTAAAGCATGTATTAATCTTAGTTAAATGTACATTTCAGCATTTAATAACACATTATTAAAATCAAAAGTTGTAACTATTATTTAATGGACCTGAGCTTACACTAACAGTTGCTTTTTTAAACTAATATTATCAAAGAAGAATAACTTCTGTAAAAATGTAGCTATTCGCTCTTTGTTAATGTTAATGCATTAACTGGCGAGACATTATTGTAAAGTGTTACCTATTGTTCTTTATAATTCTTTAGCACTTTAATCTGTTTCAAATATTTGTTTACTTTATAAATTTTTGTGTATTGCTTTATTGTATTTAAATGTTTGGTTCTTTTGTTATAATAAAGTTTTTAAACCTGTTATAGTATGACAACACTTTTTTTGCAACTTTTTTTAAATATCGTGATACCGTGATAAAAGCTTCAGCAATTAATCGCAACATGAAAATTTGATACCGGCACATGCCTAATTGCGATTAATTATGATCAATTACAGAATTTTTTTTATTAATTAGTTATTTTTTTTAATCGATTCACAGCACTAATATATATATATATATATATAATTATAAATAAAGCACAGATTTAAGCTTTAAACTATTTTAAAACAACAACAAAAAACTACATTTCGTGACACAATAGTGGTCATATTTTAAAATGTTAAATTTTGTTTCCTTTTCTCCTCCTGTCTAAAGTTCTCACAGGTCACCTCGTGATGCATCGATACAAGGGGAGGAGCAAGAACACATTCAGGGATTTGAACTCTACTTGGCTAGATGTGAACTTTGAATTGGAACAGTACTTGGGCAATGACTGATGGCGTTTCAAGACTAAGGGCCCTATCTTGCACCCAGCGCAATTGACTCTGTACACCGACGCATGTGTCATTCCTATTTTGCACCCGCGCAAAGCGCGCTTTTCCCTCCACAGAAGCACGTCGCTAAACTAGTGAATGAACTTGCGCTCCCTGGGCGGTTCAGCGCAAAAAAGGAGGCGTGTTCCGGCGCAAACAATCCCTGGTGCTATTTTGCTGTTCCATTAAACAATTGCGCCACTGACCAGAAAAAACCTAGTCTAAAGTCAGTGGCGCGTTGCACGTTGTTCATTATGCTATTTTAAGGGCGCATGCTTGACCATAATGTATAGCGTGCACAACGCGCATACACTTTGCTCATGTAATCTACACAGATGCAACAGTTATTTTTGCAAATCATAAATTGTTACACTAAAAAAATATTAACACATGAGATGACGGAAATCATTGTGGTGTGCCACGAAGATGTGAAAAAATAGGCATAAATCTAGCTTACAAATGATTCAGGCTAATTGTAATAATTAAGGATAAGACCTGTTTGCCCAATAGTGGCAAGACATATATGTATATAAGGACATCTGACAAATTGGTTTGTCCGTCAAGAACCAGGAAAAAAAACGACTGAAAAACTGAAAAAACTGAAAGACTGAAAAAAAAAAGACTGAAATCACCTTTACCATAATGTACAACATTACAACTTCACTTCTCTGTCTTTCACTGCTCTTACAAGAACATCAGTCTCCTCGGCTGTGAACCGCTCCTGGTGTGCGCCTGGTAAATACGCCATAATAATAGCAATCCATAATGGAACTTGCGCACCTGCTTTTAAAGGGAATGTTGGATGACGCTCGGATTGGTTTATTCACGTTACGCCCAAACCACACCTATGAATAATGAAGCTACTTCAGACCAACCCATTTTAGATTTGCGCCGGGCGCAAGAGCCATTTATCCCGCCGGGAAAATAGCAACAGCGCCGAGACCCGCCCACAAAGTTACTTGCGCTTCGCGCTTTGACACTTGCGTTTCAGATCGTTAAAATAGGGCCCAAGAACGCATATTGACAAAGGGCTCCAATTGTATGGCAACTGTGACCATGAAAGTAAGGTGGCAGTGGCCCTGGGCTCCTACAGGAAGAGGTCGTTGTCCCAGAAACAGGAGCAGTGCTAGGCATTGTTGTGTCTCTCCACCTTGATTCGCTCTGAAGTGTTTTGCCATACTATTCGTCACAGCTGATGCTGATTAAACCCAAGTGGCGGTTGCATAACCTGCTTGGAAGGAAACATACTCCTCTGCTCATGTCCTGTTGTTAAGGCGCAGTGTGGCAAAACAAATGAACGCCCACAGAAGCAGCAAGAGTGAGACAAGACCACTGCTGTAGGACCCTAGTAGGATGTTACACTGATGAAACTGAAATGGCTAAGTAAGCAGCAGTGTTGTGCCGCAGGGAGTGGTTAAAAAAAGCTGAACGGGTCAGGGCCGGACTTAATCTCTGGGAAGAGTGTCAAAGTGCCAATACTGGGAGGACTTGTTAAGACTTAACAGTAAAATTGGAGAGAACCTCAGTAACAAAGTCAATTTATGGGCAGTGGTTGAATTATACCAAAGCTTCCCTGGGGGAAGGGGGGAAATATTTCAAAGCAAGCAGGATGAGCCCAGAGGTAGCAAGAAAAAAGATGCTCTAGGCCATATTTACAATCTGATATTCTTTTAGCTTTGGCTACTAATCTGCACATAACACAACTATGTGTAATAAAAGTATTATATTAAATTAGCAATATATATTTAAGCAATATCAACAATTATGAAATTGTGAACCAATAAATATAGTTCTAACAAATCCACAGCAAAACATGCGTTTTGGAAACGTGCATCTCAGAGCAACACAAAGTAGGTGATGTTTCCAACTCGTTTAAATTAACGATTGAATGGCTCGCTCAAAAGACAGTCGCTTATTTAGTTCCAGAGTGAATCAGCGGAACATCAATTGAATTATTTATTTGAAGAAATCAATTAAATGAATTAATCTGATGACTCACTCATAAAGACAGTCGCTGCATCTGAAATTGAAAACTTGCCTATACTATTTAAGATGCGAACAACAGTATGCCAAAAGAGTAGTATGTTCAAAAAACAGTACTACTACTTCCGGCGAGATTCTAAATTGTGCATTCGATGGACACTTTACTATCCCATGAGGCCACGGGAGAGGACTGCCACGTACTGGCGTAATGATAAACCAGCAGAAAAAGTCACACACATCCTCACCACCTATACTTCGTTTTTTTACACATATGTGAGTGTATGCACACAGTCAAACGCACAGCCTTGCAAAGTATATTTTTTTGACTTGTACGCGTACACAGGTGCACAATTTGCGCATACAAAGTATGTATGGTTAAAAAAATCCAGTAGTGCGCATTCAGTACGCTGACCCCAGCTATTTTGTGTTTGCAAACAGCGATTATGTTTTTTTGTGGGCAGAGTCCACCAGGTGGCAGAAAATGCAACATAAACGTCTGCATTTAGCTTCACAGAGCATCTTCAATGACGGAATTCTATAAAAATGAAAACCGCATTTTTTGGATTTCGATTCTGACATACAAAGGCACAACAAAACATTTTTCTCTTATTCTGTGGACTTTGCCCATTTTCCTCCACCTGTTACCTCTATTTCTCTGCCACCACTATGCAGCTGCTAGCGACATAGATGTGGCGTCTGCTCCAAATTGCTCTATACTTTAGAGAACAAAATATGTTCTTGGATGTACACTACGATTCAGATGTTTGGGGTCGGTAAGATTTAATCAAAAACACAGTAAAAACAGTAATATTATAAAATATTACTTCAATTTTAAATAACTATTTTCTATTTCAATATATTTTAAAAAGTAATTTATTCCTGTGATGGCAAAGCAAATAAGTTATTACTCCAGTCTTCAGTGTCACATGATCCTTCAAAAATCATTCTAATTTGCTGATTTGGTGCCCAAGAAAGATTTCTTATAATTATCATTGTTGAAAAAATTGTTTCTGCTTAATATTTTTGTGGGAACTGAATTTATTTGGATTCTTTGATGAAGAGAAAGTTCCAAAGAACAACATTTACTTGAAATAGATGTAAAAGTATTTACTGATTATATATATAAAAAAAGTATTTACTGATTATATATATAAAAAAAGTATTTTATATATCTGACCCCCAAACTTTTGAATAATATAGTAATAAATCATTTCTGCTCCTGCCAACAGCATCAGTGACAGGACAGATGATGAAGAATAAACAGCTTGAGACAGCAGCCTGCTGATTGAAGCCAATGAGTTAACAGACTCTCTTCAAGCCCGAGGCCTCCATGTGAGCAGGTCAAATTCAGAAGCAATACAGTAAGCGTGTCCCCAAGAGACCTGAACCACTTTTCTCCTATTGCCACACTTCTAGCACAGTCACCGAGCCTGACAGCTGCTATTCATGTCAATTATGATAATTAATTAAATGCTTCCTGGGGAACAGACGGCAGTATTCGCCACTTCTCCCTCTCTCTGTCTCTCATCCTCACTCACGACAGTCACTTTAACAGTTGATTCTCAATGCACAAGCCTTAATTTGTGCCATGGCATCTTTTTTCAGTTCTTTGATTTTCACCCCCTAGTAGTGCACAGATGACATCACATTAAGCAATACACTTCCAATATTTGATCTGACGTTGTGAATAATTCAGAGTCAAGTTGTCACTCATTGGTTGTCGTCTTTCATGACTGTGTCAAAATATTTCAGTTTGGCTATTAAATTATTGACAACTGTTTCGGATGCTCTTTGAAGAGTTAACGCGCATCAAGTGATATAATCACTTCGCTTGCCGACTTTCAAGTGTTTCCCCAGGGACAAACCAAAATTTAAGCTTGAAGCGTAATGAAACAAACTAAATTCATCAAGTCACAAAAAGATGCCTTTTTTGACTTGCACGATTCCTTTATTGGTCTGAGCATGGCAAATGCATTCAGTATGATAGATGCTGAATGCCATCTTGTTGGCACAGATTGTCCCATTAAATTACATTCATAACAACTCTTTGTATATTTTTCCAGAGGGCTCAGAGACAATGTGTCCTATTATTCTATTATTGAGTTTGCTGCGCTGTAAATAGTATGTGATGTCAGAACAGTGAATCAAAATATGCTGGTGGCTGCATCAAGAAAAAAAAAACAATAAACACACTTCATGGGCTCTTCTAATGAAGGAGTTTGAGAAATTAATATAGTTTGGCTATATTAATTTCTGCGAAGACAGAACTGAATGCTCCACTATATGTGAAAACTTTCTTGCAGCGGTTTCTGAAGGATCCTTTCCTATTCCAGCTTAACAATGATGTCTGTGCACAAAGCAAGGTCCATGAAATAGAATTGGTTTAAGGAGTCGTGTGGAAAAGACTGACCTGCACGAAGCCCAGACCTGAACATCCAATGATCTGGAACGCCGACTGCGAGCCAGGCCTTTGCCCAACATCAGTGCCTGACCTCACTGATGCTCTTGAATGCGAATGGGAGCAAATCCCTGCAGCCATTTTTCAACATCTAGTAGAAAACCTTACAAGAATGGTGTAAGCTGGGAAGAATTAATGCCCATGGTTCTGAAATTATGAGTGTGAAGTTTGGGTGTCCACACACTTCTAACACTATGGAATCTTAGGTGTGTATTAGGGATGCGCGGTATACCGGTACTGAGAAAATACCAATAAATATTTTATTTCAAACGGTACAATATCATGATTTTGCTCATTTCGGTATATGCTGCTGTTCCGAAGTTCACCGCTAGGTGGCAGTGCGCTACCCAAACTGGCCTGAAACCGGCAAATGTGGCAACATAGAACAAAATGAATACAGCAGTTGAATCTCACTCAACACGCCCAAAACTAATAATTAAATGTAGCTGCAAGCAACCGGGGCCAAGCTCAAAAAAGACAATAAGACATGTCAACATGGCTGGGAGTGTCAGATCAATTGTAGCAAGGAGCCATTGAAAACCTATTGAGATCCTTTTAGGCAAATTAGCGGTAAAATTATAAATGTAGTCAATTATAATGATTTTGTCACAGAGTCACAGCCTACACACACCAACACACTGGCATCATCACCAGATCTCCACACTCTGCCCACTCGTTCACAGTCCCCTGAGTTCTGATCACCTGCACCTGCACCTCATCATTAGTGACACTTTAAGAGCACACTCCACACACACCATTGTCTGGTCTCGTCATTCGTACCTGGACTCCCTACCTGCAGCATTCCATGATCGTCTTTTGTCTGCCTTCCAAGTACTCCTGGTTCTTCCCGTTCCTGGTCTCCTCGTGTTCTCCTCCACTGGATCCCTTTCACCGTGTTCACCCAGCTAACTGACTGTTCAGTGCAAGTGCTCATCACCCTGCTTCCCTTGTTTACCTGTGTCTGTGTCTCCGTTAATAAAGATCACCATCTACCTTACCGGTTTCTCTGCCTCCTTCTGTGTCCTGACAGAAGACCAGACCTCATGCAGAGCGCCACGGACACAGGCGGAGATCGCTCGCCTGATCCTGTTGCCACCCTGGTCGCGGCAGTGCGTTCCACCCTGCAAAAACCCGCTGCTAGCACTTGAGTCACTGTCACTCCGGAGCTTGTGCACGCCGTCCGCACCACACTACAACTCCAATCACCCACTGCTTCTCCTACAGCTGCCTCTGTCAGTCCCATGGCCTGACCAGCGACATTCTCTGGCGCAGCGGATGATTGCAGTGGGTTCCTACTACAGTGTTCGCTATTTATGGAGGCTTGATCCCAGCTCTTTCCCACCGAACACGCCAGAGTGGCATTTGTCATCTCACTGCTCTCAGGACGCACGCTACAATGGGCACAGCCGCTCTGGAAAACGAGTGCACCTGTAACCGCCACCATCACAGCCTTCTTCGCCCATTTCGGGATGTGTTCGGACAAAGCACCGCAGACCTCGCTATTCACGGTCAGCTCTACCACATTCGTCAACGAGAAGAATCTGTGAATATGTATGCTCTTCGATTCCGTACCCTCGCTGCTGCCAGTAGCTGGAATGAATCTGCGCTGATAACCCCCTTCAGACAAGGTCTAAGCCCTCACGTTAAGCAATTGATTGTCGTTTACAATGACACAATGGGATTAGAGGGCTTGATCCAGAAGACCATCCGGGTCGCTCAGCATTATTCAGCGTGCACACTTCACCAGCCCACTGTAAATACTCTGCCTGCCGCACCATTGGTCGCCCTTCCAGCACCTGAACCAATGCAGGTGGATTATTCCCGTTTGACTCGTGCAAAGCTTCAGAGAAGAATGCAACACCGTCTCTGTCTTTACTGTGGGGGAGGTGATCACATCATCGCTGCCTGTCCCATCTGACCATCACGCCCAGCGGTGAGTACCATTCAACTTCCTGCTCGCAATGCTTCCCTCACTAGAACCACGGTACATCTAATTCACTCTCATGTTTGCATTTCAGCCGAAGCCCTAATTGATTCCGGATCGGCTGGAAACTTCATCAGTCCTCAAACTCTCCAAAACCTGAATGTTCGCCGCAAACACTGCCAAGAGGATCTCCATATCCACACCATCCAGGGAAAACCGCTGGGCCGTGGTCACATCCGGCATTACTCCCCCACACTGACGCTCAGCATTGGATGTCTCCATTCCAGGACATAACGTTCATGGTGCTGGAGGGTTCCACTACGGACATCCTCCTGGGACGCCCTTGGCTCACTCAACATCAACCCGTCGTCCAATTGAGTACTGGTGAGATTCTCAAGTGGAGTAATGAATGTTTGCTAAACTGTGTATCTACTATCAAGAAAACCCAGGCGAGTCTACGTTCCTCTCCTCCGGACTCAGCCATGGGACTGCGCCATCGACCTGCTGCCTGGGGCTATAATAAGTGAACAATGATACATGCAAAGTTTAGTGTCAATGTATGTTAGTGTTGGCATTATGCCTCAAATTCGCTGCAGAGCTATACGAAAAATCCAGAACTTTTTGTCGGCATGGTTTGAAGATGATACAATTCGATTTTGGTGAAAATCAGACAAACGTTCTAGGACGAGTTTGAAAAAGTAGGTTAAAATATAAGATGGAGGACAGGAAGGTTTGCCAAATATGGCAAAATTGGTATCTATGTTCTCGGCATGAGCCAAGGAATGTATTAAGTTATTAGCCTATTTGTAAATTTTGTTATAACTTTTGACCACAATGGGGCGCTGCCTCAGCGTTTTGAGTGAGTATGGTGCGGAAGACACATACCGAGTTTCGTAACGATATGCTAATGCATTCGTAAAGTATAGCATTAGCATTTTATATCATAATACTGCATTGTAGTCAATGGGAATTTCATTTTTTGTTCTATTATAGCGCCACCAAGAGGCACAATCCCACCATTTTTTATGTGTCCTTGGAGTGAGCCGATACGTGTGTGTGTCAATTTTGGTGAAAATATCTCATTTTGTTTTGGAGTTATAGACATTTATATGAAAAAAACACATAAAAAATGCACCTTACTATCAATATTTTGACATTTGGGCATTAAAATTTAGCTATCGACCTATGTTTTCAAACTTCTGACGCTGGTTTTGTCTCGATCAAACTAGTGGTTTCGAAGATATCAGCTAATGTTTTTAAAGCGCTAAATTACAACGCTGCACAAACCATATGCCGAAACCTGGCAAGTCATTCATATCATTCAAAAGGGATGATAGCCAGAATCAAACACCCTTCAAATTCTATATCATGTCCACAATCAATATATGTGACCATTATGCTTAGTTCACTCACAATTCCTGTAATTGTTATAACTATTGAATGGTTGATTAAAAGTATAGTATGGTTGATATCTGGTATGAGTGTAAATCTTTGTTCATAATTCAGAAGATGGCTTGATTGAAATCTGTGTAAAATGTATTGTATTCTTATAATAGAAATCATGTCTAAACTATACCCTTTGACTCTATGCTTAGATCTGGAAGTTAAAGGTCCCATTTTTCCTGGTTTTTTGAAGCTTTGATTATGTTTACAGTGTGCAATATAACATGTGTTTATGTTTCGCGTGTAAAAAAACAGTATTTTTCACACAATTTACTTATCTGTATACCGCTGTTTTCACTGTCCTCAAAACGGCTTGAAAGATTTCCCTGTTCAATGAAGTCCCTCCTTCAGAAATACGTAACGAGTTCTGATTGTGCCAGCGGTTCCCGTGTTGTGATTCGACAGCAGCTTAGCGCACGTTGCCAGGAAAGGTCACGCCTCTTACCATAACGGGGAGATGCATGTGCTCAAACTACAGCGTCCCTGGCCAAAGAAAGGTGATTTGACTCCGGGATGAAAATAACAGCGTCTCGACGACATGGCAACAAACACTGTACAAACGCAACCGAACGCAACACTTCCTCTTCTCCACGTGGGACAGCAACAAGACCACGTCCCCTTTTTTGCTTTTTCTTGTGGGTGGAGGTTAGTCAACAAACGGTTCTACTTATGTCATTAAAGCAGGATGTACAGGGATGTAGTCCAAACCGGCCGTTCGCTGTAGGCTTTGAAAGGGAACTTCTGTTAAATAAAATATCTCGCTTGGCATTGAACTTTGAGATTTATAATTTTACAGGTATTATTTATGCTCTAACAGCAAAATTACACACTAACTAAAGTTTGAAAAATGGGATCACGAAGAACAGGACCTTTAAGAGACCACAGATAACGTGTCATTTATGGTGAGAGGTGGGGAAACACGTAATCTCTGAACCAAAGATGATACCTAATTGGGCAAAACTCATCCAGGAGGATGGGCAGACATTTGAGTTTAAAATCTCAGAACATGGATGATGAATGACACAAGAGTTAGGGAATGACGATGAGATGATTAGATGATTGAGGCCGTCAAGGATCAGATAAAATGGGTTAACAGTAGTTTTGCAGCAAAGTTTTGTAAACGATTCTACAGCCTTCAACCGCTTCAAAACTTCAAACTTCATCCACGAAACTTTCCATCCATCCGCCAACCCACCACGTGATTGTCTTTCCAAGACGTCAATCAAAGAAACAAGAAGACCGTCAGCGAATCAAAGAAATCCCCTCTCCAGCCAGGACCGAAAAGGGAATCCCCATTCAAAGAAGATACAAGCTACAAACGCAAGTAATGCCTCCAGATTATAACTGAACTGGTGCATTGATATCAAATTTAATAACCCCGCCTAAGAAATGATAGGAGAGTTAAAGTAATGATTGATGGTTCGTTCAGATCATGTCTTATAAGTGCATTGCTAGAAACTTGGGATTACATCATTTCATTCTCTTTCCTAACTTTCTTTCTTTCTGCAACTTGTGTGAATGTGTGTGTACGTGTGTTTGTGTTAGATATTAGTTTTATGCGTAGAATAATCAATAAAGTCAAAATTGTATTTAAAGATAAGTGTTCTTGTGTTATGTGCTTACCAATTTAATGTCTTAAACTGCTGATCTATGTTACTATGCTATTAAAGAAACACACCACTATTTTTGAAAATAGGCTAATTTTCCAACACTGTGTTCGAATCCATTCAGCTGATCTCCGGGTCTGGCGGTAGCACTTTTAGCATAGCTTAGCATAGATCATTGAATCTGATTAGATTGTTAGCATCTCGCTCAAAAAAATGACGAAAGAGTTTTCGATATTTTTCCTATTTAAAACTTGACTCTTCTGTAGTTACATTGTGTACTAAGACCGACTGAAAATGAAAAGTTGCGATTTTCTAGGCCGATACAGCTAGGAACTATACTCTCATTCCTGCGTAATAATCTAGTAAATTTGCTGCTGTACCATGGGTGCAGCAGGCGCAATGATATTACGTAGCGCCTGAAAATAGGCTAACTTCCGTCAACATAACCAACATGACAACCTAATCTTTAGTGTATTCCGGTTCAAATAGATACGGTTCAGGATCTGCTCCAAAGTAAATATCTTCTGAATCTCTCAGAAATGTCTCCATGGTTACAAGGGATGCTCCCTCTGCAAGCAGGTTGTCATGTTGGTTATGTTGACAGAAGTTAGCCTATTTTCAGGCACTGCATAATATCATTGCGCCTGCTGCACCCATGGTAGCCATATCAGCCAAGAAAATCGCAACTTTTAATTTTCCGTCAGTCCTAGTACACGATGTAACTACAGAAGAATATTGAAACTCTTTGGTCTTTTGAGCGAGATGCTAACGGTCTAATCAGATTCAATGATCTATGCTAAGCTATGTTAAAAGTGCTACCGCCAGACCTGGAGATCAGCTGAATGGATTCGAAAACAGTAAAACTCAACTGTTTAACTCTAGGGGAGTTGGAAAATGGGGGGTGAAAAATAGTGGCGTGTTCCTTTAAATAGTGTTTTCACTATTGTTTGGATATTAATATCCGCTGCAGAGTTGAGAGTTAAGGCCCGTTCAAATGAACGCTGGACAAGTCATTTGCTCCGCTGTAAACGAAGTGACTCTTTCGAAATTCCCTATGAATTAATTAATTCCCTTTGAGCTAAATAGACCTGTTTCCCTTATACACGTCTTACACCTGTATGCGACTATAGGGGAGTGATATGTAAATAAAGTTGGAAAGTGTTTATATATCTATCTCTACTTGGCATCCTTTAAACGGCTTGACATTACAGTATACTATATACTTTATGCATTTAAATTAATCAGAAATAGGCTACAGAATCATACAGATTTTGAACTTTTTGAAAGTCCTAGACTTATTTGGAACTGGAAGGTCCACCTTGTACTCATTGTGACAACATCTGTACTTGTTGACTACTGTTATTGATTTAATACTTCTATGCCCGCCAGTCGGGCTCCACAATGCGTCTGCCATCATCAATTCTTTAATGAAATTACCTGTGTATTAGTAATGGCTGGTATAACCCTATCAGTCCCATAATTCTTGCTAAATGAATAAATATAAAATCCTTTTTAGCAACCCTTTAATCCTGCCTGTCTGGCTCCAAAGATAACGAAAAATCTCTACCAGAATTGAAATTAATTAGACAACACACTTTCTGAATATGCTTTGGTTCCCTTTAAGTAGACAATGTAAATGTTCTCAACCTTTCGTGGACGTTATGTTTAATATCTGACGACTTCTCCGTCCTTCAATGTCTCAATATGCAGCTCTGCACAGTTTCAAATGCAACATTGTCTTGCTGACATGTTACATTAATGGTCCTTTTGAACCTGACAGCAGTGTCACGTTGCTTTAAGAACTTCAGTTCTGCAAAAGCATCTGTTCTGACAGCTTTAATTGAATTTTCACCCTGGTTGTCAGTTATACAAGACAACATTGTTAAAATGTCCCACACAGACTTAATTTAGATGTATTCATCAACACCAAATCCAATCGATTATGTCTTAATGATAGCTGGACAATCTTGACAGAAAATTAATAAACATGCATTCATTATACAGCCAGAAATATTTTAAATAATGCCCATCATAAAAATAATGAAACAACATGTGTAACTTTCACATACTGGAATATTGAGCCCTGAACAACAGCCATGTGTGGACAGATTGGTGGTGTTCTGCTAGATTAATTCACATCAATACTAATTAATCCTGATCGATGCAGCATTATTTTGCTGGCTTCATGACATGGTCTAAAGGTGACAACATTAATAGACTGCTGGGTTGGCAAAGCTCACTACACCGGGAGCCTTTTATGGTTTGCAGCATAGACTGTAAAAAAAAGATGGATGACGCACTTTCACTCTCTACCATTGTAAAAAAGTTCCAATATGGCGCTGACATCTTGGAGCCTGAGTCTGCAGTAGTGAGCATGAAGTGGAGCGGCAGTATCAAGGCCCCGCCCACACTCCCGCAGAATCGGTTAGTGGAGTTTACTGCAGAAATAAAAGTTGTAAATGTAGAAATTTAAGTTGAAGCTCCAATCTCCTCCTGAAAGAAGTCAGTTGGTGCCTCAGTGACTACTTTGCTCAGAGAAGCTGTCAATCTCAGCTGTTAGTCATGACGATCTATCTTTTGACAAATATATAAACATAAAAATAGATCTATCTATCTATCATTGTGCAGAATAGTATGTGCATCATATGAAACAGCAACAAATGAAATATGCTTTGTTCCCCCTCATATATTTCACTTACAATGTTACATTTTCAAGGAAGAAACACACAAGACATTTGGCTGAAAGAAATCAATAAGGAAATATAATAAAAAGCATTACTTGATGGTATACTAAGTACATGCATTCTTTCTCTGTCTCAGACACAAACAGTCATCTGTTTTTTCCTGTCAGACTTTTCTAGTCAAAGCAAAATAGAGCTGGCCCATCATCAGAGGTCAAACAACCCTGACATGTCAAACATTTCTTCTCTCATATACAATCAGGAGCAGTGAGCTGAATCAAGATGACTTGCATTCAGATGAAAGACATGAAAACACTATCATGCATACATGCATGAAAAAGTATATATTGAAGACAATGTGGGGTTTGTCCCTGAAGTGTCTCTTTATCCTTTTCTAGACAAAAAAAAAACACCTTTTAATACATTTTGCAAGTTTATTCATGTTTAGAAAGTAAACACTCTTTGAATACATATAAATGGACATATGGACTTCTGTAGCTTATATGCAATTCACTGAGCTGGATTTATTGTCAATACAGCCAAACCTTCAAAACATACAGAGCCATTAACCGGCTAATGAAGGAAAGCTGTTTTTTAGCTGACACTGTTTGGCATTCAGCTGTTGAACACTCTTTGGATCAAGCGGGGTTTTGTTAGGCATTAAATATAAATCTTTTGCTTTGTGTGTGTCACAATGGATTCAAAAAACACTTGCAAAATGTAGGCTAATGACAATAAGTGTGCTGTGATTCAAAACACACTATAGATGTTTGAGGTAATGAAAGAAAATGTACTTTCAAAAGCTAGGAATCAATAAGCAGTTGTTCCCCAGTTCTTTTGTGAAGCATTTCAAGGACAAAACTCAAGAATAATCACTAAATTGTCACTGAACGCTTTCAGGTGCAGAAACAAAAATAAATCACTGCTTTTGGAGACATGCCTTGCGGTTTTAATATATGAATTTCCCAATTTACTAAAAAGGATTCTAATACAAGTGAATGAAGATAATTTATCAAAATGGCTTTCAGTGTTGAGATCATTAAACTTCCAATGATTGATGTAAATTGCAATGCTGTGTCTACATAAAATGGTTAGTGTCATTTCTGATATTTTTTCAGTATAACCCATAGTCTGTGCATTCTTTTTGATTAAAGTTGTTGCCCAGTGACTTTTCTTCAATTTTCCCTTCTTTCTCTGTGGCTAACAGATAACAAGCGGTTTTATATCATGAGTAGGATGTAGCTTTGCAAAACTTTCCCCAACACTGAAGTTTACCATCATAACATGCAAAGGCGACATCCATCTCCCTCTGTATGAATCTTAATTCCCCATATCACAAGAAATGGTGTCTTTTGGGACTAGATGATTGATCGCCTCCATTAACTTCCATAAGATTTTGTTTTCTTTCTCTTTTTTTGGCTTGCGGCACTTGCATATGCTCTGCAACTAAATCTTGTGTATAGTTTCCCTCTCAGCAGCTTGTCTTGTCCTGTACAATGGAGAGACGCGTGTCTCCTCCATCTGCTTGGCTGCGTCGTGTTATCACTGCCAACACTAAAGCTGGAGGAAACCAGCACATGATAAGATCTGCTGCTTTTGTTGTAGTTTCAAGCAGACACAGGCGATATGGTCAATATGTCTCCCAAAATTCTCATGGTAACAATATTTCTCACAATGCTTAGTCTTGAGATAAAGTTTGTGAAACTACTACTACAACGAACAACAACTGAAGAGAGTATTAGTATGATGACTGAATATTAGCTGCATATTATACACTGTGAAGTCAATAACAATGATTATCTCTTCATCACGGCACTTGTTAGTGGGTGGATATATTAGGCAGCAAGTGAACATTTTGTCCTCAAAGATGATGTGTTAGAAGCAGGAAAAATGGGCAAGTGTAAGGATTTGAGCGAGTTTGACAAGGGCCAACTTGTGATGGCTACGACTGGGTCAGAACATCTCCAAAACTCTTGTGGGGCGTTCACAGTCTGCAGTGGTCAGTATCTATCAAAAGTGGTCAAAGGAAGGAACAGTGGTGAACTGGCGACAGAGTCATGGCTCAGGCTCATTGATGCACGTGGGGAGTGAAGGCTGGCCTGTGTGGTCTGATCAAACAGACGAGCTACTGTAGCTCAAATAGAAGTTAATGCTGGTTCTGATAGAAAGGTGTCATAATAAACAGTGCATCGCACGTGATGCACGTGAGCTTCAGAACTGGAATGGAAGAAGGTGGCCTGGTGTGATGAATCGCGTTTTATTTTGCATCATGTGGATGGCCGTGTGCGTCGCTTACCTGGGGAACACATGGCACCAGGATGCACTATGGGAAGAAGGCAAGCCAGTGGAGGCAGTGTGAAGCTTTTGGCAAATGTTCTGCTGGGAAACCTTGGGTCCTGCCATTCATGTGGATATTCCTTTGACACGTACCACCTACCTAAGCATTGTTGCAGACCCTGTACACCCTTTCATGGAAACAGTATTCCCTGGTGTCTGTGGCCTCTTTCAGCAGGATAATGCGTCCTGCTATAAAGCAAAAATGGATCAGGAATGGTTTGAGGAGCCCAACAACGAGTTTGAGGTGTTGACTTGGCCTCCAAATTCCCCAGATCTCAATCCAATCGAGCATCTGTAGGATGTGCTGAACAAACAAGTCCGATCCATGGAGGCCCCATCTTGCAACTTACAGGACTTAAAGGATTTGCTGCTAACATCTTGGTGCCAGATACCACAGCACACCTTCAGGGGTCTAGTGGAGTTCATGCCTTGACGGGTCAGAGCTGTTTAGGTAGCAAAAAGGGGACAAACACAATATTAGGACATAATGGTATGCCTGATCAGTGTATGTCAGTGTTGCAAAGCAACAATAGCTAAACGCACATGATAACCAAGACGGCTAAGGCAATAATCAACACATATTCTCTGTCTCAGCACAGATTTAGTTAGAAATGATTCACTGATTCATCTGAACCTCTGTACTCACAGTAAAGCATCCTTTGAGACAAATTCAGATAAATTCTACTTTATATCACTTAACTTAATTGAGTGTTTTAGTAGTATTTAATGTAAATGCACCAAATGTACCATTGAGGTTTAATGTTGTCACCCAATTGAGATCAACATTGTTTTTTTGTGAATGTAAAAACAAATGTAAAAACAAATAATTTAGTAGTTTTATATTTAAAAAAAAAAGATAACATTGCCTTAAACAGCTTTAATGTAGTTAGCTACTTTTTATTAGCAGCTTATTTTCTTTAAAAATAGCTTGATTGTAGTTTGCATATCTTAGCCTGGATATCTACAGTTTCCAAGTAGTTTTTCCAACACTGTTACAGATAAATGCAAGAGTGAACAGGGTGACAAATCAAGGAAGGCACAGTTTTAAGAAGCTAATGGAAAACAACTATACCAGCTGACAGCAGCTTTAATAAATGTCTTTTCTACTCACACTTGGGATTTCCAAAAGAACTACCTTCCTAGGGCTCGAAGCGGCAAACTCTCCAGTAATTAAATCAGGATTTGAATCGTGTGCTGCCTGGAATAAACTCATACCTGAGCAGCAGATGTGCAAGCGCACAGATTCACATTGACAGCTTTGCCCATGGGGCTGCACATAGGCAATCGAGTGGGAGAGTGTTGCACTTCATGATGCCGTGTTTGTTTAACACCTTTGGGAAATATCAAGCAAGGTTTCGGTTCTACAGACTGTCTCAACTACTTCAAAGAGAAGGGGGCGTGAGAAGAAACAAACATGAAGTTTGGTTTCCTCTCATATCTTTTAAAAAAGTCAATGTAATTTTATTTCTCACTGACAAGAGAGCTTAACATTTTTACATGAGCATTCAAAAGCAGTTTTTTTCTTTTAAGCTAGCATATAGCATCAAAAACATTAATATTAACAGACGTCTAACGTGCCACTGCATTGGACAGAGAACAAGAAAAAGAGTATAATCCATAGAATCAAGCCTTTCAAGTCAAATTATATGAAATCAAATTAGATATACTGTATATAAATGGCATTTTACTAGTTTATTTGGTTACACTTTATTTCGATGGTCCACTTCAGATATTTTACTAACTATAAGTAACTTTGCCACAGCATGTCAACTTAATTAGGGTATTAGGGCCAGATTTACTAAACAGGGCTAATTAGTGTGACGACACAATTGCAAAAAAGCAAAGTTCTGTGTGTGATCTACTGACGACGTGCAAAATAAAGAACACAGACGCAGCCGGATCATTTCCACAATGACCAGCGCAATATACCAAGAGCAGGGCAAATTAGCATCTGGTTTAAGACATGCTTTTTTTGGGCGGTAAATATTGGCGCAAATATCAGTAAATTGACCAGCACAAACCTTAGTAAATCACCTTGCATGATTAATTTCAGGGCTCCGGACTAACATTTGAGAGCAGTGGCACCAGCGCCACTAAGTTCTACAGATGGTGACGCCAGCACCTGATTTGGTGGCACTGGAGGAAAATGTATCATAAGGTTAATTTAATCATAAAATTACTATTGTTTTGCATTGTTTTGTTAATAAGTGCAGTTACTAATAATATTACATGTTTGTTTATTGGAAATTTAACAGAGAAGAGCGGAGCTTGAATTGTTATGCAGAAAATTTTACTTTTATTAACAACAGTAATGTGCAAAAACCTCATTTTTATTAAGGAAAATTTTAATATTCCACTCTTATTAAATGTACTATTGTTCTTCTATAGTTTCATAACGAACTAAAAGGAACACTGTTTACTTCTTTACACTCTTTCTGTGTAATCCAGTCACAATTTGAAGAAAAGTTTTTCATGAGACTTTGTGACTTCCTACTTTTTCCCATATGTTAAGGAGTGGAAATGTCTAATAAGTCAAATAAGTGCTCCTATTCCACCACCTACTGGTTATAGTGTTTGTTTGTTTTTTGCCATAAAGTGGCCAGCACCTTTAAACTTTTAGTTTTACAAATCAGCACACTAAAACTAATATTAAAATTGGATAATATTTAGAGCTTTGAAGTGCTGGACAAAGTGTGAAACACTTGAAAAGTGCTTGAATTTCACTCTCAAAAGGTTGTACGAAGCCTGAGATGAATAATGTAATAAAATAAAAAATTAAATAAACATTTGACTATTTCTTCTACAATACCATGGGGTGTTACTACATTAAATCCATGGTGAATGTTTATGATTTGTGGACTGAAACCCCTGAATGTTTCAAAATGTTTCTCCTGGTCTGCACGTCAGTTCTGTTTGCTCTAATATCTGTGATTTATAACAGAGAATTCTGCACCAAACGCTTCCCACTAGGTCTCGCAGTAGCGATGTTATTAATACTGAGGTGAATTCAAATGCATTCTCACTGGATCTCCCAGCGCTGTTTAGTAATGGTGTTGCGTGATCGAGATTGGCCCATGTATGAGCTCGCGCTGCGATGTCTATTATTGCTCCGAGCTGATAAACGGTCCGCGCAGCACAGCTTAAATGAGTAGTGCGGTTACGTTCCGCTTTCGTTTCGTTTGTCGTCCGATGTTTCTCAAATGTTACAGAATGGCAGTTCTCGCAGATCAGTTGGGCACCGCGGTGGTCGCACCAGTGTGACCTCCAACCAAATTCAGTCACGCCAGCAGGAAAAACGGTCGCAAAATGCGACCATTTAGACGCAGCCTGGAGCCCTGCATTTATATACTTCCCTCCCATACTTTTTTTGTGTCTAAAAGGGAAACTCCTACAAATGCATATGCAATAAGTCCATATGCATTTGCCACATTTAATAATTTCTCACTTCGTGTCTTTAGTAAATCCTGACAGCAGTTTTTTTTTCATGCCAAGAAAGGGTTTGTGCTGGTGCAAGCACGGAACCAGGAACACTTCCTATAACACCCGATATACTTGTTACATCATAAGAAGAACGGCATCTATGCTTATATTAGTCTGTCTGTCACTTGTCTTGTCTATCACTTGTCTTATCACAAGGTTATCGTACTCAGCTGGATCCAGGCCGTATCCAAATCAGATGGAGGAACTTTGCCTAAACACGACCACAACGCAGCCCTGAAGTGTCAGAAGAAATTGTGTCAACTAGACTATTACTTGTGAAGACTCATCGACACGACAGCCAGTAGCACAGATCCTCAACAAAACCCGCCCCATTCGGTGTGATGAATCCGATCTTCAACCATATGGAACTGGATTAAATATTTTGAATGATCCGATACCAATCTGATTTCTGACCTGTAAAGCAGCCTGAATCACAATCATACACTGTTCATTCATTGGCAAGAGGAGAACTTCAGGGACTGAGCCCGTTTTCTCCCAAAAATATCTGTCCCCTGATGAAGGCTACTGTCGCCTCTGGCTCGCTTAGTTGGGGACACTTAATATTCAATATTATTGATCTGACTGCATTGACACAATTGTATGAGAATTTAACTGAGCTGGACGATGGCATCGCTGTTTTCTCCAGAGCTGCTGTATAGATAAATGAACTAAATTAATAACTCATGATTTTTACAACCGAAATTAATCAACACTGAACTTACTTAAGCTGGAAAATGACACTAATTTCTTCTAGAGCTGCTCAAACTTTGTTGCATTATTTTACTTTTATCACTGTAAAGCTGCTTCAAAACAATCTGTATTGTAAAAAGCGCTACACAAATAAAGGTGACTTGACTATTACCTGGTAATGATCTTTATGAATTAAATATTAATTACGAGACACCAGGATTATTTAAAAAAATGACTGTAAAGGTGATTAAAGTGGTATAATAGTGGTTACAGAACACTGTATATACATTTAACAACATGTTAAAGCCACAATATGTAATTTTTCACCGCTATACAGTCCCTCCAGAAAAACGCGATTATGCGATCGCGTGATTTAACGCATAATCAGCCAAAGTCCGCATATTCATGCGGGGGCCGCATTTTTTCAAATACGCCGCACTTTCGCCGCATAAATTGCCTATTTCCGCGTGCAAAATATGCGGGGCTATCATGATTTCATAATCCCCGCATTTTCGTTGCAAAAAAAGTCATATATATTAGCAGAAAGTTGAAAATGTTTTGTTTACTTCACACAAGAGCAGCCATTTCCGCCTATTGCCATGGGAACATTTTGAAGTGACGTGATTACCCGACGCGAACGTCATCGAAAAGCTTCAAACCCCGTGGAGAAACCATAGATACCGGTGAAACCATGATGAAGCACAAACTCCCATTGGCCAACAAAAATAACAGCAAAAGAGCAAAGCAGTTTCCCTGTGTGCTGACTGATTTCAAAACACAGCATCATGAAGCTTTGAAGCGTTATGAATCAATGAGTCGATTCAGCGGTTTGAAGCGTTATGAATCAATGAGTTGATTCAGCGGTTTGAAGCGTTATGAATCAATGAGTCGATTCAGCGGGTTGGATCGCCAAAGTCACGTATTTCAGCAGTTTGACACGCGATCCGAATCATGAATCGACTCGATGATTCATAGCATCATGATGCTGTGTTTTGAAATCAGTCATCACTATATAAGTCGTTATTTAGTTTTTTTTGCACACAATAACTATTATCGTCGCTTCATAAAGTTATTGTAGAACCACTGTAGTGAGATGGACTTTGTAACGATGTCTTTAGTAGGCTACCTTTTATGGGTCTTGAGAGTGTACATTGTGCCAATGGAGGCCTTTCTGAGCCATCGGAATTCAACTAAAATATCTTAATTTGTGTCCAACAACATAAAGGGAAGTCATTAATGACAGAATTTTCATTTTAAGGTTATCGTACTCAGCTGGATCCAGGCCGTATCCAAATCAGATGGAGGAACTTTGCCTAAACACGACCACAACGCAGCCCTGAAGTGTCAGAAGAAATTGTGTCAACTAGACTATTACTTGTGAAGACTCATCGACACGACAGCCAGTAGCACAGATCCTCAACAAAACCCGCCCCATTCGGTGTGATGAATCCGATCTTCAACCATATGGAACTGGATTAAATATTTTGAATGATCCGATACCAATCTGATTTCTGACCTGTAAAGCAGCCTGAATCACAATCATACACTGTTCATTCATTGGCAAGAGGAGAACTTCAGGGACTGAGCCCGTTTTCTCCCAAAAATATCTGTCCCCTGATGAAGGCTACTGTCGCCTCTGGCTCGCTTAGTTGGGGACACTTAATATTCAATATTATTGATCTGACTGCATTGACACAATTGTATGAGAATTTAACTGAGCTGGACGATGGCATCGCTGTTTTCTCCAGAGCTGCTGTATAGATAAATGAACTAAATTAATAACTCATGATTTTTACAACCGAAATTAATCAACACTGAACTTACTTAAGCTGGAAAATGACACTAATTTCTTCTAGAGCTGCTCAAACTTTGTTGCATTATTTTACTTTTATCACTGTAAAGCTGCTTCAAAACAATCTGTATTGTAAAAAGCGCTACACAAATAAAGGTGACTTGACTATTACCTGGTAATGATCTTTATGAATTAAATATTAATTACGAGACACCAGGATTATTTAAAAAAATGACTGTAAAGGTGATTAAAGTGGTATAATAGTGGTTACAGAACACTGTATATACATTTAACAACATGTTAAAGCCACAATATGTAATTTTTCACCGCTATACAGTCCCTCCAGAAAAACGCGATTATGCGATCGCGTGATTTAACGCATAATCAGCCAAAGTCCGCATATTCATGCGGGGGCCGCATTTTTTCAAATACGCCGCACTTTCGCCGCATAAATTGCCTATTTCCGCGTGCAAAATATGCGGGGCTATCATGATTTCATAATCCCCGCATTTTCGTTGCAAAAAAAGTCATATATATTAGCAGAAAGTTGAAAATGTTTTGTTTACTTCACACAAGAGCAGCCATTTCCGCCTATTGCCATGGGAACATTTTGAAGTGACGTGATTACCCGACGCGAACGTCATCGAAAAGCTTCAAACCCCGTGGAGAAACCATAGATACCGGTGAAACCATGATGAAGCACAAACTCCCATTGGCCAACAAAAATAACAGCAAAAGAGCAAAGCAGTTTCCCTGTGTGCTGACTGATTTCAAAACACAGCATCATGAAGCTTTGAAGCGTTATGAATCAATGAGTCGATTCAGCGGTTTGAAGCGTTATGAATCAATGAGTTGATTCAGCGGTTTGAAGCGTTATGAATCAATGAGTCGATTCAGCGGGTTGGATCGCCAAAGTCACGTATTTCAGCAGTTTGACACGCGATCCGAATCATGAATCGACTCGATGATTCATAGCATCATGATGCTGTGTTTTGAAATCAGTCATCACTATATAAGTCGTTATTTAGTTTTTTTTGCACACAATAACTATTATCGTCGCTTCATAAAGTTATTGTAGAACCACTGTAGTGAGATGGACTTTGTAACGATGTCTTTAGTAGGCTACCTTTTATGGGTCTTGAGAGTGTACATTGTGCCAATGGAGGCCTTTCTGAGCCATCGGAATTCAACTAAAATATCTTAATTTGTGTCCAACAACATAAAGGGAAGTCATTAATGACAGAATTTTCATTTTTAGGTGAACTAACCCTTTCAGAGATCGCACTTTGTGCATTGGAAGCACTCAAATGTCTGTTTTGTATAGCGACATCTGTAAAACAGGAAGTTATTTATTAATTTTTTCAGAAGTTGTAGCATATTCCTTTTGTAAAGCTACAGAACTTGATTGACTCAATGTTTTGTAAATTTGAGCCATGTGTTTATTAAGGTCTTCAATAAAACAAGATGAGAACTTAAATATTCCAGCACTTTCTGTGATGTAGTGCTTTTTTTCTCTTTCTCATCAAACCGCAGTTTTTGCAAGTTCCCGCAATTTTATCGCATAAAATTGCATAAATATCCCACATTTTTCATCGCATTTTTTAAGAAAACGTGCCGCATAATCAAGGATTTTTGCCCGCAACAATCACAAAAAAAAGCCGCATTTTTCTGGAAGGACTGGCTATAGAGGTCCCTTATTCAAAACAAAGGAGTAGCTTGATGATGCCTTGATTTCGCAGAGCTTTTATTATGCTGCAGACGACCGCTTATACTTCTTCGGCTCAAGCATATGTGGGTAACGCAGCACTGTTTTATCATATAAGATACATTTGAGTGTTGAAAGTAAGATGTTATAATGCTACTCTGTGCGTTCGCTCGGCGGCAACTATGAGACACTTGTTGCACACTTCATTAAACTGGCATGGTAAAACATGGTACTCACAGTAAGGCAAGAAAACAAGATTTAAACAATAAGACTAACTGTGTTGAGCTATATAACAATGATTCTTTTTCTGTTGATGAACGTATCCAAACAGTTGCTTAACTGTCTAATAAAACACACTATATTAAAGCGTATTTGGTGTTTCCATGGTTTCTACAAAATAAAACCGGAAATCGAAGGTAATGCTGGTATGATGTCATTGATAGAAGACGCACAGAGACGGTCAGTGTCCTGGTTAAAATTGCTTATTTCTCTGGATTTAAACATTATTGGAAACATTTGGGATAATGTAAGTCCACAAGTCAACAAAATATATAACATTACTCTATTGGGTTTTGGATATTTTAATCCAAAAATCTTACATATTGAGCCTTTAATGTAGCCTGACGTTGTCATACTCAATTCTAGTCAGAATATGAATCAACCCTGCCAAAAAACACATTTTACCCCCCAAACGCCATTTTTTCCGGAGAACGTGGTGACGTGGATGCTTACGTTACTGTTTATCGCCCATCATCGTCTAAAGCCCGCCCTGACAATTTCATTGATCCGAACAGCTCCTGCCGGACCTCAAATGTCGTGGGCGGGGCTAAGTTCGGCTGGCATCCAGGCTACCTTTAATGTGCATTATAACCTAAAATCTTGATTATAAAAAAGCCCATATAAATCTACAAAATTTAGCATTTCATCTTTTTCATGAGACAAGAGAATCATCTGCAATTGATTCCCAACCTAAATTCAAAAACTGAACACATTTTACAAAACAGTTCAAATGAACATAGTATAAATAAAAAGACAATACTTATTTTTAAATGTATATTCAATTTATTTATTTTACATTTATTTGGTGTACGGCTTTAGGCACTGAAATCTAAGTGTGCAGAATCATGCTTTCTTTATGGTGTCCAATGATTTAATTAGAATATGAAGCATTTTGTTTGCAAGTATAAAAAGACTTAAGACTAAAAAATATTTTTTTCATTTAAATATGTAGCAGTTAATTAACCGAAATGACCTAGAATGACTAGAAATAACTACATGGCATATACAACATATCAGAATTCACATGGGAATCACACTGGCCTTTTGTAAGTGACACATACTGTAAAAGGCAAGAAATACATTATTAATGGACACGACTTCTAATCCCTTTCTTATTTAGTGTTCCTGAGATTTATGTATGCCTGACAACCTTGATAAACCTCAATACTCTACGTCTGCATCTTAACAAGTGAACCTGCACTTTGCGTGCCAACTCTTAAACCCAGCGTTGCTTTGGCCCCACTTGATTTGCTTGTGGAATTGGTTACTGGAACTTTAACCCCAAAGGGACAAAGTGTAGATCTTTGAGGCTATTAGCAAAGCCCTTTGGTTCTTATCAAATGCATGATAATTGGGCAGCTCTTTTTTTGCTAAGAGATCCCAAAGCCATGTCTCTTTTCTAAAAAAAAAAAAAAAAAAAAAAAAAAAGTCAAACTCCCTGCATGGGAGAGTGATATAAGACCCTTGAAATAAAATCAATAGCGTTCCACTTGCATCACAAAACCCATACTTCAATGAACTGCATGCCAAATTACCATTCAAACATATCCTTCATCATAAAAGGACAATACGGTGGCAGTGAAAGATAATAATGCCAACAAAGTGGCATTTTGCAATACAACCTGCCAATATTATCCAGCCGATTCACTCCAGACCAGATCTCTTGCGCTTTGTCTTTGCTCACTGATAAACAACAAAATCAATAACTCACACTCAACATGTTGTGAAACCGGCATATATCTACTACAGCATGTTTCCCTGGGTTTTTGTTTGTTTTTGCAGAGAGCTCGCTGTGTCAGAAAGATCAAGTAACTTTTTCGGTTTACCATCATTAGTCATTTTATGGCATTCCATTTCAATGCAGAATATTTGGCTGTTAAAGGATTGCTTAATGGAAACAAATTATAGCGCTCCTGTTTTCGTCAATTCACATTACGGATTCACCTGGGAACGTAGCACATGTTCAGATGGGTTTTATTCAGCCGTAATGAGGGGGGCCATGTACATTCGGTTAGAAAGAGAAAATAAACCTGAACAAACCACTCTCTACCAATTGTGCAATTGCTTTTTCTAGAAAGAGAAGAAAACATTCATGTTTTTTTGTTTTAAAAGAAAACTTGAAAAGAACATGTCATTTACAGAAACAAGGATTTGAATTGAATGTGATTATACTGTTGGTTGGCAGCATTTAGTTTGTAGCACTTATTGTTTAAAAAAATTCTATATGTATTTATGTTTCCCTGTGCATCTACTCAGCACAATAATAATTCCTAACACAAGCTTAGCAAACAAGTAAAAAATGTCTCCTATCAGAGGGAGAAACCCTTTTTAACCACACAGCTGAGAGCATCACCAATCCTCAGTCAGGAAAGAAAAATAAATGTTATTGGCCTTTGATGCATAAGTAGTCAAGGTTTTTGCATAGCCAAGAGCACTTTTAAAACACAGAGGTAGGAGATAAAAAATTTATAGAGCTACATCATTAAAATGCATCCACTGTGAATGAAGAAAGTTCATCTCAATGCCCCTGGTATTGCAGGGCAGTATGAATAATCCTTTTGTCTAATGGCTTGGAAAATTCACATAAAATCTTAATCCAGCAAGTGATACAAAAATTACAGAGAATCACAGATTTATAATCTGTTGGAATTTGTTAGACTTCTTTCTTGAAATAAAGCAATGGTAAAGTTGCGTTTCAAGGTAACAAGTGTAAGGTTTGTGCATGTTTGGATTGTTTGTCTGCTGGGATGATGAAAGGTCTTATATTTTGAGTTGCAATGTTTTATATATACACAGTCTATGTTGAAGACTTTATGAGAACACATCCATAATTTACTCAGGTGTGTCTTTTGAATTGAGAGCTATATAACTCCGTCGACACTAAATGATATAAAATGTCTCAAACCATTTTTAATAACAGCTTCTTCTCCACAGTGTATAAGTCATGTTCTAAATGCTTCATCTTCAGAATACATTTATACTTTAGAATACAGTATAACTCACCCCACAGCTTTCATAAAGATTACATATACTTTGATGTATTGTGGATAGACTGTTTTTTTTTTTTTTTTTTTTCACTTTAAAAACTTGTTTTTAAAAAAGTGATAAAAGTTGTTTATGTTTTTATGCTCTGCTCCATCAGCACTATCCATTATCACCAACCAAATAATAATCAATCTCTACTCGACAGAAACAGAATCAGTTTGGTCAGAGGGCAGGCCTCCTCCTTGTACAGCCGAGCAGATTCGGCTGTGAGAAAGAAGTGAGAAAGTGGGTTTTGGTTGAGTATACTGCATAGCTGAAAACAAAGTGTAATTCACATTTACTGTAAGCGGTAAGGCAGAACCAGGTTACCCAGCTGTGAGTTTTGAACTAACTTCAATGACTCAAATACTGTCTAATTATAATCATATTGTATAAAGTACAGTTTAAGCCAGTGATAGCTAAATATTTCTTTTATTTGTGGTACCATCACAGAGAGGCATGAAATCCCTATCCAGAACATTTTCATTCACCGTTCCTTGCTGGTGGAACGATCTTCGCACCTCCATCCGGAAGGCAGAATCACTGACAACATTCAAAAGACAGCTGAAAACTCATCTCCTCTATGAGCACTTAATCTCATCTTTAAAAATTGTTTTCCTCTATTCCCTCCCTATAGCTTATGCTACTCTAAGTAATGTCCAAAACTTAGTATTTCAGGCACTTTTTGTGTTTCTTCGTCTCTTCATGACTGATCACTTCCTGTATTCCTCAGCTCTAAGTCACTTTGGATAAAAGTGTCTGCTAAATGCATAAATGTAAATGTAAATATTTAACTTCACTATGCCAAGTCCAGACTGTATAAATAAAAACATAGTAATTTTTTTTTAAATGTTGAAATAAACTTAATTTCTTATTTTATTAAAAAAAAATATTTGTGTATTTAGGAACCTATATGAATCTACACATATTAACACATACACATACATACATACACAGGTGCGTCTCAAAAATTTGAATATAGCAGAAAAGTGCAATATTTTTTTGAAAATGTGAAAATGTTATATATTCTAGACTCATGACACGTAAACTAAAATGTTTCAAACCTTTTTTGATGTTAAATGTCAATAATTACGGTCTACAGCTAAAAAAAAAAAAAACACTTCTCTCAAAATATTTGAATATTTCGTTTTGAATTTGATTAAATTACCATTCATACAGTATAATTACCAGTATCTCTCTGTCTAGTTCAGTACTCTCCACCAAAATCATGGGGAAGTCTGCTGACTTAACAGTTGTCCAGAAGACCAAGATCATTGACAAAAGGTCATCGCTGAAAGGACTGGCTGTTTGCAGAGTGCTGTATCGAAGCATGTTCATGGAAAGTTAATTAAAAGTGTGGCAGGAAGAGGAGCACAAGCAACAGGGATGACCGCAGCCTTGAGACGATTCAAGAACTTGGTAGAGCTTCAAAAGGAGTGGACTGAAGCTGGAGTCAAGAGCCACCACGCACAGACGTCTTTGGAAATGGGCTACAACTGTCACATTCCTAGTACCAAGCCACTCCTGAACCAGAGACAAAAGTCAGAAGCGTCTTACCTGGGATAAGGAGAAAAAGAACTTGACTGTAGCTCAGTGGTCCAAAGTCATCTTTCAGATGAAAGTAAACTTTGCATTTAATTTGAAAATCAAGGTCCCAGAGTCTGGAGAAAGAGTGGAGAGGCACATAACCACATAAATAAGTTACTTGAAGTCCAATATAAAGTATCCACTGTCAGTGATGATTTGGGCTGCCATGTCATCTACTGGTGTTGGTCCACTGTGTTTCATCAAGTCCAAAGTCAACGCAGTCGTCTACCAGGAGATTTTAGAATATTTCATGCTTTTCATGGAGATTCCGATTTCCTTTTCCAGCAGGATTTAGCACCTGCCCACAGTGCCAAAACTACTACTAACTGGTTTGCTCGCCAAGATATTGCTGTGCTTGATTGGCCAGCCAATTCACCTGACCTGAACCCCATAGAGGAAGATGAGAAACAACCGACCCAAAAATACAGATGAGATGAAAGCTGCTATCAAAAAAAAAAAAAAAATCAATATTCAATAACGACTCAGCAGTGCCACAAGCTGATCGCCTCAATTCCATGCTGCACTGAAGCAGTAATTTGAGTATTGAGTGCATAAATTAACATATACTTTTCAGAACTTGACATTTTTTGTATTGTAAATCCTTTTTTGATTTATCTTAGGAAATATTCCAATGATTTGAGATACTGGATTTTTATTTTCATGAGCTGTAAACCATAATCCTCAAAATAAAAAAAATAAAAAAGGCTTGATATATTTTACTTAACGTCTAATTGGTCTAGAATATATGAAAGTAGCACTTTTTTAATTAAAATCCAAATATATATACAACCCCAAATCAGAAAAAGTTGGGACAGTATGGAAAACGCAAAAAAAAAGAAGTGATTTCTAAATTTACTTTGACTTGTATTTCATTGCAGACAATATGAACACAAAATATTTCATGTTTTGTCTGATCAACTTCATGTCATTTGTAAATATGCATCCTTTCCTGTCATTCAGACCTGCAACACATTTCAAAAAAAGTTGGGACAGGAGCAATTTAGGGCTAGTAAAGGTAAAATGGTTAAATAATGATGTGATTTGAAAAAGGTGATGTCAACAGGTGATTGTAATTATGATTTGGTACAAAAGCAGCATCCAAGAAAGGTCTAATCCTTTAGGAGCAAAGATGGGCCGAGGATCGCAAGTTTGCCAACAAATACGTGAGAAAATTATTGAAATGTTTAAAAACAATGTTCCTCAAAGAAAGATAGGAAGAGATTCGGATATTTCACATTCAACAGTGCATAACATAATTAAAAGATTCAAGGAATCTGGAGGAATTTCAGTGCGTAAAGGACAAGGGCGCAAGCCTAAGCTGAACAAGCGTGATCTACGATCCCTCAGGTGGCACTGCATCAAGAATCGACATTCATCTATAAGCGATATCACCACATGGGCTCAGGACTACTTTGGCAAACCTTTGTTAAGTACCACAATACATAGTTACATCCACAAATGCCAGTTAAAACTGTACTGTGCCAAAAGGAAGCCCTATGTTAACAGTGTCCAGAAGCGCCGTCGACTTCTCTGGGCTCGGAGGCATCTGGGATGGACCATCACACAGTGGAAACGTGTACTGTGGTCAGATGAATCAGTATTTGAGGTATTTTTTGGGAGGAATGGACGCCGTGTGCTCCGGACCAAAGAAGAAAAGGATCATCCAGACTGTTACCAGCAACAAGTCTAAAAGCCAGGGTCTGTCATGGTATGGGGTTGTGTCAGTGCCCTTGGCAAAGGTAACTTTATGCACCATTAATGCTGAAAAGTACATAGAGATTTTGGAGCATAAGATGCTGCCTTCAAGAAGACATCTTTTCCAGGGACTTCCATGCATATTTCAACAAGACAATGCAAAAACACCTTCTGCACACATTACAAAGTCCTGGCTGCGGATGAAGAGGGTACGGGTACTTGACTGGCCTGCCTGCAGTCTTGACCTGTCTCCAATAGAGAATGTGGTTCAAAATGCGACAACGAAGACCCCGTACTGTTGCCCACCTTAAGACTTGTTTGCAGGAAGAATGGGACAAAATTACACCTGAAACACTTCATCACTTGGTGTCTTCAGTCCCTAAACGTCTTTTAAGTGTTGTGAAAAGGAATGGCAACATTACAGTGGTAAATGCTTTACTGTCCCAACTTTTTTTGAAATGTGTTGCAGGTCTGAATGACAGAAAGGATGCATATTTACAAATGACATGAAGTTGACCAGATAAAACATGAAATATTCATGTATGTATGTATGTATATATATATCTCTATATCTATATATATCTCTATATCTATATATATATATCTATCTCTCTCTCTATATCTATATATATATATATATATATATATATATATATCTCTCTCTCTCTCTCTCTCTATATATATATATATATATATATATATATATATATCAATTCCATGATATTCTAAATTTGAGACACACCTGTATATATAAAGAAAAAAAGAATAAATAATCTTATAATTTATAGTGAAAAGCCATAAACTGACATTCCCAGAATTCCCTGTGTGACGCTTCATATTTGTTTCTCCTTAGTTTTTTTGTCATCAGTTTTGTACATTAGTGCTTTCTGTTACATCTTATGTTGGTAAATTAATTATTTATTGCATTATTTTTGTGTCATATGTGTTACCCTGATGGTGTTTTGTATTTGTGTGCAAGACACCGTGTAGACCTTCTACATATTAGCATGTACCTCTAAAACTGAGAAGTCCAAATTCTTCTACTGCTCAAAACAGTAGCTCATCGGTTCTCTGCAGTCATGTCTGAGACTGTACAGTTTTCTCAGCTCAGTTTATTAGTGACTCAAGAACTGGTAACCATTAACTGACTCTTTGACTCGAGAACCATTACCATCAGATCACGGTTATATTTCCAATAAGTTTTATTTGTTATACTTTATGCTTTTCAGCAAAATACATCATAGACAGACATTTTGGCCTCTTTATGAAACCCTCAGCAGACAGTTCTCAGAACGTCAGATATGTCCAAAAGTTCAGTGTACTGTTGGACTAAGTCAAGTGCTGACTGAGTTGTCAAAAACCGGCATCATAGGATAATATATTCCTGGATATTGGCTCATTTCGAGTCAGAGTGACTGTCAGGCACGCCCGAAAGGGAGTTTTGATTGAGTAACTTGTAGATCTGTGCTGACTCGAGCCCCAAACTATTTCCGACGTTTCAGTCCGATTTGGTTCAAAAAGAATGATTTAAAAGAATGATTCGTTCATGAACTGGACATCACTATTCACCTCAGCTTGTGGTAAAGCTACTTGTGATGAACTTTGATTCATCATGTGGTTTTCTCTAGGATTTTGGTGGATGTCAGTATATGTTATAAGTACAAAACATGTTTTAGTAGCATCATGGCTTTGCTAATTCTTCAGAAATCAGCTAAAAACCAGAGAGATAAAGAGGCCAAAGTTCTGTAGTGCAGCTTTAAAATAAGGAATAACTAGAATGTTCCAACAGCAGGCCTTCTATGCACCTGTCAGCGTCAGCCTGAGCGATGTTGATCACGCAGTCACATAGATGGCACCTGTCCATGATTGACGCTCATCAAGAGATGAAACAAAATAAGACATGGTGTCTCTAAGAGCCAAACCTTGACTCAAAGCTAATGCATTTTGGGAAAGCTATTGATCTGAGCTGTCGGATGCTCCAAGAGTGCCCTGCTTGCCTGCTATACTGTGACAAAAGACGTGCACCTGCACGATTGAGCGCCCCATTGAGCACTTGAAACATTTAGCCCGGGCCCCCATTACGCGCCATATCACTCAGCGTCTTCACCTCTTCCCCTTACTTTTCATGATTCTGTACCAAAAAAAAAACCCACCCCTCTGGTGTAACTGATCAAAGGGCCTTTGATTCCTCTGCCACATTCATTCACTCCTTAAACTTAAACTATGTGCTTAAACTTAAAAATGTCTGTTTTTTAAATAAATTACAGGTATATTGCATATTGGCTTTTTTTTTGCAAATTTGAGACAAAATACTTCTGAATAGAAAAATACATGTTTTTGCACATTTTTGGGACAGCATGGCTTACCAAAGACCCAGTGTTTATGACTACAGCACAATGAACTAACTGTGAGTTTCATGTGTCACTTTCCTTTTGTCCCTAACTAAAGTTTTCTGCTTTTTGCTTCACTTAACAATACTCCTGCTCCCACTGAAGCCCTTTGTGAAGGATGTAGAACATGAGTGGCATAGCATGATTTCTTTTTTCATTTGTTGAACGATCACAAAGAAAAAGCATTATGTGGAATTTCCTAATGCTCTCCCAAATGGCTGTGGCAAAATGGCGTTTTTTGCTCTGCTGAGCGCTAATCCTACAGTAAGATAAGGCCTATTACAGCAAGTACTGCTGGCCCAGTTGTGTTTGTACTCCCAGGACTTTGCCAAAGATTTATGAGAGTGGGCTTAGAAATATCTCCCTCTCTGAGTAGAACCAGACAAAAGGCTTTATAAAAAAAATTCAAATTGCTAATTAATACGATATTTCTGCCTAGGAGTCATACATTCAGAAAAAAATGTGAGTGGATGATTAGACAAAGAACAAACACAATAACCTACTAAATCTTACACATTTGAATTATACGTATGGATTATATATAATCCATAGTCCTCGAGTTGTACTTTGCAATCAAGTCAACGATAAATCTGTGGACAGCTGTTTAACACGCTAATATAAACATAAATTCGCATTAAAAATCTTCCTATAGGATTTCTTATTCTTGGGTTTATTGCAGCTCCAGGCAATATGATAGAGCACAACAGCAGCCGCTTACTTTTATTGGCCTTAGTTTCAGAAGAACATTTTCTCCTTTTTTAAATGTTTATTCTTCAAACTAATTGATCTTGAACCAAACCCCGAAGATAAATCAAAACAGTACAATGTTTGATTCAAAGCAAACAAGTATTTGCAAAACTGTTATGTGACATTATCTAGCGTTCTTTCTTTCTTCTTTTAAATATATAAACGTATTTTAAGATTGGAAACATTTTATTTCACTTTGAGGTAAGTTGTATATACATATGTATATACATACATGTATGTATATACATACATACACATATTATATATATATATATATATATATATATATATATATATATATATATATATACAGTATATATATACACAGTATATATATATATATATATATATATATATATATATATATATATATATATATATATATATATATATATATATATATATATATATATATATATATATATATATATATACACACATATATATATATATATGTGTGTATATATATATATATATATATATATATATATATATATATATATATATATATATATATATATGTGTGTATATATATATATACTGTGTATATATATATATATATATACTGTGTATATATATATATATATATACTGTGTATATATATATATATATATATATATATATATATATACTGTGTATATATATATATATATATATATATATATATACTGTGTATATATATATATATATATATATATATATATATATATATATATATATATATATATATATATATATATATATATATATATATATATATATATATATATACACTAGGGATGGCTCGATACCACAATTTTGGCTTCGGTACGGTACCACAATCTAATACCGAAGTACCGATATTAAATCGATACCATACAGGGTCTGAATTTTGATGCGGGTATTGCGCATAATTTTACTCACTCTCGCAAGTTTTGGGTTTATGAAGCGGGAAATTACCGCAAATGTTTATTATTAAATTAATCAACAAAGATTATCACATTAATCAGTCATTTGGAAACTTTTTTGTAAGTAATTTCAGCATTACTGAGCGTCTCCATTCTCTCAAAATGAGCAAATTGCTTCTGGCTTCAAAAGACATCATGCATGGACTATAAAAGCAGTCTGCACGCTCAGATTCAACACTTTCGCTTCCGTTGCGGGACAGCTGACGGAAATCACTGCCCACGTCTTTTTAAACCTCGCCAATTTGAACATGCAAGCGATTTTATAGCATTTCGTAATACATATGGGATGAGAGCTCTTTGAGAGAGAGCTTTCTTTGCGCTCATGCCAACAACAAACACACACACACACACACACACACACACACACACACACACAGGCCTAAAGAGCTCGCGCATTCCAAATTAAATTGTTTTTCCTCAGTCAAATACACACAAAATTATGTCAAAAATGTCAATCTTTAGTGAGTAGTCACATAAACAGAGTTGGGTATGTCTTTCGCGGATGTAAATAGTGCAATAGTATGCGTGCAAATATTAGGTCTAAAGTAACGTCACTGGTTGAAACGAACGCTGGAGATTTCATTATATTTAAACGATACGATCTTATGTATGTGCGTTAATCAGTGTTAAAAGAAAAATGTCTAAATTAGATCGTTAGAATTATGCACTCACCTGTCGATCTCATAATGTCTTACAAGTCAGGAATTAAGTGACCGATGCTTGGCAAGGTTTGATGGTTCTTCAGCAGTTTTATAAGCAAAGTAATTCCAAGTTTCACGTCTACTCCTCTCTTTTTTTAATGAGTTTTGTGCGTGTTCAGTGCATAGACCGTAAAAAAATATGGACGACGCGACTCCATTGA
Source organism: Gobio gobio (assembly GCF_949357685.1). Classification (NCBI taxonomy): domain Eukaryota; kingdom Metazoa; phylum Chordata; class Actinopteri; order Cypriniformes; family Gobionidae; genus Gobio; species Gobio gobio. Next base: position 39,326,908 of record NC_137108.1, on the reverse strand, counting down.
CTTCCGCTGACCAAAGTTGAAGCTTTCATAGGCCCGCTCACGGCGCTGACATCTTGGGACCGAGTCTGCGCAGTAGCGATCTCGGGACCGGAGTTGCGCAGTAGAGAACAGGAAGTAGAGGCGCGATTATCAAAAGCCCGCCCACACTCTCGCAGATGCAGAATAATTAATTATGTTGGTGTGAAATAAACAGTTATGGAAGTGTAGAAATGAAAGCTAAAGCTCCAATCTCCTCCCAAAAATCCAGAAAAAAGTCCGTTAGTGCCTCAGTGACAAGTTCACTCAGAGAAGCCGTCAATCTCAGCTGTCAATCATGACGTCACACCCCCGTTTTTATAGCATCAAATAACTCACTAGAACTAAACTTATTTAAAAAACGAACACTTGAAATGAAATTATTGTAATAAAAACTGCCTAAAATGACAGAAACCATCTTTAGGAAACAATTATTTTAAGTGTAATTAAATAGTTTAGTGTGTCTCGCGCCCATTGAAATACATGGAGAGGCGGGGTTTAGGAGCTATACTGGGACCGGCCACCGGGGGGCGATCGAGGCGCAAAAGCTTCAATTTCTGACTGGAGAACTACAGGCTTGGGTTCAGTGAGATTCAACTGCTGTATTCATCTTGTTCTGTTGCCACATTTGCCGGTTTCACGTCAGTTTGGGTAGCGCGCTGCCACCTAGCGGTGTACTTCGGAACAGCAGCATATACCGAAATGAGCAAAATCATGATATCGTACCGTTTGAAATAAAATATATACCGGTATTTTTCCAGTACCGGTATACCGCGCATCCCTAATACACACACACATATATATATACACACATATATATATATACACACATATATACACACACACTGTACATATACATATACATACACACATATATATATATATATATATATAGATATATAGACCTTTTTACCTCCAAAACATGATTTAATTTCATAACCATCTAATATCATATATTTTAACTTTAATATTTAAACTTTAATTTTAATATTTGGTATGTCCACCTTTTGCAGCAATTACAGCAGCACATCTCTCTGGCATAGTGTCAATATATTTCCTCTGAGAACTTAAACACTAATGTTATCCCATGCCTTCTGCAACTGAAGCCAAAGGCTTTCCTTTGAATGTACAACAGATCTGTCCAGTTTATTTTTCAACTCGCCCCAAATGTGCTCGATGGGGTTGAGGTCCGTACTTTGAGGGGGCAGGACCAATTTATGAATGAACCGCTCGTTTCAAAATCTTCCCGATCTACCGACATTTGTTATGACATCCGCTTCAAACATCACAATGGTCTTGATAACTTTCGTTAACTTAGTAAATGCAATTCAGCTAATTATTCTTTGACTGCAATGGCAATGCCATAGAAATATAAAGAGCTAAACGGGAGTTCAGAGTTCTAAAGATGGCTGCATGCTTGTTTCTCTGACACATAAGGTCTAAAAGTAATTCGACGAATGTGTATTCGCAAGGTATTTTTGTGTATTTTGAAATATAAAGATATTTTAAAAATCTGAAAAATTTTTTTTAGCATATGGTTAGTAGGACTGTGCATTGTATTATGCTTGTTTCTGCCCTCGACGGAAGACTCAAGTTACTGTGTGTGAGGGATTCATGCATTACATCTTGACAGAGGGGGGAGGGGGGGGGGGTCTTGAATGGCTTGTTTCGCGTTTCTCCACCACCATTCTGCATCACCTCTCCCCTCCAGAAGAAAGGCACAGAAACATCCATTAGTGAGATTGTTTTTCCTGCAACACCCGCAATACACAGAGTAACAAGTTGCTCCCAGACTGAAGACCCGTAGGGCCCTTGCTGCACACATCAACTCAGAAATTGGATTTCATCTTTTTTCACCATTTCTTGTTTTTTGTATTGTTGTTCCCTTGTCTTTTTTCTTTTGTTCTCAGTGTTTTGTTTCAGTTTCAAGGAGACATTATGTAATTCATTTGGTAACACTGTCACACAAGTTGAACATGTGATGGTTCTGATGTAATGCTTAAAACGGACACCTGCAAGACTCTGTCAACTGGAGAGAAAGCGGGACCTTTCAGCATACATTAAACAAAGCAATTTTTTAAATCGCTTCTACCATCTATGTATTTGCAAAGTCCTTGGAGCATGTAATTAAACTAAAACCAGCGACAAACCTGCAACAATGGGACTCAATAATTGTGATATGGGTTGAATGACGCATTATGAATATGTATCAAATTTTGCAGCAAGCAATTATGCAAAACAGAGGTCCTACAACACAAGCAGCTCTCACACAGGTGGTCATTCCATATTGTGGGTGACTCAGCATGCCAGATCTCCAACAAGACTCCTCTTTATAGGTTGCGTCTCACAAGGACCCTCTCATAATGGTGTAATTTACCCATTAATGACACATGTTGTCCCTCGCCACTGACTGCGCACTGTCATTAATGAGGCCATTTGCATTTGGTGGCAGTCTGCCAGTCGAGGCTCTCCGCCATGTTTGCTGAATGAGTCCTTTCACACCGCAGACTTAAATGCATGGACTCTTGCATGCAGGAAAGTACTGCAGACGGCAGATGTTCTCCACCGTGAAATGAATTATGATAGTGAATGTACGATTGTGTTTTTAAATGAAAAACTCTCAGTAAAGCATCGGTACTGGTCTTTTGGAGAGAGCCTACTAGGTAGTGATCGATTCTGAAGTGCGGAACCATCTTGACAGGCTCCATTTTTGCTGAATTATGCAGATAAGCATTTATCCTTTTGTTATTGTTACGTGAACGAAAGTGAATTTAGCCACTTTAAGCGAGAGAGCGTCAGGCACTTACAGATGGCAGGTATTTAAAGAGGCACTCTCCTTTCGCAGCTCATTTACTTTGTGCTTTAATTTTCAGAGAGCTAGAAATGTACTAAGACATTCAAATGAAGGCACCTCTAAGATGAGGAGAATAAAACAAACACGCTTTCACAGGCAATTAGCTCTGTCACAATTTTAGCATAATCGTATTATGAATGAAATCTACCGAGATGTCATTTTGTCACATTTACACAAAAGACAAAGGCTACTGCAATTTCCCCTCATCAAATCACCCAAACATCCCTTGAAAGCTGTTCATTAATCAGTGTCTCTCTTTTACATATTAACATTTGTTTAGCATACTATTAAGCGTACTATGGGTGTTTTTAAAAGTCTTTCCGTTGTAAAAAAAAGAAATTCTAAATGGCTTTTGTGAATTAAAATGATTAATTTAAAGGGGTCATATGATGCTATTTTCAAAGATCACTACTTTGTGTATTTGGTGTAACAGAATGTTACCATGGTTTAAGTGTTTAAAAAAAAATAAAAAATTTTATAGTAGGCTATTGTAGCTCCTCAATGCCCCGTCTTTCTTCCGAAAAGTGTGTTGTGATTAGCCCAACACCTCAAGCAGGCATTGGAAATGTATTGCTCCTTACCATAATCGCAAGCTTCAGCTTCCAAAGAAATTACGAATACAGTTAATAATGACGTCAGTTTTACCATATCAGTTCGAGCCCGAGTCGGATTCTGAAAATGCAGATGACCAAGCCGATCAATCGGATACTCGTATGCATTTACAGTACACAAGCCGCAGTTCAGCTGAACGGGACAAACACTGCCGGTGTGAAAGCCCAATGGGCGTATGCTGTTTCAGCTCTGCTTGAGCGGCCAGTGTGAAACAGAACATGTAGTGTTTGTCATTTTTACCACAAGTTATAAGCGGAGAACAGAGGAAACTATGTTTGAAAACATAAATCCATTTGTGCACTTTTGATCGTAATGACGACAAACAGTATGCATTACTCTACACAGCACAAAACTCCCAATTTGAACAGTCAATAGCATAAGCTGCAACAAATAATTCAGGCTCTGATTCAGAAGCGCCAGATTGCCCTAGAAAAGTTGGAATTGCCACATTTTTTAGAAATAGCCTTTGTGCACATCCGGCTTTGTACTGTCCCAGGTTCAGGAAACTTTCCTCCGTAAAATGCACTGTTTTGGAACAGTGTTGTAAATAAATCTTAACCACTGATTCCTAATATCGTCCACTTTCGGAAGGGCAAATAAAGTGCTGCTTTTTTTTCCGCATCGTAACACACAGCGCCTCACGACATGGCGGTGACAACACTACGATAACTGAAGCCACGCCTTCTTTCTTTATGTATGCATTTGGGTGGCATTATGCAAATATTTCCACTCCGTGGCGTAGGCCGTGTGACGGAGGATTCAATCGAGGTGTTTTAGCTAGGTCTTAATCTGCCTTCTCTTTTAGATAGAATAAATCTTTTTGTGGGAGACTTTGAGCTTTGTAACTTTGCAGATCTCATGCATGCACAAACATACATAACAAACTAAAGAAAAAATAAAACATGAAAATGCATCATATGACCCCTTTAAGTAAGAATTTATGTGTGAATGACATTTACCACGGAACAAAAATAAGCGGTTTTGGAAGCTTGTTCCCAGCAAAAAGAATGTTCCCCTAACGTTAGCATATACTTCCCTAAATGATGATTTATTGGAAACAAAATAATAATGTTCTAGGAACATAGGTTCTTATTTCATAACCAAAAACTAACCTTCAGTGAGATTACAAATTTAAGAATCTTTTGAAGATCTGCTGATCCTACAACCTGATATAACATCACATGAAAAGCTAAGGTGAAATACACTGAACACGATGGCATAAATGTACTGATTATTCAATATAGTTTCCTGTGAGGGGGGTTTGTCAGCCTTTGATCTTTCTACTGAGAGTCAAACTATGTGTGAATGTTTCCATAATCTTAATTCTCGTGACCAAGTAATTTAGGGTACTGTTATATCTTCACAGTCAGGGGTAATTGCCTATATTGTCTTTAGATGCTTTTGTTTAGTGGTCACTCCTAAGGCTGTTTGTAAGGTCAACACCTTTAAAGGTGGGGTAGGTAAGAATGATCTAAAACACTTTTGTCCAAATTTGTTTAAACTTTCTTTATATGTCAATACATAATTACAATTTAAGTACTCTGAAAAAGAGAGTATAAAAATCGAGTGACTCTAGACTTTTTAATCTGCAATAAACACCGCTCATTATTTTCGTTCGGACCGAAACAAGTGATTGGCTTGGGCGACTGTCACTCTCTCACGCTACTATGGCTACCGCCGCCTTTGCTCCAGGATCTGCCCACATGGTACTTTTTTAGAACTAAGCTAGCTTTAGCTACTACCCTCTGTCTAAACTCTTTTACCATGTTCACCGGGAACTTTACCTGCATGTTTATTTCGGCCCTTGGTTTGTTTTTATATACTCTACCAATGTTTATGTTGATGTTTTTATCTTGTATCTGTGTGTGTCGTAGACACTGTGTTGTGTGTGTATTTTAAACTTTACCAGTACCGGTATTCTAGCTTGATAGTGAGTACTAAAAGATATCTTATTTGTTTATATTCATAATGATAAAGTTAGATTTTTTATTACATGTGATTCTGACATGATGTCACTACATGCACTTCTTCTCCGTTCGCCTCAGGTAAATAATGCGTCAGCTGAGCTGTGCGTGGTCGGCGTAGCGCGTTCATGTGTTTTGGGGGCGTGGCTTTGGAAAGAGCCCAGAAGGGAGAAGGTGGAGTGAATGGAAATAATGAGCGGTCTTTAAAACAGTCGTGAGAGGTCTACAGACACTCAATTTTTATACTTTCTTTTTCGGAGTACTTACATTTTAATTATGTATTGATATATAAAGAAAGTTTAAACAAATTTGGAAAAAAAGTTTTTTGACCAAATCCTACCTACCCTACCTTTAAGGAGTGCCCACTGAATGCCTATAAAATACCATGTACAGCTCCCTTAGTCAGACTTGATGGACTGCAGCTACCAAGAACACGTGTTCTCAATAAAGAATCCTGCTGAAGATACATCCAAGTCTCCTGGTCTTCGCTTCTGAGATTCCCAACACTTCCCAGGACTTCTTTTTAAAAAGAACCTATACAGAATATGCTCTAATGATTACCTTTACGTTTTATTTTACAATATAAACTAACATCCCATAAGGTTACAGGGAGTTTTTCTTTTTGTTTGATAACCTAAAGAGAACCCATTTAAAATGTTCTCCAATGGTTATTTTTAGGTTTTATTTTTATAATCGTAAACTAACCTTCCCAGAACATGGAAACCAAATACTGTTAGCTTGAAGCAGAAATTAGCTTACAAAGTTTGTTTTTAAATGTATTTTTTTTTAAATAATAATAATGTTTAGTGACATATTAATGATACTGCTAAATGGCAATGAGCATAAAGGAACATATTTCTGGTTTGTGATAAGATAAAAAAAGTTAAAATAACAAAAGACCTTTTTTTTCAATTTCATTACTTTTTATGAAATAAGGGTGTGATGTGCAAACTCTATGAGGATTCTTACACTCTTTTATTACAAGAACCACCTCGTTAGTCTGAGAAATCAGTTCTTGTGAGCTGTGTCTTATAAGTCGTCACTGAGAACTATGAAAAACATGAAAGTATAAATCTGGTGTGGAATACATTACAGAAACGGTTCAATATAAATCTCAGTCGGATACACACACACACACACACACACACACAATCATATCTACGATCACACACATGCTTTGAATGAGTCTCCGCATTATCATGCAGCTATACTGGCTAATAAATCAGTGGTTGCTGACGTGAACTTTTAGAATTAGTCTCCTCAGTTAAGTCTCGCTTTTTATCTCCCATGCTTTTCTCACTGTGGTAAAAGTAGGTTATGTTTTTACTGCTCAATGCAAAGCATTAACTATTAAGCCACTGATGGGGACAGTGAAAATCAAATCTAAAAATCCAGTACCATACAATTCTGTGAGATTTACTTCTTACTACAGAATGACAATTAACTGTGACCGCTAATGAGCAAGTAATGGCAAATTTCTATCACAGTGTAGGTATATTTATCGACAAGACAAGCTACCATAGCAACAGGAGCATGCAGACTGCACAATATATTAGTATTCACATGTAGTAGGCCAAGGAAGAAAGTGCATTTTGGTCCAGATAAAAGTTTTTGGAGTGTGGATACAGACTGAAGGCCATGCTTTGAATTCTCTCTACTGTGGCAGTAACTCAGCATTCCTGAGTAGCACACAATCCTGTTTAAAAGAACTAAAAAACTATGCATGTAATGAACATGCCACAAGGCCAGCATACATCCTATACTATACTGTATTTTAAA